>NC_057360.1:49979297-50294714 GCF_016509475.1 Prionailurus bengalensis
TCTATATCTATATATCTACAGCTACGTCTATATCTATATCTATGTTACTGTCTGTATCTATATTTTGTCTATACCTATGTCTATTTATATCTAGCTCTGTGGTGATCCTTCACTTCCCAGTTTTCATTTTAACCCTTGGTAGTTAGTATCAACTTTATTCCATAACGTTCCTTATCTATTGATCTGTTCACTGTTTAAATGATGATAAAATATCTTATCCCATTGATTTATAGCCTTAACTGCCTTCCTCTCAAATGCATTTTTTTGCATGTAACTACTCAACTATTCTAGAAAAATGCCCCCAGAAATAATAAAGCCTCACCTTTGTAAGACGAATGGCATAGCAATATACTAAAACAATAAAAACTTGCAATATTCCTAGAACAAGATTTACACACCTAGAGCAATACTGGGGAAACAGAAATTCCCTTCCATTGTTTCTACCAATTAACTAGTATAAACTGTATTTTATATTATATTTATGGGTTTCATGAGATACCATACTTGAGTGTTATCCATGAAAATAAATTATGCATGATTTCTAGTCCTTTATTGATGGATTAATATTTTCCCAGAAAAATGATGAACACTATTTAATGCATTAGATTAAAGATCTATCAGTGGTATCCAATAAAATTATCAGCAAAAATGGAAATGTTTCATATATGTGGTGTTTAATATGGAACCACTACCCACATGTGGCTACTAAGCACTTGATATTTGAATGGTGTAACTGAGGACCTGAATTTTTAAATTTAAATTTAACTCATTTAAATTTAAATAGCTACATATGGCTAGATGTTATAATACTGTCCACATAGACAAGATCATTTTATGGGTTTATCTGATAATTCCCAATCTTGTCACAGTTTTGCATTTATTTGTCTGCATAGGAAAAAATATTCTATATTGTAACTATAGAACAAAATAACTATACAACTTTGACTTTGGTATAAACAAATAAGCAAATAACTATAAGTGAACAGTCAGACCAATTTTTTTATTCATATGAGGATACAAAATAAATTTACATTCTGAGTTATTTGATTTATTAAAAGAATAAATAGTGACCTACTTTTTTATTTGGATGTTGGAGGTGGATATCTTCTACATTATTCTACTATAACCAGAACTTTTTACATGACAGTTGGAAATATAAATATTGAGTCTTAATTAGGTGATAATTTGAATAGCTCCAATTTTAGTATATTGAGAAGTAACTTGAAGTCTGGCCGAACGGTTATCTTTTTTTTTTAAGTTCTACTGATTTATTTTGAGAGAGAGAGAGAAAGCGGGCACATGTGAGTAGGGTACTCTCAGAGAGACAGAGAGAGAGAGAGAGAGAGAGCGAGAGAGAGAGAGAGAGAGAGAATTCCAAGCAGGCTCCGCACTGACAGTGTGGAGCCTGACTTGGGGCTCAAACTCATGAACTGTGAGATCATGACCTGAGCCAATATCAAGAGTCCCACACCTAATCGACTGAGCCAGCCAGGTGCCCCAGAATTAAATTAAAATTAAAATTAATTTTAATTAAGATCAATAATTTGGAGTGCCTGGGTGGCTCAGTCGGTTAAGCACCCAACTCGATTTTGGTTCAGGTCATGATCTCATGGGTTTGTGAGATTGAGCCCTGAGTGGGGCTATGTACTGACAGGGTGGAGCCTGCTTGGGATTTTCTGTCTCCCTCTCTTTCTGCCCCTCCCCCCAGTTGTATGTGGGCTCTCTCTCTCTCAAAATAAACAAATAAACTTAAAAAAAATCAGCAACTCAAAAAACTGACAAATATCTAAGTTATACACACTCACACTGTATCATTTTACTAGTTATTGAAAAATTTTAAAAATTTAAATGAAAAAATAAAAATGATTCTCAATAAAATAACAGTTATCCTGTACATTTGATATTCTGCTTATACTCAAATACTGATAGAAGAATGTAAAAAAATATAGGGATTGCTTTTAAAACTATGTTAACTAAATAAAATTTCTACTTAACAATACTATTCCTAAAGTTTTCAGGTCAAATTCTAAACAAAAAAATAGAATCATATCAGTTGTTATCAGCCAGAAACACTAAAACAAAATTTTTTTTTTCCGGAACATAAAGTAAAATGATTCATTCCCCACAACTTTCCCTTAGATGTTTACATTTATACAGCATGAAGCAAAAGTAAAAGGCAAATGTCTTCTCTTCCTGGTCCACCCTACTCACTTAATAGTTTGTGTTATACCTTTAGATTTTCTTCTTTGTTTAATTAATTGTATATTTATAAATCTTAGTCCATGAATCATAACTTGTATTGTTTGTCCACAACCGTATCATGTCTATTGCAAACTAGTCTACGGGACTCGTAAGACCTTGCCTTTTCTGGTTTCAGTCCAGGTTCTTGGGGTAACACTGTGGCAAAATTCCAGTAAGACACATCCACTGCACCTTCCTGTTCTCATTCCCGACTGGTCTGCTGTTTTTCGTCCCTCAATCTGATGATAACACTGGATGCATGGGAGCCACTCTGTCTTCCTGCGCCATGGGGGGCCACAGCTAAACCCTGAGACCTAACACTGCCCTGTTCAGTACAGAAGGCATTCACCACTGATGTCTGTGGAGCACTTTAAATGTACCCAGTTGGATTTTAGCTGTGCTGCAGGTGTAAAATACATACCAGATTTTGAAGACTTAAATGAAAAGAAAAAAAGGTAAAAGATTTTATTAATAATTTTTAGACTGCTTGCTTCAATGATTATATTTGGTTATATTGGGTTCAATAAAATATGTTGTTAAAATTAATGTTCCTCATTTCTTTTTACAAAGTGTGGCCACTAAACTTTAAACTTTTCCAATGTGGTTCGTGTTGTATCTCCATTGCACAGCGCTACATTAGGCATTGTCCGTCTAAATGCCCCACACAGCTACCCCTCAGGATCTTGCTGCTTCCATAGACAGCTGATCTTAGGTCTCCTCTGCTGTCAGATTTCAACATCTTTCTGAGGATCTTGCTGTGTTTTCCGGGGGTGTTTAAGAGTTCAAGTATCAGGCAGACACAGAGATACATATCAGTGTTACCACGAACTTCTCTTTATGATCTATGATTTGGAGGAGTTGGGTGTGGGGAATGAAAAGTTTTTATGTTTCTCTTTATATGTTCTATTAGATTTTTTTTAACTAGATTTCTTTCCACAGTCAAAGTTGCCTAGGCTTTTGAAATTAAACAAACAAAAATACAGCTTTTTTTCATCTAAATTTTTGCTTTATGCTCTTTTTCCTACTTTGAGAATGATTATAATGAATGCAAAAAAGTATAATGGGAGACAGAAATAATATCACAATAAATTAAAAGTTATTGTTTAGGGGCAGCTGGGAGGTTCAGTCGGTTGAGCATCTGACTTTGGCTCAGGTCATGATCCGATAGTTTGTGATTTCAAGCCCCACACTGGGCTCCCTGCTGACAGCACAGAGCCCACTTTGGTTCCTCTGTCCCCCCCATCTCTCTGCTCCTCCCCGGCTCACTCTGTCTCTCTCAAAAATAAATAAACTTTTAAAAAAAAGTTATTGTTAAAAAAATCATTAAGCACATGAATGTAAACAAAAATGACTAGTGAGGGAAAAAATAAGGATGTTTATAATAAAAAATCAACATCATTCCATAGTAACAACAAGGAAAAACTACAAAACACTGTAAATATTTCTACACGTATTTTCCCCCCAAATATCATTTCAAATACCATGGTATTCAATTAGCTCTTTTCCATTAATCATAAACTGTTGACATCTTCCTAAAGTCAACATCTATTTTTAGCTATTTTATTTTATAATATATAAATAACACCTTGTATATTAGCATTATTGGGGGCAAAACACATTGTTTCCATTTATTACAATCAATCCAATAAATGTATTGTACAAACAGTATTGCATACATCCTTGAGTAGACCAAAAACATTATAAGAGGCTACACTGAACAATGTGACTTTGGATATATATAATGGAGTTGGAAAATGGATCCCAACTCTTTTTCATTCTTGAACTGGTTTATCCTCCCAGTAGTCTCTGTTCTAAATGTTTTGTCAGGAATGGACTTACAAAATGTGTGTTAGTTACTAGGGATATCCCTATACATACTGCCACTGTTTGGAAATCTTAGCCAAGCACAAGTCTCAGAAATTTCTTCATCAATATTTAAGCCAGAATTGACACTTACTACCAGGTGGCACATGTCAAATCAAAGCTGTGACTCAGATGGATTCGGATTAGGTAGCTCCATCACTGGAACTATTGGTCAGCTTGCTGGACATGTTTATTGTGGTCATTTCATTAACCACACAATTAAGCCACTCCTTGCCATTGACATTTCTGGAAACTATTTATTGTGATAGAATAGAGTGTCACTATATTTCTAGAAGACATATTTGTAGAAATGAAATTGTACTGTACAATATTGTACACAATTAAATTTTGATAAATGACCAACTCCCAACTCTTCTCTAAATATGTGTATAAATATTATATTTGCTCACTAAACATTCTCCCTCCTTTTCTTCTGCACTTAAGGATATTTATCAGCTTTCTTTACACTGACCAAGCCATGCCACTGAGTTCTGGCTAAGGGAATGTGCACAAAGGGAGTATGCATCATTTCCACAGATAATTCGCCTATACTTTTAATTCAAAAGGATTTCAAATCATGAGTAGTGTAGCTACAAGGTGAAGGAAGCTTGGGACAGGAACAACCATGGAAAAGGCTACATACTGATTGGATTTTGTGTGGATTAAAAAATTGCCTTTATTAAACTGCAGAAATTTTGGAGTTGTTGTAGAAATTAGCCTTAGGGACCAACATTTGAATTTTTCATGGCATTTCATTGGCCTTCCCTATATCGTGTGACAGTAATTAAGCTGAAAACTTAGCTAGGAAAGCAAGTATCTGGCCATCTTAGCTTCTTTAGTGGAGATTGTACTGGTCTGCCTCCAACAAGACTTTTGGATTTAGACTATTTATCTGGAGAGAAGGAGAGAGAGAAAGAGAGAGAGGAAACTTAACTTTTAAATATTTTTAAAATGCCCAGTAATGTCAAGTGAAGCAATGACTTTACAAAGATCTAAAGAAAGAATCTTTTGGAAAGAGTAAACAATGATCCCAAGAGCTATAAGGTAAGACAATCTTACATGTTTAGGAATTAGGAGGCCAGGGTAATTAGAGTCTCGTAAATAAAGGAGAGAGTAGCAAGAACTGCCATCAGAAAATTAGAGAGAAGACATATCGTGTAGGGATATATAAGCCAAGAGAAAGATTTTGGACTTTATTCCCTCTTTCCTTTCCTATATTCCACATTTTATTTGCTCATAAGTAACTTCTATAAACTTTTTTCCCTACTTTAAATCAAATAACCTTATTAGAATATTTGAGTTTCATGAAATTTAATTTGATGGTTTGCATTACGTACTCCCAAATTTCTCTATGAATGTAACTTCCAAATGTTTCATATTTACTATAAATGTAGTAAGGTACATGTAAATAGATGTAAATACTTGGCAATTTGACTCAAAATTTGTATTTCCCCACCATACCTTTCATTCATACACCTACATCCACACACACACACTATAGATTGTGCATAAATGTATTATATATGTGAAATCATTGAAAACAAATGTAACATCCAAATAAATAATAGGAATGCCAACATATTTTATTACCCAGCCATCTTCCACTGAACATACACTATTAGTTCTTGGGATAAAGCCTGTTTGAAAAGCTGAACTATACCATTTTGGTGCAACCGACTTTAGATATCAGGCCTGTGGGTGCGAATGATGAAGTGTGTTATAAAAAGGATTTAGTAGGTTCCTGGGCAAAAGGATGACTGGCATTACAATGCACCAATATCACCTACCAGCTGTTCCACGCACTGCTATCCGAATGTACTGGGAGAAACATATCACCCGCAATACTGACAGGTGCTATAAGGCTAAGCTGCCCTTCACCAGTGAATAAAAATAAGCCACAGTGAAGATCAGAAAGTGAATTTAAGGAAGTATTTTTACAGAGAGCCTATGAAATTTATATTTGTTTAACCAGTAAAATTACAAAGACTTCAATCTATGTTGAATCCATAGGCTGAACGACTTCCATGGAACAAATATTTAAAATAATGTTGCTGTTGTATTTACTGACAGTATGCATTTATTTATTTTTTTTTCCGAGAAACATTCAAAATAAATTTATATAGCAAAAAACTTTCCTTGTACTTTGGGTAAGTCTGAGCCACATAGCAGTTAGTCTTCCTGGATTAAAGTCAGTGTCCATGGGATCCCAAGTATCTATGTTAAAAGTACTCTGTCTCCCATCCAAGTACTAACCAGGCCCGACCCTGCTTGGCTTCTGAGATCAGATGAGATCGGGTGCGTTCAGGGTGGTGTTAAGTGAAATTAGTAAGTCAGAGAAAGACAAAAATCAGATGACTTCACTCATATGAGGACTTTAAGAGACAAAACAGATGAACATAAGAGAAGGGAAACAAAAATAGTATAAAAACGGGGAGGGGGACAAAACAGAAGAGACTCATAAATATGGAAAACAAACTGAAGGTTACTGGAGGGGTTGTGTGTGGGAGGAGGGATGGGCTAAATGGGTAAGGGGCACTAAGGAATCTATCTACTCCTGAAATCATTGTTTCACTAGGTGCTAACTAATTTGGATGTATATTTTAAAAAACAAAAAATTAAATTAAAAAATAAATAAATCGATACAACCACTTAAAAAAAAGTATTCATATTGTTCAAATAGGAGTTTGGCAACACATGCTTAAAATGTTTACCTTCTCAAAAGAGTTTTATTTTTAGCTTAAAATTTTATAACTATATAATCATTATATTAGTGTGGAATGTGCATGTTAAATTTTGAGTTTCTCAGGGATTCTTAGGGAATATAAGGGTAGTGAAATAATAAGGAAGAGATTAGCACTAGTGTTAAAGGTCCCAGGCTTCATGTATTTCACAGAACTTAAAGAGAGCTTGAAATATTCTTCAACATTAAAAGAAAGCTATAAGATTGTCTTTAAGTAGTTTATTTATAACAGAACCAAATATTTTTCCCTTGAAAGTCAATATTCTCCAGAAAAGCAATAGATATTGGTAATTGTAATATTCATGGAATTGCTATGATAAATCACACAAATAAATGTAACAAAACAAATATAAACCCAGACAAGCAAGAATTTAAAACAAATATAGGCCAGGAGAAATACAACCTGTGAGAGACCTAAGAAGTGATCTTTAACTATAATTTCAGAATTATAATTGCTAACATGAAATTTTATCAGGCATGTTTTCTATACTCCAAATTCAGGGACATACTAAATTTTTAAGAATTTCTTTATTGAAAACTCATTTCATTGTCATGAAACAAGACAATTATGTATTAGATTATACTCATTTTTTGAAGTCAGTAAAAATGTTTTAAAAATATACAGTACTTACAGAGAGTGAGAAGAATAAAGTGTCACAATCTATATCCTAGAATCAGTAGTTTGATCGGTTTGAACTCCAGAGTCTGGAGGCTTAGCCAAGAGGCAGTTGAATCAAAGCCCATTTTCCTGAACAATGTCAAAGACAAAATGGTTAATCATGTTTACTATAAATTTTGAAGTTAAGACACAAAGAGCATATCTCAAATTGATGAATATAAAATCTTTACAAGAACATGGTGAGAAAGAATATCTTTTCATACAGTATGTTTTTCTAATTTTCATATAGTGTTTGTATTGAAAGTGTATTAGTAAAAAAAAAATCCAATGCTCTTTGGAAACAAAAGGTAAGTATGATCTGGGTTTTATGTGTTTATTTGAATTGACCGAAGTATAACATGGTTTTATGTATGTAGATAATGAGAATGTTGTCCAACTTAAGGGAAGTTCTTTTTCACCAAAACCCAATTCGAATATATTTTTCTAATATAATTTTCAATTGAATCATTGTGAGGGATATCTACAGTTATAAATAAAATGTTTAAAATAATATAACATTTCTTATGCAATTGCAATAAATATTACACAATGCAAAATATTTAAATTAAATAGTTCTTATTCACAACCCTAGTGGTTTTCTAGAGAACACATTTCATGGAAGCAAGTGAAGCAATTAATTGGTTTTTATTTATTAATCCACTTCAGATGTAATGAAAACATAACAGCAAATAAAATATATTTACACTTTAATCTATGATTAATGCTGATACTACTGTTGTGTTCAAAGTAGCCTCATATTTCTAACAAATGCATGAAAATATATAATAACAATTTAGATACAAGTCTAAATTAAATCACTAGAGACAAATAGAAGTAGTAAATTATTTTTCTTCCTTGATTCAATCAAAATTATTTATTGACCTCATACTGTGCTTCAGACCTTGGAATAAGTTTAAAATAAAGTGTTTATCTTAGCACTTTGAAAGTTTTATTGTGGCAATTTAAAAATAATCTCTCAACTAGGGATGCCTGGGTCTGTCAAGCATCAGACTCTTGATTTCAGCTCAGGTCATGATCGCAAGGTTCATAAGAATCCCCACAGGGTTTCATGAGATCAAGCCCCACGTTGGGCTCTGCATTGACAGCACAGAACCTGCTTGGGATACTCTCTCTCCCTCTCCCTGTTCCTCTCCATTGCTCTCATGCTCTCTATCTCTCTCTGTCTCTGTCTCTGTCTCTTTTTCAGAATAAATACAGTAATTTAAAACACTTAAAAAGTTAATCTCTTCACTATATTTTTTCAATATATAGACATGTTTTCAACTTGATCTGAATGTAACATTACAGCTTTGTTTTGTTTGTTTCAACAGTTTCAAAGTCACATTTGGAAAATCTTTAGTATTCTTATTTCTATTTTCTTTCAGCCATTTGTTTCAGAGAATTTTTTATTTATGTTCATACTAATGAGCTTACTCTTTAAAATAATTTGGTTGTGGCAAATTTTATATTCCACAGATTTCACTTATTTTAACTCTCCATCTCAGTGAGCTATAATGCATTTATACAGTTGTGCAGCCATCACCACAATCCAGATTTAGATCATTCCCTTCACTCCAAAATGATCCCTCGTCATCCTCTACCCAAGGGAATTAGAACCGACAAGAGCGAACATCCTTACTCTTTTCCCAGTCTAACAAGGCTTCCCACTTTCACCATTAAGTATGATGTTGGCTGTGTCTTTTTCATAGATGTTCCCTACTAGGTTAATGAAAGTCCCTTCTATTCCTAGGTTGTTAATATATTTTTTAAATCATGAATGGATGTTAAGTATTATCAAATGCTTTTTGTACCTCTACTGAGTTCTTATGGGTTTTGTCTTTTATTCTTTTTCTATGGTGTCTTATGGGGTTTTGAATATCAAAACAACTTTGCATTCCTGGAATAAACACCATTTGTTCATGATACGTGATAATTTTTATATTTTGCTAAAATTCTAATATTTAATTAAAGGTCTTTTTCATTCACGTCCTGAGATATGCTGGTTGGACTTTCCTTCTCTTGTTATGTCTTTATCTGTTTGGTCAAGAGGGTAACATAAGCCTTATGAGATGTGTAAGGTTGTATTTTGGTTAAGAGGGTAACATAAGCCTTAGGAGATGTGTAAGGATATATTTCCTCCTCCTCATCCATTATCTGTGTTTATATAGAATTCTTAGGCCTGGAAATTTCTTTGTGGAAAATTTTTTCTAGACTAAATCAATTTCTTTTTGTCATATGTGTTTAAGAAGACTTTCATTTATCTGGTAAATGTATGTGGATACTTTGTGTGTTTCTAGGAATTTGTCTACTTCATTATATTTGTTGGTATAAAGTTATTTATAGTAGTACCATTTAATCTTTTAAATGGCCCAGAATCTGTATTGATGAACTCTTTTTTATTCTTGATTTTGGTAATTTGGGTTTGTCTCTCTCTCTCTCTCTCTCACTCACTCTTTCTCTTATTCTCCATCTCTCTCCTCTCTATATATCTCTTTCTTTTCCTGGCTGTCTAATTATTTATCAATTTTGTTCATCTTTTCAAATAACTAATATTGGTTTTATTGATATTTTTCTATTTTATATTTTAACTCACTAATGTTTACTCTGACATTCCCCCCACTCTTTTCTATTTGTGTTGGATTTGATTTCCTCTTTATTTTCTAGATTCATATGAAAGAAGCTTAAGTTGGTAATTTGGATCTTCTTTTAAATGTAGGTGCCAAAAGTTGCAAATCTTCCTCTAAGCACTATTTTGCCCATATTCCGTATACATCAATACACTGTTATTTTTCATTTTCATTCAATTTAAAATGTTTTCTGATTTCCTTTGTGACTACCACTAGGTTATTTAGGATTGCATTATTTAATTCCCACATACTTGGAAATTTTCCAGAGTTCTTTCTGCTGCTGACTTCTGATTTAAACCTATTGAGATGGAAAAACATACTTTGCATAATTTTAATAATTTGAAATGCAATAAGATATGTTTCATAATTTACATTTGGTTTATCCTGGAGAACGTACCATATGCACTTGATAAGAAAACTGCATTCTGATGCAATTGGTTAGAGTTGCTGGTTGATAGACCTTTTTTTTTTTCCTTTCAGAATTTCAAATATGTTATTCCATTGCCTTTTTTTCTCTGAGAAGCCAGCTGTTTTTAATCACATTGTTATTCTCTGTACATTAGGATTTATAGTCTTCTGCTGATTTCTCTTTGTTTTTGGCTTTCAGCTGTTTGACTATTATATGCCTTGGTGTGATTCTTTTCATGGTTTCTGAGCTCATTGCATCAGTAGATTAATGTGTTACATCAAATTTCAGAAGTTTTAAGCTATTATTTCATCAAGCAATTTTCTGTCATTTTTAATGTTTCTTCTTTTTCTGGTACTTAAATTAAATTTACATTGGAATGCTTGATTGATTCCATAGGTCTGCCACGGTCTTTTCATCATTCTTTAAACTTTTTTTTCTCTCTTCTTTGGATTGGACATTTTCCACTAATTTCAGGCTCATTGATCCTTTCTTTTGTCATTTTAGATCTGTGGTTAAATATAGCTGATTAATTTTCATTTAAATTACTGTATTTTTGATCTGCAGAATTCAATTTAATTCTTTTTTTACAGTTTGTATTTTCTGCTGAGTCTGCCTATATGTTGACTCATTGTTAACATAGTTTATTTACTCTATGATCATATTTGTAATCACTGCTTTAAAGTCTTTGTTTGCTAAATCAAACACCCAAAACCCCTCATGATCAGTTTCTTTTGAACTTTTTGTCGTGAAACATGGCTCATACTATGCTATTTCTTTCCATGTTTAGTAAGTTTTAGTTAGTTAAAAATTGAGTATTTTAGATAAAAATTGAGTATTTTAGATAACATACTTAAGCAATTCTGGATTTTTGAAAATATTTTTTTCTAAAGGTTGCTTTTTTTTTAAAGTAACTTGCCTGAACTTAAACTAGAAACTGTTCCTACCATTGTGTTCACGTATTTACTTAACTACATAGATTTTTTTTAAAACCTATTGTGATTATTTTTTAGCCTATCTATCTAAAAGTTGCTATCTTCATAGCTAATTAGTCGGCCAATGTTTTGGACAGGGCTTACAATTAAACATCTTAAGCACAGAAGTCTTCTACTGTCACTAATCAGTTTGTGAGCTAGCAAGACCCTCCAAATTGCACCCACCTCTCGATGTTTCCTTGGCTTTCATTCTTCATCATCTTCCTTAGGGTCTCATCTGCTCATGGACACCCGTCTGCCAGGAATGTATGGAGAGCTTTGCTCAGTCTCTACATAGCTGTCTCCTTTTTAGGATCTTCCTTTAAAGGTTCTGTCTAATCCATTGATGGCCATAAACTAGGACTGTAAACTTCAGTTAGCAAGTCCCTAGGTTTACTTCATCCTTTTCAAAATGACCCTACCACTTTTAGCTGGCAAAGCTGTGGACTTCCCATACCCAGTCCAAATGTGGCTTGCTTCCATCTGACGGGAAAGCTGCTTATTTTCATGGCCATCCTCATGCTGGAAAGAAAGCATTCTTAGAAAAGAGCTAGAAAGAGAGAGAGGAATGGTCCCAGACTCAGCATCATTTTTCTCCAAAACCTAACATTATTTTTATGAATAAAATGTTTCTCAATTTGTTGTTTGCCTTGAAAATTGGTCAATGTGCAATGCCACAAAATGATTGTTTTTTAAACTTTGTCCAGTTTTAGACAACTTTTCCAGAAGAAAGTCACCGACCTTTTCATACCACCAGTAATGAAAGCTATTCAGAACTGGCTGCTTTTGTCACTGTTTTAGGTTGACTATTACGGGGTAAAAAAGCCATAAGACTAAAACCAAATACAACTATTTTGTTTCTCCTTGAAACTTTATTAAAAGTCTCTGTGGAGACTTTGTAAAACTATTGAATTGGTTAATCAATTATCTATAGGTTCTTTCCTTTTGACTTCACAAACTGAAAAAAAGCAGCTACCAAAGTAGCAGTTTATAAATATATCTAAATAGCTCTTAACTCTGATAACATATCAAATAAATGGTGTGTTATCTATGAATTGAATATTTACATATATCACACTTCTAATCAAAATTATGTTAACCCTAAGTATTTGAATATGGCACAATTACATGCTACAGTTCTAATTAAATAATTGTTACTAAATATGTATAATTCAAAGAAATTATTTCTTTCTGAAAGTGAAAAACTGTTGCAGAATAAATTATAAATTGATGTAGCTATACATTATATATTATGCATAATTATCTGTTTTGGTCATGAAAAATAATCCTAAAACTTCAATAGGGAAAATATGAATATTAGTGATCGAATTTACTCACAATGTGTTACATCAAGTGGTGTATAAACAGAAACCCCAAGGAAATGATAAGATATTCAAAGAGGAGAATCACTAAACATGAGCTGCCAAGTTCCCAGTAAGTGGCAAAACAAAGTCCCTAAATCAAAGATTCTTTTTTAAGTTACCATATTTGGGAGAATCACGACAAAGGAGGTTACATTTAATTGGAAGAAGATGTTGAACAGAGGTAACTCAGAGGCTACAGCTTTGCTCAAGTGAAGGAAGAAGAGCCTTTTATGCTTTTTTTTTTTTAACGTTTATTTATTTTTGAGACAGAGAGAGACAGCATGAACGGGGGAGGGTCAGAGAGAGGGAGACACAGAATCTGAAACAGGCTCCAGGCTCTGAGCTGTCAGCACAGAGCCGGACGCGGGGCTCGAACTCATGGACTGCAAGATCACGACCTGAGCCGAAGTCGGATGCTTAACCGACTGAGCCACCCAGGCGCCCCAAAAAGAGCCTTTTTAAACAGTTTTAATGGAAAGAAGAATATAACTGTGATTCCTGATGGGCTAGAATTCAAGCAAGCTATAATATCCAGCAGGACAAAAAGAAGGAGAACACACATGTAAGGCACAGAAATACTCACAAAATGTAGAACCAGGAGAGCATATTGCATGTCCCCAATATACCCCTGAGAGAACCCAATGCAGGAGGAATTCAGTCACTGTTTTTTTTTGTTTTATTTAAAATTCCAGTTAGTTAACAAACACTGTAATGTTAGTTTCTAGTGTACAATATAGTGATTCAACACTTCCATACGATACCCAGTGAAGTCACTGACTCTTAATTTAGATACATATTCATATGTGTTTTCTTTTTAAAAATCACATCCTAGATTGCTGTGTATTGATGAAGATTAACCATGAATGTTTTAAAAGTTATCTTTTCCCTACAGAAATGGATTTTCAGGAATTTTCCAAAGTAATTTGCAAAATATATATATATATATATATTTTAGTTTATGTTAGCATAGATATAACAGCTGCAAATAACAGCAACTCAAGAACAAGGGTCTAGAAACTCATTAGAAAAAAAAATAGAAGCATCTTTATGAATTACCTTAGACAAAAATGTCAGGTCGTGCCCAAGTGGTGAAAAAAAACCTGTTAACTGGGTCCAAATATCCAACTAGATCACCTATTTATTATTACGCCCCTTCTGGGAGAAAATAAAAGACAATATAAAATGGTAGGAATAATTCTTAAGCAATCACTTACAATTAAGAGTAAACTGTCAGAAGTGTTAAAAATAGTAATTAAGAAAGAGGAATTTCAAAGCAGAGGGATAGTCTTAGAAATACAATAGACCACACAGAATAAGACCTATGTATGTGTCAAGACTTGAGAGTGGAGGCAGGCAAATCTCTAGAGATGGGAAAGATTTTTAAAATAAATGGTTCTGGGACTATTAGATATTCCTATAAACAAATTTATTGTAGATAACTTCCTCACAAAAATTATATATCAATTTTAGATAATAAAATACTCAAATGTGAAAGGCAACATTATATAACTTGTTAAAATATCTATAGAAATATCTATAGGACCTTGAGGTAGGCAAAGACTTCTCAAAAACTTCTGCAAAAGTACATACAAGAAAGAACAGACTTATAAACTACAGTAGAAATACATTTGTTTTTCTAAGAAAAGAATACCATAAAAAATAAATAAATAAAACAGGGGCACCTGGGTAGCTCAGTTGCTTAAGCGCCAGATTTCGGCTCAGGTCATGATCTCACAGTGGGTTTGAGTCCCCCCGTTGGGCTCTGTGCTGACAGCTCAGAGCCTGGAGCCTGCTTCAGATTCTGTGTCTCCCTCTCTCTCTGCCCCTCCCCCAATAGCAGTCTGTTTCTTGGTCTCTCAGAAGTAAATAAACGTTAAAAATTTTTTTGAAAAAGAAAAAGAGGATAATATCAATACATTAATAAATTGAAAGTCGGGGCGCCTGGGTGGCGCAGTCGGTTAAGCGTCCGGCTTCACCCAGGTCACGATCTCGCGGTCCGGGAGTTCGAGCCCCGCGTCAGGCTCTGGGCTGATGGCTCAGAGCCTGGAGCCTGTTTCCGATTCTGTGTCTCCCTCTATCTCTGCCCCTCCCCCGTTCATGCTCTGTCTCTCTCTGTCCCCCCAAAAAATAAATAAACGTTGAAAAAAATTATAAATAAATAAATAAATAAATAAATTGAAAGTCACTGATATATTCATTGTTTCCTTTTCTTTTCCTAAGATAGAACTACCATTAGTTTTGGATTTTCGCTTTATTATTTCACTTTTCTTTTCCATTGTGATATATACATATATATGTATATCAAAATATATATTACATATTATCATATGTATACGTGTATTACATATTATCATATGTAATATATATTTTAATATACATATATATGTATAATTTTTCTAGAAATCATGATTTCAATTTAATTATTTTAATTACCTTATTTATTTTGTCTTTGTCACCTACTACTTCAGAGAATTATGATTGTGGGATGTATTCATGCCTACATATGCATTTGTACAGTGCATTTATGCTGTATAGCATTCCATTTTCTAATATTCCACATTTATTTGTCAATTCTGTTATTGATGGACATATGGACTTTTTCAGTATTTTGATATTATAAACCTGTGGCTATGAATTTTCTGGTATGTGCTACACATATACAGAATTTTCTCTATGGTATAGACTTATCTGGCATTGTCAGAGTGTGGGGTACACACATCATATATAATTTATGTAGTATGTATATATACATGAACCATGAGATCATGACCTGAGCCGAAGTCTGACACTTAATGACTGAGCCACCCAGGTGCACCAATATTTTCCTAACTCTTAAGATGATGAGTATGTGGTTGTGTTTATTGTTGAACTATTTTCCACATATTATTTTACTGAGAATATTTATGGCAACATACATGAATAGGGAGGATAAAATGAGAAATTAAAGAAATGATTTGATGGATTTAATTTTTACAATAAATCTAAAATATCTTGGGGTAGGGACATCTGGGGGACTCAGTTGGCTAAGCATTCAACTGATGCTGTCAGTGCAGAGCCTGCTTGGCATTTTCTCTCTCCCCCTCTCTCTGACCCTTCCTGACTTGTGCACTTTAAATAAAAATAAATAAATAAATAAATAAATAAATAAATAAAATATCTTGGGGTATTCAGTTGTTCTATACAAAACCACGTGTCTACTTCACTCTGAGAAACATTGGCCGATGTTTTTTCCTTTCCAGCATTTAGCATCCTTCACCTCCCAGACAAGATAGGGCTCTATTTTACCTTTAGGCTGGCACCATAACTCTTTTGACCACATCTTGGGGTTACCTGTACTGTTTGCTACTCTTTTACCACAGTGGCTAGCAAAGCCTCTGACTTGGATGCCTCCATACACCTTGATTCTTTGCTTCTTTGTAAGTCTAATATTGATCTTTTGCTATGGTTAGACTCCTCAGTTTCTAGAACTTTTTATTGCCAAGTGCTACATAATTTCGTGAAATACTATTTTATTGTGCTGAGGAGACATCCTGATTTTGTATGTCGCCTCTTGGGACTGTGGAAAGGGTGCCTTGCCTGGCATAGAGATTTATAATTCTTTATCTTATATTTTTTTTCATTAGTGCTTTATTTTTCTCCCAATTACACAAACCATTATTAAATGTTGCCTATTGCCCCTGCCAATTTCATCCTTATTTAATTGCTTCTCTTTTGTTGCTCACTTGCTGTGGTAGTGACAAATCATTGGTATATTTTAATTGTTAAGATAATTTCCAAAGAAATTATCTCTAAATAAACCATTTCATAGAGACAGGCTTAAAATGCTTTTGAATTGTTAACTATACAATCAGTGCTTTGTATTGCCCCAGAAATTTCTTTAAAAAGCAAAATGTGTACTGTGTCCTTTTCTAACTCCTGCAGTTACAAGACACAATTTTGCATTTAATTTATGCTGAACCAAACTATTTTCACATTGTTTAAAGTATATTAGTTTTGTGTTTCAAAATGGGCCATAAGTCGCTTGGGGACAGAGAAAACATCCAATTTTTGTAACAATTTCTAATAACCACCTACCACCTCAATATCTAATACTGAACTAGATTGTCTCGCTCAGTTAAAAAAAATGTTAATTATGTCTTCGATTAATTCCTATACTAAGAATACATTGATATATAACATATTCCTCATATTTTTCAAATTGCAATTTCGTGGGCTTTCATTCTTTTTCCCTGAAAAAAAAAATGAACTTTGGAACGAGTCTGATGAGTTTCAGAGACCAATATTTATGGTTTCCAAACATCTATTCTCTTTTTCAAAGTGATGGGGTTACACTAACTTTATATCAAGGAAACACTATCAATTAACTGGAACTTTCTAAGAGGCCAAGAGTCTTAGTAAATTGTAGTTTCTTTGAAACCTGAAACCTATAAATATCTACCCACCACTGCCATCTAGCACCATTGTCCCTGCTTATTCCTCACCAAAGAAAGATCCTGTTTTTCAAGATCTTCTCTAATAAATAGCTGTTAGACAGTGATGTTTTACTGCTGCTGCTCACCCCTGGGTTGTCTCTACATGCAAAAGGTGAAAGGAAGTACAAACTAAGGTTATACTCCTTAATTATAATTAGACACAAACAGAACAGCAATAACCATTTTGCTTCCAATTCCTATAGACTCTAAAGTAAAGGTCATCCAAATTTTAGTAATCAATCTCTAACAAATTTACATAGTATGGCTTCTACTGTATTTAGACAGATAACATGCCTTGTTAAGCCCGATTATTATGGAAAGATCCTTACCTGTATTACCCTTCTCTGAAGATAAGTTTCTATACGTAATCAACAATCTCTTGGAACTATGTAACGAAGATGATAGAATTTCCTGAAAATTACTAACTCCACTACACACAAAAAAACCGTTTCTTCATTTCTATTTTCAACTACAGAATTCAGCATAATATGGAAAAGTATTACTATCAGCCACACGAACAGCTGTAAAGCATTTCAAAGGACAATGCTAGTGCTCCACCCAGATCCTTTCCAATCCCCTTTACATTTTGGGGCACTTCCTCCTCAGTTTTTGTGTGCTTTTGCTTCCAATGGCTAATAACTGCATATTTTCAGAGCCCTGTTCTTGGTTTACAAAGTGCCTAGGAATTTTAGCTACCCTGAGGCAGTCTTTTATAAATGACTCCCTTACAGTTTAGAATTCCTCTGCAAGAGAAGGAGGTTTGGCTGGAAATCAAACATTTGTGTGGCTTTCTCTCCTTTCTTGCCCAGCTTTCCCTACAACCTCACAAGTTTTTCCTGGGAGCACTCCTTTGTATATCACATGCACAGTCATCTGCTTCTCTGAGTTTGTTTGTTGATAAATTTAAAGAAGCAGACATTGATAATCACTTATATGATTTATATGTACTGAATGTTGCCTAAACTTCAATCCAACCTCACCTAGAGTCTGTGGATCACCCAAAACCAGGGACTTCAAGGGCATGGTGTAGAGTTTTCAGATAAATTTCACCTTTTCCTGTAAACCTGGCTTTGCCTGTATTCACATGCTGGGTATCTGCTTCTCACTTCAGATAACTTCATTACTTAATTATAGAGAGTCTTGGATCTCTGCTTATCTAATTTCTTCAAGTATTGTCTTTGAGTACAGAGTCTGTTTCATCCAAGTCTTTTTTCTCCCACTGTAATACACCAAGTGTTTCCTGCCTGCTTATATATTGCAATGTTCTACCACATTATAGTTATACCACATTGTAGTTCTTTAACTAACTAGAACATTCCAAGTCTCTGCTTTCCCCCCTCTTTTAAACTCTTCTCTACTACTTTTAGTTTGCTTTCTGCTTATCAGTGTAGAGCAGTTGTAAATCTCTTTTTGAATAAAACTATTCTCTGTATGTAGTCATGCCAGAAAAGAGTTTTCTTTAACATTTGGAGCTGTATCATTTCTCCTTAAACATCTTCCTGGCACTCTCCTCTCATGAACATTTATTGCTGAAGACCATCGTGTTTAATATTTGAGGAACAATGATTTTGTACTCTCACACTTTCATAGAATTCTTGAAAAACATCTGTTCTCATATAATAATGATCTTTGTAAAAAGAAGATCATCAAAATTAGTTTTTATTCAGGTGCAGCTCTAAATCCTTTTTTGGAACAAAATCTGTATAGTCTGTATAAGAAAGGGATTATAATCATGTAGAAAGGGATTATAGTGATGTGTTTGCCTTACAAATTTGAATGCAGCTTGACTCATTTCTATCTCATATCCCTAAGATCACTGCAAGAAATTCAACTTCTTCATATTAGGTTATTGACTGTGTGATGTTGTTGTTGAAGTTCTGAATTAACTAGTGTTTCCACAAGACCTTTTTAATCTGAATTCTAACTTAACTCTCTTTTCTGTCTTCTTATTCCCTCACTCAGAATTTCATTATCATGAAATTCTCCTCTGTTAAATCCATAGCACATGGCAAAAATTATAAACAAGTATTAGGGAAATAAAGATTTAGATTGGTATGTATTACCAAGTCTAAGATGATCAGAAATCAAAATATGTCTTCATTTTTACTATGTGTAGTCTAGTCAGGAACACACTGAAATTGTGTTTGTGGCTTTACCACAGTTGTATGGAATTGACTCAAATATATAATTTAACAGAAGATAGGCTCTGGAGATTAGATGCTTAAAGGAAAAAAAATCCAGAATAAAAAATTTATAAGACAAAGTTCAAAAATTAGACATATATATTTAAAGATTTCTTTAGCTCTTTCTGCTAGAGAGAAATATAAATCTCAATGAGTTTTCAGTAATTTATTTACATGTAATCTTATGATTTTTTACATCAAATAACTCAATAGGTAGCATATGATATTTTTAAAAAGTAGAACCACTAAATAACTATAAAACAATGTGTTCATGTAATAATGATGGGGATTGATGTATCAGAGAGTAAGATAAATTAACTAATGTTTCCAACACTGCAGTGATATTATTTGTTACTCAAAACTCTATTTAGATTCCAGGTTTATTTAATTAAAACTTTTTAGAAACATTAAGATATTTTTTTTACCCCTGATGGTCAAGATAGAACACATCTAAAGATTGCTTTTATATGACACATAATAGAATTTTTACATAAACTTCAACAAAATTCTCCAAATAAATTAAATATTAGACTCTAAAATAAAAATAAGTCAAATTTCAAAGTTCTCCAGTGTCCCTTACTTCTACCCAACACACACACACTTACATACACATACCCACACCCACATCCCCATGCGCACATTGAAGTTGAAATATATTTCCTATTTTCCATGTCTAATATCAAGAACTTTAAAATCAGACTACAGTTTAGAAAATCATATTTTAAATATTAAAGTATAGAGGCATATGGGTGGCTTGCTCTGTTAAGCATCCAACTTCAGCTCAGGTCCTGTCCTCATGGTCCATGAGTTCGAGCCCCACGATGGGTTCTGTGCTTACAGCTCAGAGCCTGGAGCCTGTCTTGGATTCTGCGTCTCCCTTCTCTCTGCCCCTGCTCTGCTCTATCTCTCCCTCTCTCTCTCTCAAAAAAAATAATAAATATTTTAAAAAATAATAATAATAAATCATAGTCTGTACAACTTCTAAACAGAAGAGAAATATCTGGCTCTTATCTTTAAGTTGCCAAATAGACTACAAGACACAAATCAATTCAAAACAATTATTAAACTGAACAGACTGTATAAATTATTGTCATCAAGAGGTGGAAATTCTTTTTTTTGGCCTTTCTTTCCTATTTATTTCCATTTCTTAAAAATACATACATAATGTGTTTTTCAATAAATGTCTCTAATTGAAAATGAAATTACTTGTTCTAGAGACTCTTACACTATCACAACAAAGTTATTTAAATACCATAAAGGGGATTAAAATTGAAACCCGTGAAATAAGTTTCAGTCCCACAGAACAGAATGTAATAGCTTTGATACTTACAGAGCTCCCACAATGCCTTAGGTGTTCAAATACCATTAATACAGTGTGGAGGGACTTTTCTTATTTATGTTTTTTCTACTTATTTATTAGAGACCTATATTATAATATCATATATTTTAATAATATGAATAATCCCAAAAACTGGAATAGAAGCAACACCTTACCAAATATTTTCTGATTGTTCACTCAGTTAAAGACACCAAGATATAAAATAGTATAAGTTAAACACCTGTCCTGAGTTAAGAAACAAATAGGCAGATTCATATGTCAATGAGATTTATAAAAAAGACCTAACTTTCTAATCTTGCAAGAGGGTTAACATTGTCCTTTAAGAAATGAAAATGTCTATACCTTTTCACAGAAGAAACCGAAAAAATATTTTTGTCAGGTGAAGAAAGCAGTTGGAGGTAATGGAATTGCAGGCAGAAAGAGTGTGAGCAATTGTCAAATGGAGGGAAATGTCAACAAATACCATGAGTCCAATGTAGCCAGAACTTAGGATAGAGGGAGGTAGGATGAAATGTATATACAACACAGAAACCAATTCAAAGTTCTTCAGAAGAACAATGGCACCACTAGTACAATACTTTGATATTTTGATGTCTTCATCTCCTCTCATCCACACGAATTTACACAATAGACAGTTGCAGTGGTAGGAAGCAAGGAGTGGATAGAACACAAAAGCAAGTAAAAACGTATTCAAAATTTTCTAGAAAAATAATGCATTCAATTGGAATAACTGTAGTCGTGGAAAGAAACATATATGTTAGAAACATTTTGATACTATACTTAATAGGAATTTATCATGGATTGGGCAAGGTAAAAACTTATGAAAATATGAATAGGCTCATAGGGTGGCATTAAATATAGGGAGAATAACATTAAAGATCTTCATTGCAGAAAAAGTTGAGAAAATCAGGCTTACTAAATGTTGCTTCTATTTTAGATACTATTTATCTAGAATAGCTCCTAGATGTCAATTAATATATACACAATGAAAGATTAGAAGTGTGGGGAAAATTGTAAAAGAGAAAGTAAGCAAGGTGAGTTAGGATGGCAGAGATGTAGGGGGACCTTAAAGTTGCCTCATCCTTTGAACACTACTAAACATCAAATCATTTTGAACGCCCAAGAAATCGATGTGAGGACTGAGAGAGTAAAACTGCACAACTAGAGGTAGAAACAATGGCCGCGTCATGGAAGACAGGAGTTGCAGAGAGTTGATCTGGGGGAGAAAAGAACTGCACTGTGAAGGTTAGTCCTGATCATGGACAGAGGAGTATGAGAGAAAGAGGGAGACAGAATGAAAGATGTGCAGGGGATTACATAAGAGAATGTCTTCCCCAGCACCACTGACTGGGAAAAGGAGAAGGGCTGACTACCACAAGTTATTATAATCAGCAGAGTGCAAAGTCTGAAGTTTTGGAAGCCTGCACCATCTCCAGAGTAGTGCTTAGTGGTGCTCCTGTGGGAAGGAGGGTAGAGACCTGTGCCTGAAAAACAAAACAGAAGTACTGTGTTGTCTGGCATGCAGGCAGCTTAGACACAGTCAGTGTAAAGACAGGGATCTGACAGAAGCTAGTGACACAAAAGAGGTGATTATTTGCTCTTCTGTAAGGGCTTCCTGGAAAGTGAATGTATGTGAACTCCCTACTCCTGGAAGAAGAGAACTGAGCTATGCCATTTCCCTGCCCCTCCCCCTCTGCCCAAGTCATCAGAACTGACCAACTTCAGTGAGCAAAACAATGCGCCCAGTGAGGCCAGAGTCCTTCACTAAGCTCTATCCCCTGCACCAGGCAGGTGCATCTCTAATAGGGCAAGTCAGTCTGAGAATCAACACAGCAGGCTCCACCCCCAGACCCCAGAAGACCAGCACAGACCCCTTGCATGCACAACATCGACTGATAATAGAGTGCTGCAAAGCTTCAGCTCCAGAGGAAATAGGATCTAGCTTCCTTTTATTATTTTTTAGGCCTCTTCTTAATGTAGCCATTACTCTCAGGAATAGGAATACTCAGGCTTTCCCAATAATCACACACATACAAAAAAACATTGACCTTCACAAAATGGCAATTTTGTGGAGGAACTCACTCCAAAAGGGGGAAAAAAAAGGAAGAAGTCACAATTAGGGATTTAATAATACAGATGAAAGTAAGATGTCTGAACCAGAATTTAAAACAATAATCATAGGGGGTGCCTGGGTGGCTCAGTCAGTTGAGCGTCCGACTTTGGCTAAGGTCATGATCTCACGGTCTGTAAGTTCGAGCCCCGCCTCGGGCTCTGTGCTGACAGCTCAGAGCCTGGAGCCTGCTTCTAATTCTGTGTCGCCCTCTCTCTCTGCTCCTCCCCGCTCATGCTCTGTCTCTCTCTCTCTGTCAAAAATAAATAAACGTTTAAAAAAAATAAAATAAATAAAATAATAATCATAGGGAACCAAACTAAACATGTTGGCAGCTATACTTTAGGAAGGTGTTAGGCCAATAGTCTCCCAGTTTGACAAACTGGATCATTAATTCAATATCACATTATCATTTTTCTTCATAAAACAAACACATGGGGACAGACTCTATTCTGTGGGGTTTAATCACAATAAACAACAAAAACCACAGGGCACAGATCCTAATTAGCTGGGCCTTCAACCACGAACTCATTGTATGCACATGTCACTTCCATTATCATTAGTATGAATAAAACAACTCTAACTTATACTACACATTTGGAAGTAGTTGGATGTCAGTGTTTGTGATTAGATATGTTGTAAAAATTACATTGTTTTATTAACAAATGTGCTTATACATATCAACATGTTTTAGAATTTAATGTCCTCCTCCTTAACAAAATAAATCATTGTTTCCTGAAAAAAAAATCATAAGGGTACTAACTGGGCTTGAGAAAAGCATGGAAGAATCTAGAGAATTCTTTCCTACAGAGAAAAAAGAACTAAAAATTGTTAGGCCAAAATAAAAAATTTGGTAACCTAGATGCAAGACCAAATGCATACAATGACAATGAAGGTGGATGAAGCAGAGGAAAGAATCAGTGATACAAAAGATAAAACTATGGAAAACATGGAAACTGAAAAAAAAAGAAGGAAACAAAGGTATTGGATCATGAATGTAGATTTAGGGAAATCAGCAGCTCTTTAAAGTGTAATAACATTTGTACCATAGGCATCCCAGAAGAAAAAGAGAAGGAAAAAGGGGCAGAAGTTTTATTTGAGCAAATTGTAACTGAAAATTTACCTAATCTGGGGAACAAAACAGACATCGAAATCCAAGAAGCACAGAGAACTCACATTAAATTCAACAAAAGCTAGCCATCACCAAGACATATCATAGTCAAATTGACAAAATACATAGACAAGGAAAGAATCCTGAAAGCACCAAGGGAACACAGTCTTTACCTACAAAGGAAGACAGGTGAGGATCACAGCACATCTGTCTATAGAAACTTGGTAGACCAAAAGGGAATGGCAGGATATATCCAATGTTCTGGGTGGGAAAAAGTCTGCAGCCAAGTATACTTTATCCAGAAAGGCTGTCATTCCTAATAGAAGGATAGATAAAGAGTTTCTCAGACAAACAAAAACTAAAGGAGTTTGTGACTACTAAACCAGCCCTGCAGGAAATATTAAAGGGGACTCTTTGGGGAAAAAAGACCAAAAGCAACAAACACTAAGAGGAAGAGAGAACATCACAAGAAATACTAACTTTACAGGTAGCACAATGGCACTAAATTCATATCAATCAATAATAACTCTGAATGTAAATGAACTAAATGCTTCAATCAAAAGACATAGAAGTGTCAGAATGGATTTTAAAAAATCCATCTCTATGCTGCCTACAAAAGACTCATTCTAGACATAGAGACATCTGTACATTGAAACTAAGGGGATGGAAAATCATCAATCATGCTTATGGACACCAAAAAAAAAATGCCAGCAAAACCACACTTATATGTCACAAACTAGATTTTAAAGCAAAGGCTATAACAAGAGATGAAAAAAGAGCATTATATCATGATTGAGGGGTCTATCCATCAAGATCTAAAAATTGTAAATATTCATGCACCCAAATTGAAACACCCAAATATGTAAATCAATTAATAACAAACATAAAGAAACTCATTGATAATAATACAATAATATTAGGGGATTTTAATACCCCACTTACAACAATGGACAGATCATCTAAACAGAAAATCAGGAAGGAAACAAATGACTTTGAATGACACACTGGACCGGATGAACTTAATAGATATATTCAGAATATTTCATCTAAAATCAGTGGAACACATTCTTATGGAGAGCACATGGAACATTCTTCAGAACAGATCTTATATGGGTCACAAATCAGCCCTCAACAAATACAAAAATGTCAATATCATACCATGCATATTTTTCAGACCATGCTATGAAACTTGAAGCCAACCACAAGAAAAATTTGGAAAGCCATCAAATACATGGAGATTAAAAAAAAAACATCTTACTAAAGAATGAATTGGTTAACAAAAAAATTAAATAATAAATTAAAAAACACATGGAAACAAATGAAAATGAAAACACAATGGTTAAAAACCTTTGAGATGCAGCAAAGGAGGTCCTAAGAGGGAAATATATTGCAATACAGGTCTACCTCAAGAAGGAAGAAAAGTCTTAAATACACAACCTAACCTTATACCTAAAAGAGCTAGAAAAGGAACAGCAAATAATGCCTAGAACCAGCAAAAGAAGGAAAATATTAAAGATTAGAGCAGAAATAAATGGTATAGAAACCAAAAAGCCAGTAGAACAGATCAACAAAACTAAGAACTGTTTTGTTTAAAGAATTAATAAAATTGATAAACCCCTATCCAGACTTCCAAAAGAGAGAGAGAGAGAGACAGAGAGAGAGAGAGAGAGAGAAAGGGCCCAAAGAAATAAAATATTTGCAAATGACATATCTGACAAAGTGTTAGTATCCAAAATATATAAAGAATTTAGAAATATCAACACCCAAAAAACAAATAATCCAATTAAAAATGAGAAGACATGAATAGACATTTTTCCAAAGAAATACATACAGATGGCCAACAGGCACATGAAAAGATGCTCAACATCACTCATCATCAGAAATACAAAGCAAAACCACAATGAGATACCACCTCACACCTGTCAGAATGGCTAAAATTCAAAACACAAGAAGCAACAGATGTTGGCAAGGATACAGAGAAAGGGGAACCCTCTTTAACTATTCTTGGGAATGCAAATGCAGTCACTCTGGAAAACTGTGGAGGTTCCTTAAAAAGCTAAAGATAGAACCACCCTATGATCTGGCAGTTGCACTACTAAGTATTTACCCAAAGGATATAAAAATGCTGATTTGAAGGGGTCCATGCACCCTGATGCTTATAACAGCATTACCAACAATTGCCAAATTATGGAAAGAGCCCACGTGTCCATGGACCGATGAATAGATAAAGAAATATGGTATGTATATACAACAGAATGTTGCTCAGCCATCAAAAAGAATGAAATCTTGCCATTTGCAATACGTGGATAGAACTAGTGTATTATGCTAAGCAAAATAAGTCAGTCAGAGAGAGATAAATACCATATGATTTCATTTATATGGAATTTAGGAAACAAAACAGATGAACATATAAGAAGGGGAAAAAACAGAAGAGACTCTCAAGTATAGAAAACAAATTGAGACTTGATGGATGGAGGTGGGTGGCAGATGGGCTAAATGGATGATGGGTATTAATCAGGACACTTTTTATGATGAGTCCTGGTGTTATACATAAGTGATGAATTACTAAATTCTACTCCTGAAATAAATTTATGCTATATGTTAACTAACTAGAATTTAAATTTAAAAAATTGGAAAATAAATGTATTAAATTTTTAAAAAATTAAAAATTTCTTGCTAAATGATACTTTTACCGAAAATAATAACAATTTCTTACAACTTAGGTGTTCTTACACAATCTTTCATTCAAATGATACTTCCAGGAGCAGTTAACAAACTACAGAACAAATTGTTAACAGCTATGAATATTAACACAGGTTGCAATGTTGTGTAGGAAAAATAAACACAGAATTCTTTCCAAAAAAAAAAAAAGAAAAGAAAAATAAAGTAAGGGAAAATACATTTAAAATTATTGAACAAATAATATATCAGTAACAATTCTAGATGCTTCCATATACATAATCTCATTTATTCTCAAGCAGCCATGTGAGATAAGTATCACAACTTATTTTTAATGTTGAGAAGCTCTAAACTCAAAGTAATACTTGATTTTTGTCTAAAGTGCCAGAAACAGTAGCTTGTGAAATCAACCCTTCAACCAATTTCCATTTCCGATATACTGATGATGTGAAATATGTAGATTTTTGAGTCATTTACTAAAGAGACAAAAATCAAACTCTTGATGGTAAATGAAGTCACTTTCAAGTAAGTAAAAGATTAATATAATGTAATAAGTAATAATAAGTAATAAAAAATGATATGTATTGGCATGCCTGAATGGCTCAGTGGGTTGAGCATCTGACTTCAGCTCAGGTCATGGTCTCACAGTTCATGAGTTTGAGCCCTGCATTGGACTCTCTGTTGTCAGCACAAAGCCAGCTTCAGATCCTCTCTCCTCCTCTCTCTCTGCACCTCCCCCAATCATACTGTCTGTCTCTCAAAAATAAATAAGCATTAAAATAAGGAATAAGTATTTAAAAAACTGTCATAATGTCTGAAGAAACAGGTTCTAGGATGGATCTTCAGAATTGGCAGAAAAACAGAACTATTGAAAGGAGAGCTACAGCATCAGAAGACAACACTAGATGTGTTAATGCAAAATCACACCTGCATTTCAGACATTAAAAGATGTTTCTACCCTCATGTCACCACACAACTGCCACTCAACATCCAATGAGCTGAAGGATTGACATTGAAATGACACCACTGATAGTCATTCTATGTCTATCTATCTCATTCTATGTCTATAAGCAAAAGGATGTTTTGCTTATAAATGTAGGAAGGGAGAAAAATAAAGAAAAAAGAAATAACAAAAGCAAAAAATGGAAAGAGAAATATAAATTATGTAAAAAAAATCCCTACCCCTCACCTGTCTTTGAAGGGTTATGTAAGTGCATCCAAGTGACAGAAACTTAATCATCATCCAGATTTCTAGCTCTGAAGTAATCTGAAAAACCTCTCCAAATAGAAGGATGAAAGAGATATTTAGAAAGTTAATCAGTGATACTTCCCCAAAAAGAGAAAAAGGATGAGTACAGCCATGCTTTACTTAAAACATAGTAGGAGAAAGAGATACCAGTATAAATGATAAAAGACAGACAGCATTAAAGAATGAATGTTAAGTGTAAGGTTACTAACAGAGCCTCCTTTACCCCTGAAAATGTTACTGTTTTTAAGAACAAGGGATATAGACTCAACATAATCAAAAATTTTAAGAGAAACTAAGGTAATTACAGTGTTGTAATATCAGTGTAATATCAGTGTTGTAATTACAGTGTTGTAGTTTGTAGTAAAAGAGAAATATAAAACCAGCCTAAAGAATTATGGAGGTTATTGGCAGGTTTTTTTTTGTTTGTTTGTTTGAGAGACCTGGAGCAAAATATTTTCCAATTTTATTGATATATGATGGACACCTAATATTGTATTAACCTAAGGTGTATAACATTATGATTTTATATATATATATATATATATATATATATATAATAAAATGATTACCACAATAAGGTTATATAACAGCCATTACCTCACATTTTACTTCTTCTTTCTTGTGATCAGAACTTGTAAGATCTACTGTCTTAGCAGCTTTCAAATATATAGTGCAATATTGTTATAGCCACCATGCTGCACATAACATTCCTAGAACTTGTTTATCTTATAACTGAAATTTTGTACTTTTTGACCAACTTCAACCATTCTCCCCTATTCTCCCCTTCCCCACCTCCCATTGGCAACCACCAATCTGTTCTCTGTTTCTGTGATTTTGGGTTTTTTTAGATCCACATATAACTGAGATCATAAGATTTTGTCTGATTTATTTTACTTAGTATAATGCCCTCAAGGTTCATACATGTTGCCATAAATGGCAGAATTTCCTTCCCTTCGTGGCTGAAAAATATTCCGTTGTCTATGTTTACCATATTTTCTTAATCCATTCATCTGTTGAGCTCTTTCCATTCATCTGTTGAGCTCTTAGGTTGTTTACATATTTGTTACTGTAAATAATACTGTAATGAACATGGGAGTGCAGATATTTCTTCTAGACCCTTCCTTTATTTCCTTCAGATATATACCCAGAAGTGAAATTACTGGATCACATGATAGTTTTACTTTAAATTTTTTAAGGAAACTTCATCCTGTTTTCCATAGTGGCTGAACCAATTTACATGTCCAACAGCGCAGAAGGGTTCTCTTTTCTCTACATCCTTGCCAACACTTATTTACTCTTGTCATTTTGATGATAGCCATTCTAGTAAGTGTTTTGACTAGAAAGTAGCTATCAGAGACAACTAAAATGCAAGTGAAAGGCACATAATTGCTAAAGTGAGTATGTAGGAAAGGGAGAAGTGTTTCAAATGAAAAGAGAAAGAAAAAACTTAAGAAAAAAAAATCATTTTTTTCTTGATCAAAATGTAGGTCCAAAAATAAAACAGATAATAGAACAATAATATTTTTAAGACATAGGAATAAAATTTTGGAAAAATTGCTGTCCAAGGTCTTAGTCTTATACAATGAGCCAGAAACTTTGGATAGGAATTATGAAATTGAAGGTTTGAGTATTATGAAAAAAGGGAGAAGAAGCCACTAAAAGATGGGTCAGAAGATGACATAGAAAGCATGAAATGAAAGTTTATCAATAACCACAAGTTGAGGCTAAAGTTCAATGTACAGTGAGGCATAATTTTATTCACTTTCCTCACAAAATTCAGCATCACAGATTTGAAAGAGAAAAAAATGACAATAGAGTTGAATATCAGCATAGAAATGATTGTGTAGACTTATAATAGATATGGAGAATGGGGAAAAGTCAAGAAAGCACTAATTATGCAAAAAAGAAAACACTGAGTGATGAGAGAGGTAGAAGTCAATAGATTTTTTTTTAACGTTTTATTTATTTTTGGGACAGAGAGAGACAGAGCATGAACGGGGGAGGGGCAGAGAGAGAGAGAGACACAGAATCGGAAGCAAGCTCCATGCTCTGAGCCATCAGCCCAGAGCCTGACGCGGGGCTCGCACTCACGGACCGCGAGGTCGTGACCTGAGCTGAAGTAGGAAGCTTAACCGACTGAGCCATCCAGGTGTCCTGAAGTCAATAGATTTTAATAAAAGAGTACTTCGAGTTTGAGGTTTGGGATGATAGATGAGTCAAAGATATAGTCATTCTAGTCCACGTCTGAAATAAAGGGAAGAGTCAAACACATTGGCTAGAGAAAGTACAATAATGGCAACACTTATCACTGCAGATGTGCTATATAAAAGATATGTAGGATAAAAGAATGAATTTGTGTTAAAATCACTGAAGAAATTCATATAAAGTCCCAGAGCTCAGTTGATATAAACATCACATACAGAAGAGTCTGTGGGTGAACAAAATCCTTCACAGAAGTGCAATATAGGAATCTAATTAAAAAATATATTTAATCTTTTAAAATAAGTAGACCATGAATAGTATAAATTCTGTGTTCACCTCCATTGTTATAATGTCACATTTGAATCAATATTATTAGAAAATTATTATAGTAAAGACAGTTTAGGGAACAATTACCAGAAACAGTGATAAATTGGTGATTTAAAATTCTAGAAAATGTCTACCTATTATTTTTCTTTGAAACACTAAGATAATTAGGCATTTTAATACATACTTATTACATTAGTAATATCCTAACTTTCAAAATGAACACAAATCTTTCACTGAAATTTCTCCAATGTCTGGAAGTAAATTTAATTTTTACTGTTAATGTAATCATCTGTAGTCATTCTTCAGGTGGTTATGATGTTATTTCAGATTGATAACTCAACATTTTTAAACTTATTATAAAAAGAATGTTAAGATATTGTTCTACATAGGTCACTTTCTTCAAATAAGACTATATTTGAATTATTCTCACGTATAATGTCAATATAAAAACAAAAAAACTAAATGTTAAGAATAAAAGTTAACATTACTAATTGAAAAACAAACAAAAATTAAAGTTAAATAATGCAAAAGCTGGATTATTTTTTAAAAGAACCACAAAATAGAAAATATTCTTATTATATTAAAAACAGGGGAATCAAAAGATAAGAATGGGAATGATAAATAAGATATATGATATAAATAAAGAGACAAATGAGTCTAAGAATATACTGCTTACCAATTGATGGGATCAAATGTGTGAAGTGCTGAGGAAATCAATAGTTTCTTAGTAAAAATGTGTTTTGACGATAAGGGATACGAAACGTAGAGACCAGTGCAGAGAAAGAAACTTAAGATGGAAACTAAACATCTATTTTAAAAGATTCCAAATAGTGGAGCGCCTGAGTGGCCTGATTGGTTAAGCATCAGATGCTTGATTTCAGGTCAGGTCATGATCTCACAGTCGTGGGATTGAGCCTGAGGTCCGGCTCCATGCTGAGTGTAGAGCCTGTTTAGGATTCTCCCTCTCTCTCTGTCTCTTTGCTTCTCCCCTGCTCATGCTCTCTCTCTCTCTCTCTCAAAATAAATAAATTCAGAAGATGCTTTGAAAGATTCTGAATAGAAGGACACGTGGGTGACTCAGCCGTTAAGCCTCCGACTTCAGCTCAGGTCATGATCTCACAGCTTATGAGTTCAAGCCCCATGTCAGGCTTTGTGCCAACAGCTCAGAGCCTGGAGGCTGCTTCAGATTCGGTGTCTCCTTCTCTCTCTACTCCTCCCCCCACTCACACTCTGTCTCTCTCTCTCCTTCAAAAATAAATAAAAACATTAAAAGAAAAGATTCTGAATAGCAAACATTTAGGAAAGTTGAATCCCTATGTTGTACACATGAAACTAATGTGACATTGTACGTCAAGTATACTCAAATTAAAAAAAAAAGACCAAATATAACTGTTTTTCTCACTGTGTTGTAGCTACTCTTAAAAGAGTAAAATGTACCACTTGGGGTGGGAGGATCAGGCTCTTCTCCTTTACCACCCATTCATAGCTGGGCTAACCAGTTGTACGTCTAGAGTTTATGACTCAGCTGCCACTGAACAGGTGGAGGCAGCTCCACACTGCAGGACATGAGAGTCTATGATCCCAAATGCCTATTGACGAGGCTGGTAAGACAACCAGAGAAGACGGTGGAATAAATTTGTGGAGTAAACCTTACTCCCCTTTTTTGGGTTGCACCAAGAAAGAGTTTCTCTAAGATGTTCTTTGCTAGAAGTCCTTAAGTGTCCAATAAAATCTTCTGGAGTATTTTGTGCAGTTTTTCTTAGGCTTGTTTCAAATCAGTAGCTAACATGGTGCGTGATGCATCACTTCCCCATTGCATCTCACCCTTCCTTACTCCTATTCTTTTCTTCCCACTGTTAGTACCGTATATTTGCACCTTCTAAATAAAACATCCATTCTTTCTTTTTTTCATGCTCTGTTATATAGAGGACTCAAGCTAAGTCACCAGGGATTAAAAAAAGAAAAAAAGAAAGAAAATGATAAAGATTATTTAATACACCTAAACTCATACTCCCAAACTTCTCTTTTAACAATATGGACAATTTAATACCCAAGAACAGCCCATAAGTGAGTGAAAAGAGACCAGCACCATCTGTATAAACCACTGTAGTCGAATCATCATTATATTGTTGTGTTATAGATATAAAAAATATTAGTAATAATCTAAGAATATATGTATCAGTATATGTAAGTGTGTGAGAAGGGTGGAATTTATGTAAGTGAAATAAAAAGATGTTTGGGTTGAGAAATGCAATGGTATTGCTGAGTGTCAATGAAGAGGAAAATAAAGGCAAACTTCTATGTCACAACTCAATTTTAAATACACACCAAATGACCCAAGGTATTAATTTTAAAAGTTTACCAGATAGGAGATTACATGTACACTATGGGGGTAAAAAGTACCTTCTGATCTTACCTTCAACAACAACAAAACAGGTGTATTTTGCCATATTGCAAATTAAAAGTTTTTGTGACAAAAAAAGAGAAAAATCCAACTCAGATAAAGAGCTAATATTTACACAACAAACGTTTTAAAACTAAAATGAAAACATTTTGAAACTTTGACAAAGGATATTAAAAAATTATAGATAAAAAACTTATTGACCATACATATATGAAACGAATCTCCAATTTCTTAGGAGCCAAAGAAATGTAAAGTTTCCCAAAATATCTACACTCATTAATCAGTTGATATTAAAAGAATTCTAGTTAAAAATAATAAACAAATCAACAAATATTATCTATAAGGTTTTGATAAATGCTAAGATGAGGAATAGGTCACAGTAAGGGTACAAGGGGTAGGGGAGAGAAGAGAGATCTGTTTTGCTTTTATTTTTAGACAAGGTAGTAGTCCGAAAGAGCCTCTTCAAGCTGTAAGGAAATGAGGTTGGGGCTGAAGCCCTGAGATTCTGGGCTCTGGCCACTCATAACAACCCACTGAGAAGAGAAGAAATTAACCTTAAAGGATTCCACCAACTTTATCAAAACTGAGATTAGCAAATGAAATGTTTCTTCACTCATAATGTGAACATTTACTGTGTTTAAACATCTCTCCTTCAGTAAAAGTTCAAATTACTCCTGCTTTTGCCAAGAAAGAAGTATGCTTCTTTGTTTTTCTATAGGCCGAATGCATCACCACCATAATTTAGGTTGCAAAAAAAAAGTCAGATACACACCCGAGGGTGAGTCCTTCATACAGAGAGCTGTAAATATAAAAATTGAAGGCCCAGAAGTGTCAACAAGCCAAATGATTTCCAAGGAGGACAATGTGATGGGAGCAGACCCTGCAGCTGAGACAGATGTGAGAACTGAGATGAGAGAAGACAGAGAGAGGCACCTGTGGACCTTGTAGGATTTGGAGGGACTTTAAATGTAAACCCTTGGAGGATTTTCATCAAAGGAATGGCAAGATGTGGCTTACAGTTAGTGAGTGAAAAAACCCAAGTGACAAAGCAAAGTATTAAACATGTTATTATTTCTATATAAGCATGTACAAGAAAATAAATGAAATCTCTCCAGGTATGCAGGTTTGTAGGAGCCAGGAGAAAGGACTAGAAAGACCCATACCAACCAGGCTACCAGTACTGCTGCCATAGGTCCATGGGGATGGTGGGTTTGGGATAGAAAATTTCACTGGTAGTGTCACTTGTTACAGCGAGATTGTATTACCTTTCCAACTTTAAAATAATCAAAGAAAAAGGATGAGTTTGAAAAAAGTGTAAATACTATCAACCGTAATGATAGTTGAACAAGAAATATAGTAAAGCACAAACTACTAAAAAAGACTATTAATTCAGAATCTTGGCTGTAATTTGAAAGAGTAAATGACTTTTACAATTAAAAGATAAACAATTAGATTTGCACTTTCAAGTATTTACATAATGCTAATTACAGTGTACCGCTTTCTAGGATTCATATACTTAATCTCTAAAACTCAAACATGTTTAGAAATTCACATTTGCAAATAGTTGAGAAGTCTAAGAGATCATTCTAACATTTTTTACTCTGTGACTTGGCATTTGCACATAGTATTATTTGCTCTACCCATCAGTAAAATGAGAATGATATTCATCTGTCTCATGGGATTGATATAAGGATTAATTAGATAATGTTTATAAAATGTTTTGAAGATTAAAAGTGCTAAGTATTATTATGCTTATTACTGCACTACTGACTCATCTGTGTTCCTAAAGGACTTAATCTATTAGTTGGCTAGCAATCAACATTTCAAATCAAGCCACTGAAAATAGCTTCCAATCTTTAGCAGGCGAATCCTAAAATAGTTTCCTTTGAAATTGTCTCACAAAATAACAAGAAGTTCTTTTAGTATATTTCATCCAATTTAATACCATCTCCCTAGAATGTTATTCAGATCTCAATGACTTAAATTATTTCTCCAGTGATTAATTCATTTTATCTAACAAATATTGCTTTAACATAATGCCTACAGAAACATAATCAGAATATTTCAAAAGATTTACAAGGAAATCTGGTGAATCTTAAAGCTATTATTTAATAAAACAATGTGTCTATTTATCATCTTACTCTTTAGATATTTTAGGTAAGATTTTCAAACTTTAATATAGACAGGAATTCTGTCTTCATTAACAATGATAATGATGTCCCCCCAAAATCTCTCTCGTTCATTCCTATGTTTATTCAAATATATATACTATCTTAATGCTATCCCAGGCATCGTTTCTTAGGTGTTGGCTTTAGATAATTTCAGAGTCCACTTTAGTAACAAGAAACTGCACAAATTTTGGAAAGAATAGTACACAAACTGCAAAAATAATGATATAGACAATATTCAGTAGTCTCCCATCTTCCACAAGAGCATAGGTTCAAACTTGTAATACACTTACATCAGCTTAAAGTAAAATTGTTATGTCAAAAATAAATCCAGATTGAAGATACTTTGAAATTTTTTCCTAAAATGACAAAGATTTAATACAATTTTATGTTGGTTAAAAACACATTTCTGCCATTGTTCTTAATATAGCATCCATTTTCAGAGCATCAATATTCATTTTAAATGAATATAAAATTTATAATCTTATTTTATACCTTCTATTTGAGTTTCCAAGGTTTACAATTAAAAATCTTATGGAAGAAAAGACATAAATAAGTCAGTCAGAGATACACAAATACCATATGATTTCACTCATATGTGGAATTTAAGAAATAAAACAAAGGAGCAAAGAGAAAAAAAGAGAGAGAAGCAAACCAAGAAACATATTCTTGACTGTAGAGAACAAACTGGGGGTTACTAGAGAGAATGTGGTAGGGGCACGGGTTAAATGGGTGATGGGGATTAAGGAGGGCACTTGTGATGAACAAAAGGTGATGTATGGAAGTGTTGAGTCACTAAATTGTACACCTGAAACTGATATTACATTGTATGTTAAGTAACTGGAATTTAAATAAAAACTTAAAAAAAAAGACAGGTATTGATTCTATCTTCAATAATAACATGTTTCTATCAACTCATAACAACGTTTTTATACATTTAATTTAAAAACACACACAGGGGCGCCTGGGTGGCGCAGTCGGTTAAGCGTCCGACTTCAGCCAGGTCATGATCTCTTGGTCCGTGAGTTCGAGCCCCGCGTCAGGCTCTGGGCTGATGGCTCAGAGCCTGGAGCCTGTTTCCGATTCTGTGTCTCCCTCTCTCTCTGCCCCTCCCCTGTTCATGCTCTGTCTCTCTCTGTCCCAAAAATAAATAAATGTTGAAAAAAAATATATAAAAACACACACAAACAACCCAGAAGTACATAAAGTTACACTAAATTTGTGAGTACATGGTAACATGTATATCTGTTAAAGGAATATTTTCTCATCAGCAAATACCATTTCTTCTCATGTGCTGTCATACTATCAAATTTGTTTAGTACAGTCTATAAAACTACTATTAATCCATTTAGGATATTATATATTTTACTTTGACAGTATACAGTAAATAAATATACAACCTATTATTTACAAAGAAGTATCTGTTAATAAGGACTAGGTCTGTAATGGCATATAAACTAGGATGCAAGAATTCACATCTATTTTTATGTTAATTGAAAGTTTTAATGTATATTGATTGTTAAATTTCTATAATGGAAAGTGAAAGTGACTAGGACATAAGATTATAAAATATTTGGATATCACTATTAGCATGTACATTGTAAACACTTATAAACTAAATAGGACATGTTATTTAGGGGATTGTTGTAATAGACTCTTATAGATTTTAAAAAGCTCTACAGCTATATTTTATTATTTTCAGTAAATGAGGTTACAGCACTACAAAACCTTGGGGAGATTCTATTTAAAGCAGACTGTTTAGAAAGTGGTGCTAGGCTATAAAAAATCTATTATACATTCACTTAGAATATGCTCGGGATAAAGGAGTGTGGAAAACATCAACATTTAAGGAAAAAGAATAGTAGAAAAAACCAGTAAAAGAGGATGGGAAACAATGACCATGAAAATCTTGTAAAATTAGGTGCCACAAATATGCAAGAAAGGAAAGTAATTTGAGGAAATAGGTAGTGGTTAACAGTGTCTAATGGTCCAGAAAAGGACAGTCACATCATCTATAAACAGACTTTTAAACAAAACATAATTGGCAATTTTGGCAGTGAACATTCAGTTTTGAAGAGAGGAAGGAAAGGGAACATAGGTTGCTTGTGGCAAAGGCAAGGGAAAAAAAGGATGAAATAATGAACTATAGGTGACGAAGTAGAGACAGTAAGTACAAACCACTTTTCAAAAGTATGTCAGTAAACAGGAGACTTCAGATAGTGTGGTCATGGATGTGAATGACTGAATGTGATGGTTAATTTTATGTGTCAACTTGACTGGGCCAAGGGATGCCCAGATATCTGGTCAAACATTATTTTGGGGTGTGCATATGAGGGTGTTTCTGGAAGAGATTAACAATTGAATTGGTGAACTGAGTAAAGCAAATGGCCTTCCCGAGGTGCACGGGCATCATCTAATCCACTGAGGGCTTGAAGAGAACAACAATAAAAAGGAAGACTGAATCCTCTCTGTTGGACTACACGAACTGGAAAATTGGTCTCCTGACAAAAGCACTCCTGGCCCTCGGCCTTCAGACTGACTGGAATCTATGCCATCTTCTCTTTGGCTCTCAGGACTTTAAACTATACCACTGGTATTCCTGGATCTCTGGCTTGCAGATGGCAGACCATGGGGCTTAGCCTTCATAACTCCATGAGCCAACACATTATGATAAATCATATATATTCATATACATGTACGTATATATAAATATATATTATTGGTTCTGTTCTCTGGAGAACACCTAATATAGATTTTGGTATTAAGTGTAGGTCTAGAGGAACAGAATTTTAAAGATGAGTTTTCCAAATTAGTTCTGGGTTTTCTGGAATTAGCTCTCCAATTTTATTAGATTTAAAGAGAAATGACTTTATTTACTTACTTATTTTTGAAGTTTATCTATTTTGAGAGACAGAGAGCAGGGGAGGGGCAGAGAGAGAGAGAGAGACAGAGAGACAGAGAGAGACAACCCCAGGCAGGGTCCACACTGTCAGCACGTAGCTCAGTGCAGGGTTTGAACTCACACACCATGAGATCCTGACCTGAGCCGAAACCAAGAGTCAGAAGCTTAACCAACTCTGCCACCCAGGCACCCCAGACACAAATGACTTTATTTACACTAGCAAAGAGAGCACTGACGGTCCATAGTGTCTGTGGTGTGAGCTGGCAATAGAGATATGCAAGTATGTGCATTATTACTTCTAATCAACCACTTGTAAGAAGAGAGGAGGTAGGTGACAGTATATATGATACTTTGGAACATTTCCAGAAAACTAAAAAATATAATAAGATTGGCTGCTTGCATCCAGTATTGCTGGACAAAGTAAAGAATGAAAAGCAAGAACTCAGGGATTTAAAGTCCCAGCTCAGGCTCTGTGTAAATTACCTGAAGGCTTATATACATCCCTGAAATAGACCCTTATCTTTTGAAGATGCAAAGATGAGATTGCTGAAAATCAACCCAGAGTCTCCTTCTCCTGTGACTGACTGAACTACAAAGCTTGTTGAACTTCCAGCCTCACAAGGTATTTGCTGTTAAAATGAGGATGTTGATTGGGAAAGAATGGGACCTACATTTTGAAATGGGAATGTTTGGAGAGATTCTGATGCATCTAGAAATACGGAGATCCTAAAGTATGATAAGTTATTTTTTTTCTTTTTCTTTTTCTTTTTGCTAGTAGGAGAGGTCTCTCCACACCCAATGGAAGTAGCTTCTAAAACTCCAGTGGTATCAGACCTTTCCATCCATAGTAGCATAAGCCATTTCACCTCCATATAATAAGATTAACCATATATTCTGCTTTTTTGCAGGGAACAATAAGGGCTTCCACTGAGGCAGTTGCTTTGTGACATAATGCTGACTCTCCTTAGCACCACCCACACCTGACTCTTTGCTTCTGACCTACAGGTAGATTCTAGTTCCAGTGATGAGGGAGCATAAGGCAAGTTGAGCACAAAACACAAGCTAATAACACCGGCTTCCCACCCCAGGTGAGATATGTGTAATATTCCTCAGGCATTGGCTGCCCAAGGACAAAGGAAAGGGAAATAAAACCATTGGTTAAATGATAGAGGTCACAGTCTTGCAGGACTTGAGTCTCCATCAGTTTACAAATCTTAGTAAATTACAAGAAAACACAATCTTACCAATAGCCTAATCTCCAGAAACTCCCCACTGTACTAATGATAATGCTTTGCTAGAGGGTAAAACAACCTTAGTTTAACAATAGCCAAGCCTCCAGTAGTCTGTTAGTCTCCTTTAGCATATAGAAATCCCTTTAAGAAACTTCCTCTTGACTGTGTCTCCCTCAATGTTATGTAACCAGTCACCCTTCACAACCCCAGTGCAGCTCTTTCTGCCCACGGGTTCTGTCCCTCTGCTTTAATAAAATCACCTTTTTGCACCAAAGATATCTTCAAGTTTCTTTCTTGGCAGTTGTCTCCAAACCCCCACCAACACCCCAACACCCCATCAACTCCAAAACCCCAGCCCCCTAAAAGTGAGATGCAGCCCCCTAAAAGTGAGATGCAACATATGGCCCATAGGAGGTGTGTTGCACCCCAAAAGAACTATTTTGAGTATTATAATTACACCAACAAAAATCTGGAGAACATGTATGGAAATGGATACTAAGGAGGAGGGATAATAGTAGAATAAACATAATATAGTTGACCCTTGAACAATGCAGGGGTTAAGGGTGCTGACTTCCCCCACAATCAAAAATAGTATATAATTTTTGACTTTCCCAAAACTTAACTACTAATAATCTACTGATGACCAGAAGACTTGACAATAACATAAACTGATTAACATATATTTTGTATGTTATGTGTATTACATATTGTATTTTCACATAAGGTAAGCTGGAGAAAATAAAATGTTAAGAAAATCATTAAGGGAAAGAAAATACATTTACAGTACTGTATTCATAAAAAAAAAAAAAAAAACCTATAAGTGGACGTATAAACCCATGTAATTCAAGGGTCAACTGTGCAACAGTAAGGCTGATAAATAGATGATATAGGTAGATAGATGATAGATAGATAGATAGATAGATAGATAGATGGTTTTTGCATGTAAATGTCTTTGTTTTCTTTTGTTTCTTGTTCCTTTTCTATGTAACATAAGATAGGTTGGTTTTATATCAAAGTTTTTAAGTACTGTTAATTTTATCTAACAGTATTTAACTCATGGGTTAACAAAGAAAAAAACACTCAAGTGAGACAGGAAAAATGGAGGGACCACATAAAAAAAGTTATTTTTTTTTTGTTCCTTTTCAGCCTTCTACTCTTGCTACAAGCAGCACACCGTCCCCATTCTACATATGTCTACATATAGCATAGTACTCCTTGTAAGGGACAAAGAGATAATATCTTTGAAGTCTTACAGCACAATAGATAACATGTAAGGAGTGGCAGGGTGGGGTCCTCATAAATATGCTCCAAGACCACTGACTCCAACCACTTTGACACCAAGACCCCTTGACGTCAGGGAATGATGACTTAAGATGGACATCTGGCCCCTGTCCTTGTTTAGATCAGTTCCTGGATGCCTAAGAGGACAGGTGCACCAGACCACAATTGCCAATAGAAATCCCAGACCCCAAGCAAAGATAAGATTCATGCTTTTTTCCTTTTGGAGTCTCCCAGACACTCTCTTTGTATCTCTTTATATATCTTTCTGTATGTATCTTCAAAAAAACTCTTCTTTCACCTCATGCTGGCTTGTGTGATTTTCATCCTTCATGAAGCCAAGGACTCTCTTGGCTAGTCCTGTGGGACTGTCTCTAGGTCCTTGGACCTGGCCTGCTGACATCATAAGGACTTTACCTCCTTTTCTGGAGGAAGAGTGAGTGTGTTTTCTGTTGTACACAGGATAGCTATCATGTTAAGATCTTGTTAGTTTGTCTACTTTGAGATTAAGTATAATTTAAGGAGGTGCTTATGAGTGCCAAACTGACAAATGGTGAAATTATGATGGTTAATTTTATGTTTCAAATTGACTGGGCCAAGGAATGCCCAGATATCTCATTAAACATTTCTAGGTTTGTCTAGGAAGGTGTTTCCTGAAGAGATTAGCATTGAATTGATTAACTGGATTAAGTAGATGGCCCTTCTGATGGTGAGTGGGCATAATCCAACCCACTGATGGCCTGAATAGAACAAAAAAGTATAGGAAGAGACAGTTCCCCTTCTTTCTACCTAACTGGATAAGCTTGAGCACTGATCTTCTGTGGTAAGAACTCTTGGCCCTCAGGACATCAAAATATACCACTGGTTTTCTTGGGTCTCCAGTTTGCAGATGACATATCATGTGATTTCTTAGCTTCCATAATCGTGGGATTATAAGGTATTGATTTGTTTCTCTGGGGAATCCTGACTAATAATATTTAGGTATTGAGAATGTTTTTAGAAGATGGGAATTTTAAGAAAAAGTTTTGAAGATTAGTTCTGGGGTTTCTGGAATTGGTTTTCTAATATATTCCCTATTATCTCTGTTTCTCTGGAGAACCCTGACAATTACACTGAGAAAAGTGGTGAGACAAGTCACTGAATTTGGGAAGAACTGGAAACTGAGCCTGGGGTTTTGAGTAGGCCATTTATGTCATTATGAAGTCACCTTCCAGGATTGATAGCTGATCTTTTATTAGAGGGAAAGATAGAGTCAGATACCAGTGTCTTTAGAGGATGATCCAGGGGAGCAATCACTGTAATGTCAGAGAAAGGTAGACAAGTCTCTGCTCTGGCTATATGAGACTCAAAAAGTGTGTTTACTCCCAAAGGAGAATATGTACCATATCTCCTAACCCTGGAGTTTATAAAGTTGTTAAGAAAAAACAAAATCAGTTAATATTTGCAAAGACCAGAAAGCAGTATCCTCAAAAGAATACCATACTTAGTCAAAACAAGGAGATTAAGGAAACATTTTACATCTAAATTGAAAAGCCAGTTTTTTTCCCTTGGTTGGTTGCTTAAAGGGATGGCGGTTACTTGACCTCCAGTCTTGTTTCCCATGGAAAAAGGATCCAGTGTGTGCAACAGAAAGGCTGACAAGGCTGACCTTAAGAAAGTATGGTTGAGGGATGCCTGGGTGGCTCAGTTGGTTAAGTGTCCAATTTTGGCTCAGGTCATGATCTCACAGTTCATGGGTTCAAGCCCCATGTCAGGCTCTGTGCTGACAGCTCAGAGCCTGGAGCCTGCTTGAGATTCTGGGTCTCCCTGTCTCTCTCTGCTCTTGCCCCGCTCACACTCTGTGTGTGTCTCTCTCAAAAATAAATAAAGATTTTTTTTAAAAAGTCATTTTAAGATAGTTTGGTGGATAATAAATAATGCTAGCCATTTTTTTTGTGTGTTGTACAAGTATGAGAAAATAAGGGAAGTTAAGTAAGCTTTGTTCACAATAAGGTTAAAGGTGAGACTAGAAATGATTCTAAACTCAGAATAACAGCTGATGAGGGAGGACTTTTACAAATAAAATATGCCAACAAAAATGGGAGGGAGGAAGAGGCAAAGAGCCAATAAGAGTAAGAACATCCTTTTATTGAGTATGTTAATAATAAGTTCCAGTTTAACAAATTAGGAATCAAGACAATTGGTTCTGTTTCTAGTTGATTGGCCTTCTAGGCTAACTAGTTTTATATTGTCACTGTCTGTCTGGGGTGCCTGGGTGACTCAGTCGGTTAAGGGTCCAACTTCAGCTCAGGTCATGATCTCACAGATTGTGGGTTTGAGCCCCGAGTCGGGCTCTGTGCTTACAACTCAGAGCCTGGAGCCTGCTTCAGATTCTGTGTCTCCTTCTCTCTCTGCCTCTCCCCCATTCACACTCTGTCTCTCTCTGTCTCAAAAATAAATCAACGTTAAAAAAATGTATATTGTCAGTGTCTGTAATGAAGGTGTTATTCCCAGACCTTGATACATATCATTTGATTTTTCTGAACCACCGCAGCTCATAAATAGGAATTTGGAAAAGATGGAGACAGCAGTAAAGCCCACAGATAGGTTTGGCCATTCCTGTGGAAATAGATTTGTGCTCACAGGTTCTCATGTCTGATAGTCAGCAAGTTTACAGGTGTTCTTTGTGACACAGTGGCATTAGGGCAACAGAGGTGAGAGCTATAAGGGAGGCTTTATCAGTTAACTATTCTTACATATCAAACCACCCCCAAACTCAGTGACTCAAGGCCGTGAGCATTTGTCATTGCTCACAAGACTACAGGCTGACTGGGTGTTTCTTCTGGTCTTGACCACGTTTACTTTTGCAGCTGAAGGCAGTTGTGATATGAGAACAGGGCTCCACTGATATGACTGGACTCCCTCTCAGGCTTTGAAATTGGCAGCAGTCAGTCTGGTCTAGGCTGCCACTTGGCTAGGATGGATGGGCCATGTGATGCCTTATCCTCCAGCAGACTCACCTGGAATCATTCATGTGGTCTTTCTCAGGTTCTGAAAACAAAACAAAACAAAAAGGTAAGCACAGAAAACTTTCCCAAACCTAGGCAAGAACCAATACGTCTTCACTTCTAGCACATCCTACTCACCACAGCAAGTCACGAAGCCAGCCAAGATCTGGGGGTTATGGAAATAGTTTCCACGTCTTGATAGGAAGGAGTAGCCACTGTGACAAACAAAATGAGATAAATAATTACAGAAATACTTAGAATAAGTCTTATAAGGGGGCTTTAGGGTGTCAAAATATAAAATGAGGCACATTTTTAAGAGTTTATTGGAGCAAAAATCAGTTAGAATCAGTCAGTGCCAAACTAGGAGTGATTAGGAATGCTCTGGCCCACAAGAACTCGGGGAAAGACTTATAAAGAGAAGGTGTGGAAGTAAAGAAAAGACATTATTAATTGGCTATAGCTTAAAGTCTAGTTGGCTGTTTAGGATTGGTTGTCCATAGCATCATGATTTTGTAAACTTGAGGTATTTACAAGCTTGGATTTTTGTTTGCTTACATAGACACTCAAGTATTAGAGCCACCTCAGTCAGCTTCCTTGTGAATTAATTTAGCAAGGGGCAGAGTAAGTATCCACCAACAACTCTTGGTCAAAGAAAAATGCAAGAGAACAGTCTACTGCATACTGTCTAACATATAATGTTAACAGATAAGAACTGAGGGACCTGTAGCAATATTTGCAACTAGGACAGGTGTCCACAGAACGAAAGATGCAGTGTGAACTATCGAGCTGAGTTTGAAGGAAGCAAGGCTACATCCTAGAATATTTCAGTGAAGACAGGAAAATGCCCAGGGATCAGATGAAACTGAGAATATCTCAAATGCTATCAATATTACATCAAGTAAAACCAATAACTAGTCTTCTATAGTCTCCTCCCCCCAATATGCCTGTACTTCCACAAGCCAGTAGATGGTGAGCATGAAATTCAGAAGGGCTTACAGTATAAAATAAAAATACTACTGGATATGATTAAAGTCATAACTTGATATGACTGAGAAATAACTGAAAATTATACAACTTTAGAAATAAGTCATCATGTCGCTGTGCATTAGACAGACAGAATCAGATGTATAAAGTGTAAAGTGAATTCATTTATTAAAAAAATAAAGTTAGATTTTTTCCTAAGAATATTTTATTTACTAAAGAAGTTGTACTAGCAGCTAAATCTATTTCTTTAATTTATTTTTTAAATATAAATAAGTTAAAAACTGTTGAGCCAAATAAAAGTTTGATTTTTTTTTTAGGCACCTGAGTTTCCAATTGCAAAACCTTTGTTTTACAATTCCACCAAAATTCTTGGGGCACCTGGGTAACACAGTTGGTTGAGCATAGGATTCTTGGTTTCGCCTCAGGTAATGATCTCGCAGTTTCATGGATTTGGGCCCCAAATTGACTCTGCACTGGCAGTGCAGAACCTGCTTGAGATTCTCTCTCTCTCTCTCTCTCTCTCTCTCTCTCTCTCTCTACCCCTCCACTCACACTGTCTCGTCTGTCTCAAAATAAATAAACTTAAAAAAAATTTACAATTCCACCAAAATTCTTATAGAAGAGAAACATTTACAAAATTGGTAAGGAATTTGGAGGAAGGGTCAATTAGAACTAGATATGGTAAAGTAGCCCTATTTCAGAACTTAAAAAGAAAGAAAGAAAAGCACCTGGGAGGGTAGGATTCATGTTTAGAAGTGTTTACCATATTTCCATAGGTTCCTTACTTTTGTGTATTTTGTTCTGCTCTGTGTTATACAGTTCACAGCCATCATCATTTCCCATCTCTCTGTTGTATAAAATATAATCTGATGGTTATATTTTATTCCAATAAAGATATACTTATATTAATCTACACTCACTTGTACTTCAAATTTCCTGTGATCTCCCTAGTTGTGTGCTACTATCAAATGTATTACTGGAAAGCTTAAGCCCCTGCCAGGCACAGAAGTACTGCTATGACATTTGCAATAATCCATTTATTTATTCTCCAATTTCTTAAGTATCAAAATAACCCTAAGATTTATGAGTAAGGAAAATAACATTGGATTATTTTCACTTATTTTTCCCAGAGGAATAAAAAACTAACCACTTAGAAACAGCATGGGAACTAGCTTATCATATAGCTCACAATTTGTGTTATATATACATATTTTTTTAAACATTGCTTCACACTCTCATTATTTCTGAAGCTTTCAAACTACGAGTGACCAAAATTACTAGTTCAGTTTTTTTTGAATGATCCTTAGCCAGTCAATCATGCAGATTATCAAAGCAGAATGGAGGACAGCAAAGCCACTAAATTTAGACAGACCAGTCCACAATTTGAGAATGCATGTTTGAACCTGTAATCTGAATCAAGTGTCTGTACCTGTTCATCGGTTCCAACATTCACCATATTACAGACAGCAGAGGAAACAGAGGTTGTTTTTATGTATTGTGTTTCTCTTCTATTTTTGTTTTTTGTTTGTTTTTATTTTTGTTTTTGTTTTGTTTGGTTTGGTTTGGTAAGCAAGGATTCCTACAGTTCTCTATTTAAATGGCTTGGAGAATATGCTGAGAAACAATGAAGTTCTCTTGTTTTGGACAGGTAAATTTCCAGAAAACCTCATCAGCTGACACTCTCACATACTATCATCACATTCAGCATCTGGGGGAGTTCGTTCCTCTAAACAGTGGCAGGAAGCATAGCTAGAAGCATAAATGCCAAAGTCTAGAAGGCAATAGCTCTCCTCCAAGGACGCAAAGTCAAAAGGGGTGTGTGGGCTGGAATCTGTGAATTCTAAGAATTCTCCGTCTCTGTCACATGTCAAAAAAAGGGCATAAAAACAGTCAAGATATGTTTTCACAACTTGCCCAGGTATTGCTGCTGCAACTGGGCCACACACAGTGACCACAGTCCAAATTTTAATAGCCATTAATGACATGAAAGTTATATTGTAAACTGAAAAATGTTGCTTAGAATATATTTGTTGAAATTGAGCTACAAATACTGTATTTTATATCAAAATATGTGCATGTGTTTCACTTATAAGTGTATTCATGTGGTATTTGACCCTGAATTTGTCTTTCCTTTTTGGAGGGCAGTGGTAGTTGAGGCCCGTTTGGGTCCAAACACCAGTGTAAGAACTTTAATTTATTCCTCTAGTGACAGGAAGCTGTCCACTTTAAAATATAGCATAAACTAAACTTTATGTCCTATCACAGTGATACAAGGGAGCCACCCCTGAAAATCAGATGGGAAAAGAAGGAAACAAAGATTTAGGAACTCACAAACTAAGCAGTTCTGTTCAAAAAGAAGCACTATGCAATTGAGAATAGATTGAATTCAGACTTGTAATTTGAAAACTCGAAATGGGTAGCAATTATGAAGTTCATATCTGAATGATCTGCAACCTGTGGAGAATTCCCTCTGCCCTCAAAGACTAGTTTTTTTCTTTGAGATTTTCTTCTTTCAATCTTCTGACCTCTGAAACCGCGTGGATACAGGGTGTGTCCTCTTGGCTACCCACCATTAATACAATGGTCTATGCACTCCTCATTCACCTGCCATGGCTTCACACTAAAGCTTCTCTCAACACACCCCTTACCTCCTTTTAATCTGCACTAGACTTCTGTCTGTTGGTTCTTGGTCCACACTACTATATTTTCTCAAGGTGTTCCACGTATCCATTCTTTACGCACCATTGAAAACTGTATAAAAATTCTAGGGCCCACATTTTTTGTAAAATTTTCAAGGCCTCACATATCACACAACACAGGGAGGGATGCTATTAGCAGTTGCTGCAGTATTATATGTGCAGTAGATATATTCTACATTAGAAAGTATCTAAAACACAGGAGGCAAATAGAATCAGTATTGGTACTGACTGAATGTAATAAGGTACTATGCTGTGAAGGAGAGTGTAGATCAAAAATATCATTGTGAGTGTGTTTAAGGACTCTCTCTAAAACTCTATAGGTAAAGTGAATGAATGGTTAAAAGAATTCAAGCAGAGAGATGTCATGATTGTGTTGTTACATAAGTGGCTCACAAAACAAAAAACAACAACAACAAAAATAATCCCAAGTGTTTATCTGAACCTGGCTTGGAAATGTGCAGGAAAACAGAATAAGGAGCCATAATAATAATCAAATGTATGTCACAATATTGGTAGGTCTGGAAATCAGCACTTGGTGGAAATAATTTTAATTTGTTTTCAGCGTTGTTAATGATGGCACATATTCTCTATTATACACATTTACATTTATATACATATATCTTAATATAAACAAATTATCTGATTTTCTCACAAGCATAAAATATGAACACATACCATTATGATCTCGTGGTATTCTTTTAAAAGAATTAATAGTGCTGCTTCTCAGCAACTAATCAAAATATGTATAACTAATTGAATTAGATAATCTATATATCTTTATTTTTCTTCCTGTATCAAACTATTTCTACTGTCACTTTGAAGACAATGAAATGCCATATTTTCTTTACCATACTTCCAGTCAGATAATAATATTATGTTAGGTGCACGTTTCAGCTCAAGAAATTATTATAGTAAACACAAAGAGCAGCCAGCTGCCTAGAAAGGTCCATGCTCATTAAGTAGGCTAAAATTTCTAGTCTTCACCAACAATAATATGACTTTTCAAGTAGATGTGTAATATGATTTCATCTAAATTTATAGATAGATTTTACACAAATTATTTCAATAACTATCTTTATCACCCTGTTCAACCGCCACAGTAAATCCCAGACACCATGGGAGAAGTAATCTTTAGGCAACTTGAGGCCAACCTCTCCACATGTAATTTGAAACACGATCTCTTCCTATACTAGGGGACTAGCCTTTGTGACTTCACCCCTTGTTACACACTGGGTTCTTGATGTCACATCACTATATGAAAGTGTTTACCTCACCAACTACAATGGTTGATCTCACTGTCTCTGAATTGTACTGCCTCTACTTGAACCAGTTTTCCGACTATCACCTGAGTTACTCTGGTTAGGCAAATAAGAGTTCCAATGCCTCAGTTTCCTCCTCTGTAACGCTGGGAAACAACCTACCACCACAAGACTTTGTATGGATTAAATGAATGAAAAATACATAAAGTGCATTTTGAAAATGCATGGCATGACAGATAGTGAATATTCAAAGACGATGGAGTGTTACTGTTTTAAAGTGATCATTCCCATTTTTATTTAATTATCATGTAATTTAACTTCTGTAATTATTCTTTTTTTCTCTTCTTTCTTTAAAAAATAAGTTCCTAAAAATTATTAGTTTATTTACTTACCATATCTACTTATTATCTGATATTTGGTCTTTCTTTTTTTTTAATTTTTTAATGTTTATTTATTTTTGAGAGAGAGAGAGAGAGACAGAATGCGAACAGGAGAAGGGCAGAGAGCGAGGGAGACACAGAATCCAAGAGAGAATCCTGGAGACACAGGCTCCAGGCTCTGAGCTGTCAGCACAGAGCTTGACTCAGAGCTCAAACTCGCAAACCTATGAGATCATGACCTGAGCTGAAGTCAGATATTTAACCGACTGAGCCACCCAAGCTTGGTCTTTCTTAATGTTAATTTTGTAATAATTCCAAACTTCAAGAAGAGTGACAAGTTTATTACTAAGAACATTCATGAATCCATCACTCAGATTTATCAGTCATTAATATTCTACCACATTTACTTTACCATGTGCTCTTACTCTTTTCTAACACAGACACACACACATACACGCACACACACTGACACACACACACACACACACACACACACACACACCCCTGAACATGTTTAAACAACTTTTTCATGATCACACACTGTGTATTTGTAATTGGCATAAATGGGACAAAATTGACCTTTTTATTCTTGGCTTTGCCCAGTGAAAGAGGCTTGGAACAATTATTCCCATTAGTATTGAACACATCCAGTCTTTTACAAATTATAAAATCAGGAATCTTCCATGCCTTACCCCATTACATATTTTTATCTTCCTTCTTTCATATACCATATACATATATTAACTGTATGAGTAAGCCATACATTGAACTATGTATAGATAATATGTTGATACTTATTGAAATCATGAATTTATAGTGATATTTCTTTTTTACATTTTTTTCCTTTTTTTATTTTTATTTTAGAGAGAGAAAGAGAGAGCAGAGAGAGAGAATACCAAGCAGGCTCCACGTTCAGCGTGGAGCCAAGGCAGGGCTCTATCCCATGATGCTGGGATTATGAAGTAGCCAAAATCAAGAGTTGGACCTTCAGTCAACTGAGCCACCGAGGGGCCCCTAGAGTGGTATTTCTAATTGTAAGCTAACACCACAGAAGCCACCTTTGCCTTTTTCATTCCATACTTTATAATCTCTTCTTGTATAGTGGAGGGTTCTGGCTCCCAACAACGTCAATGTATTTACTCATTACCTTAATGTTACAATACTGCCCGGATAGTTACAGAATTTCTACATCCAAAATACTATGAAAAACAAACTATTAAATATAATTCAAAATTGTTTATTTTTTCTATTTCCACTGAGACATAAAGTGTTGGGTTCAAATTTGCACTGGATATTCTTTTTTTTTTTTTACACTTTTTATTTTGAAATACTTATAGACTCACAAGAAGTTGCAAAAATAGTACACATATTCCTATATGCTCTTCACACAGCTTCTTGCAAAAGCATTATCTTACATAACCAGAAAATTCACATTGGTGCAACATTATTAGCAGGACAACAGGCCTTATGCAATTTCATCAGATTTTATATGCATTCATTTTACACATTCACTTTTAACACAGTAGCAGTCTGACATCTATACTAACATGCAATTAATTCCTCTACAGATGGTCATCCCTACCTTCTCTAGGTAGGGACAGATGTAATGGACAGAAACTTTTCAAGCTATATTTAACTGATGTTCATGGGATCTTCAATAATTTTGACAACTTCCTCCTTGTGACCCTGCTTTTCTTTCTTTCTTTTCTTTTTTTTTCTTTTTTTTTTTTTTTTTTTTTAGTTTCTGAGATACTGCTGGTCTGAAAAATTGGTATCTCCCCCTTAGTCCTTTTTTAAGATTCTCTTCTTTATCTACCCCAGAATGTCAGGATTTTTGCAGTTTATATCTGTATTCTTTTTTTAATTTCCTTTCCTTACACTACTGCCATAAAATAAAAATTCAGTACATGATTACTGAATAAATAGATTGAAAAAGTTCCTTTTGCAAAACACTATTTTGGCATATTTACAATTGTAATTTAAAATTTTTTTTTAAATTTTTTTTTTCAACATTTATTTATTTTTGTGACAGAGAGAGACAGAGCATGAACGGGGGAGGGGCAGAGAGAGAGGGAGACACAGAATCGGAAACAAGCTCCAGGCTCTGAGCCATCAGCCCAGAGCCCGACGCAGGGCTCGAACTCACAGACCGCGAGATCGTGACCTGGCTGAAGTCGGACGCTTAACCGACTGCACCACCCAGGCGCCCCTGTAATTTAAAATTTTTAATAGGTGTTTCAAAGACCAGCAATTAACAATCCTAATATTAAATCCAATCCTCAAAATTAGAGATGAAGAGACAAATGCAGGTTGAAAAGATTTTTCCCTAGAATTCTCCTTTAATTCTGAACTTTGTTCATAGAAACTTGATTATATAGCAGTCTGAAATAGTTTGAATTCTCTCAACATCACTGTATTATTAAGGTTCCTGTTATTCTGATTAAATAAAACTATTGGTTTCTAAGCATCATCCATCTGAATTTTGTCTTATTTCACTTATAATACAATAGAAAGGAAACTGGATAACGGAGGAAGAAAAAAAAAAAAGCAAAGTGAAGTGCTAGGAATTAATAAAAAAGAGAGACCAGAAGGCATCTTTGTGATTTAGTTCAGAGTTGGGTTCATTTTATAATCTAAAAACTAACATTCTGCTCTTGCAAAATGTGCAAAATTATGTGATTATGTAAGAATTTAGAGCAGGTACCATGCATCTATTATCTACTTAATCTAACAATATCATTACATCTTAAATATTGGAATGTTATTTACAGAATTAAAAAAAAAGAAATGATCTATTACTGATTTGAAATCAACTGTGCATGCTGATTTACTAAAATATTTTAATTAGGTACTTACCAAATATTAGATTTTTAATAAAATAGTTTGTTTAATAAAATACAAAGTTTTATTTCACAAATATGGAAGGAAACCACTTATATAGTCATTAAAGGGTAAATCAAATCTACATATCAAAATTGATTATTCCACATAATGGAAAACAATGGAAAATGAGCTAGAGAACTTTATGCAGCTATACACATGTGGAATGAAGGTATTAAGTATAAAGTCCTTATTAATTATAAGGTTTAAAAAGTGAACAATAAAATTATATGATATAATACATGCAAACATTAATTTTTATCATTAAATACGAAAATATACATGAGATTTAAATGATTAAAAATAAAGAGGGTTTATTAGCTCTTAATTTCCAAATAAAAGGGAACTTGAAAAGTATACAATAGAAAACAAATTTTGATAAAGTTCTACCATAGAAAAGGAATGGTTGTTATGCATTCTGTTCTGTAACATACTTGTTTTTTATATGAATTATCTTATCTATGTTGGGTAAATAAGAGAATGATATTAGTAAGAACATGCTTGTAAACATGCAATTTTGCCCAGCACATTAATGTTTTGCAGCAATTGTTAAAAACACTGAACATCCCACAGAAGCACCTTTCTTTGGTGAATCAGTGGATAGCTGATAATCTTTGAACTGCTAAACCCTCCAATAATAGTAAGTTATTTTAGGATTGTTCACATATAGAAGACAAGCTTAAGTGCATATTGCCCTTTTTTTAAAAATAATGATTAACAAAAATGGCTACTCCTGGAATGTATTCATTAACTTTGATGAAGTTTTTCCCTATTTGAAAAAAAAAATGTCTTCTGGAATCCTCATGGGAAACACAATTTTCATGATTTAAATGTACAAAAGATTGTCATTTCAGGTGCAAATTCCAGAGGAGATTTAACTATAATAATACCTATATTGGAATTATTATTGTTTTTAAGTCTCTGATTATAAGGTACTCAGGTTTTGAGTGATTGGAAATAACTCTATTATTCTCATAGTCCTATTATTTTTAGTGTATGATTTTTGTACAAGAGGGTTTTCAGGAATCCAGATATACCAAAAACTCCTGTTTAATTGTCATATGTTTATAATTGTCATATGTCTTAAATTACTAACAGATGAAGGTAAGATGAAGAGTTAAAAAGTATCCACAATGTCAAAACATATATATTCCAAGAAACATATGCAAATTTTAAAGTTTACTACTAATTTAATAGCAAGTACATAATAGAAATTGTCATGGACTTCTTAGCATGTAAGCAAAACAGAAGTCTTCTTTCTTTAAACTGTAATATTCTAGCCCACTAAGTAAATTATAAATTTTTCAAGTAGGTAACTGTATGTTTTCTTTCTTTCTTATCCCAGGATGTTTTTCTCTCATTCTATACATGAAGTATTCAGTAGCTGCTTATTGTTGTTAGATCGAGTTTCAGTTCACTTACTATGAAAGAATATAGGGGCGCCTGAGTGGCTCAGTTGATGAAGCGTCAGACTTCAGCTCTGGTCATGACCTCACCTCTTGTGAGTTCAAGCCCCACATCAGGCTCTGTGGTCAGCTTCCGATTCTGTGACTGCCTCTGTCTCTGCCCCTCCCCTGCTCACACTCTGTCTCTCTCTCTCTCTCTCTCTCAAAAATAAACCTTAAAAAATTAAAACAAATGAAAGAATGTATTAAATTTTATGGAAAGTTATACAATAATAGCAATTATATTTATACTTAGTCTATAACCCAATAATCCCATCCCTATGGATTTTCCTTAGAAAAAAGTTTACCAGAATTAAGAGTACATATAAAATATGTATTTTTAAATCACTTACAAATATATTCAAATATGTGATAATAATTAAAATGTTTAGTAAGTAAATATATATAAAATGAACAAAATATGTTACAAAGTAATTACTAATAACATACGGAAACACTATTTTATAAAATAATATCAAGGTGGAAGATATATCAAAAGGTATCATGATGGTAAATGGTGGTGTTTGCTGTTTTGAAAAAAATACCAAGGTAATATGCAAAAATTAACATATGTTTTATATTGTAGAATTATTTTAATTTATTCCACATTTTTATTTTTATTACATATTTTGAATAATTTACAAATGAAATGCAAAATACTTTTAAGTTGCAAAGTTGACATTTGTTATCTCTGACAAGTGCTAGTTTGTTTTTTAAAAGATTTTTTAGGGGCGACTCGGTGGCTCAGTCAGGTAAGCAAGTGACTTCAGCTCAGGTCATGATCTCATGGCCCGGCATCAGACTCTGCTGACAACTCAGAGCCTGGAGTGTGCTTGGGGTTCTGTGTCTCTCTCTCTCTCTGTGTCCCTCCCCCACTGGCACTCACACTGTTTCTCTCTCTTTCTCAAAAATAAATAAAACATTAATTTTTTTAATAAAAAAATAAAAGATTTTTTAAATACAAAATAAAAAATATAACAAACTCTGTTTGACATTATGCTAGCTACTTGAGAGGTAACCAAATAAATACAGATCTAGATAGATACAGAGAGATAATTCTGTGTAAGTATTGTGTTTTTAATTCTCTCCAGTTACATACTCTATAAATATTGATAATCTGTATCTATTACATATGATGATAGTTATCAATATAGATAATGTTCTTATGAGTTTTGGTTTTTTTCTGCATTTTCATGAATAATTTATAAGGTATATGAATAAAGGCTTAAATATTATAACAATGCACTATGTGAATCAATGTCTTAAATGAGGACTTTTAGTTTATAATTAAGCACTATAATTATTTCCTCATATTTGATATTTTGGAAATTCCATTTTTTAAACATTTACTTATCTATTACCTTATGTTGTTGAAATAATTTTAACAATTCCTCATCATTTATCTTCATTCATTGTATCAAGCATATAAATATATAATTTTTATATACTACTGTTAAATTATATCTCTGTAAATTGTCCTCTTACTTTTTAGTAACATTTCAGTTTTTATATTAATTTAAATTCTGTTCTGTTTGATATTAACATAGTTATACTAGCTTTATTTTGGCTCATATATTGTACAGTGTATCTTTTTTCATTATTTTATTTTCCACCTTTTTTTTAAAAATTTTTTAAAGTTTATTTATTTTTGAGACAGAGAGAAACAGAGCATGAACGGGGGAGGGTCAGAGAGAGGGAGACACAGAATCCGAAACGGGCTCCAGGCTCTGAGCTGTCAGCACAGAGCCCGACGCGGGGCTCGAACTCACGGACCGCGAGATCATGATCTGAGCCGAAGTCGGACGCTTAACCAACTGAGCCACCCAGGCACCTCTATTTTCCACCTTTTTGAAGCTGTATATATCACTTATGTTTCTTATAAGCAGTTTATATTTGAGATTGCCTTATTTTGATTATTTATTCATTTCCTACTTTTTAGAAAAATTTATGACAGCTGTGATTCTTCCACTCCTCAGTGGTTATCCTAGAAATTACAATACACATACTTGATTTACCAAAAATTGACATTTTACTTCTCCCTGGCCAATGCAAATGCCTTAGAATGTATTAACTACTCATTCCCCTCACAGTTTATATCTTCTTATTGCTTTATTATACATGTACACACATATTCAAAATAAGACATCATATTTTTTTGTTTTATATACCCATGTACTCAGTTTCATCTACATATTTATATTTTATATTCTTTTTCATTTCTATCTTCATTTTCAAACTTGAATCTGTTGTCATTTTTTTTTTCTGCCTGTAAGAGACACTTCAGTGTCTGCTGATCATTCATTTAATTTATACTTGAAGGGTACTTTCAAGTAGCTATAAATTTCTAAGTTGGCATATGTTCATATGTCGTGAGTGACCATGTGTCTCTAGTTTAGGAGTTTAACTAGATTTTCTCTATGTCTCTCTGTGTCTCTTTGTGTCTGTGTTTCTCTCTCACTTAATCTCTCTCTTTCCCTCTCCTTTTTTGGAAAGCTCTAGACCCCATGTTTTATTTCCCCTAAATTTAAAAGCTATAAAATCCCCAGGTAATTTCTCATTTTCTCAGCCTCCCAAATTTCCAGAATTGGCAGATGCTGTTACAGAAAAAGAGACCCCAAATGCTAGACTCACAGCTCTAGTTGTATTTTTCCCCCGTTTTTGTAGCTGTTGTCCCTGTAATTTACACTGCTTTGTTTTGCTCTCAGATGTCCTCAGTAGATGATTATTACTTTTTACTCAGCTTTTCTAGCTGTTTTCTGTGGAAGCATTAGTCTGAATTACCTACTCTTCCTTTGTGGAAAGAAATCATTTGCTACGTGCAATATTACCTTAGTGAAATCCAGCCATCTTGCTGAATGTAAATGGGGTCCATTTTCACCATATAGTTTCCCACTGCTTATTTTTCAGTTCTGGCAAAAAGCTTTTAAAGGTTTTGCTATTGCAAATAGTGTTACTCTAAATATTTTTGTGGATGTCCACTAGTGCACACAGACAAGAATTGTGTTTATATATAAAGCTTATTCTGGGTGTGCATGGTTCTTCCCTCCAGAACGGCTTTGCTTCAGCTATTTCTAATAGCCAGAATGTGCTCAAAACTAAGAGCCGTTATAGGACTCAGATGGGAATTTCAAGCTCAGATTCTCCACATTAGCGTTCCAAACTTTAAAATCTTCTAGCAGTGCTCCATGTCTCAAGGAAGAACAGTGCCTTTGGATTCCTGCAGTTCCAAAATGTTCACCTTTACTTTGACCCTCTGCTGCTCTGACTCCCCACCACTTAAGTCTCCTTTTCCTAGTTTCTCAGGCCCAGGGATTCATGCACCATTCCCAGCTGGCACCTGCTTTTGCTTCCAGCCACAGGAAACTACCCCTTGATCACAAAGGTCTGACTCAGACTCCCGAGGGCATAGTTCATGTTTGTTTACTTGTTCATTTGTTTGTTTGTAGGGTAGTCCTTAGAGACCTCTGTTACCTTCATTATGACTTGAAAATGATGTCCAATTGAGGTCTGGTTGTTGTGGAGTGGGATAATTCCTTACACTTCCTGTTCTATCATAATACTCCAAAGAACTCTTCCAATTAAATACACATAATCCTTACAAAGATCTGTTATATATATGAATTATTATTTTATCTACTGCTCATCTCTTAATTCTGGAGCACATACAGTTCACTGTTTAGGACTAGGTCATACAACTGGTAAATGGAGAAACTGTTTTTCAAACCTGGTTCTTCTCATGCCTATAATCTGCTCATTCCACTTCATAAATGCTGTGGTTCCAAAATAATTCTCACATATTAAATTCTTCAACTATAATTTTTAAAAATGAACTCTACCGTAGAGGTCAATAAACTCAATGCCCTAGGATTACTGATTGAATTGATAGGGAAAGTTAGCAAACAGAAAAGAGGAAATTTCAATATCATCCTATTTCATTCTTTATTGACTTTGTAACTCTGATAAATCCTAATATCTCAAGGCCTTTAATTATTTCATTGGTTGGTTTCAAAATTATGTCTACTGTAACATTTGAATCACTTAATAGATATGAATTGTCTCAACAAACCTCAAGAAACTGGATGAATGAACTGAACTACTGATGTTGGCTTACTCAGCATATTTTAGTTGAAAGGCCATCCTGAAAATAGGTGTGTGCACTTATATATGTATATAGTATATTTTATTTAAAAAGGAAATATACGCCATCTTACAATTGTCTTTTTTTCTGGTCAAGCATGCTTTGAGTCCCTCTGTGGAAACTTGTTTTACACCCATTCTAAGTGCATAATAAAGCATTACTTTGTCATACATAAGATCAATGTACTAATTATATCAAATTTATTAATATCTGACATATATTTATTCTAAAAGCTTTGCCTATTGAAGGAAAGTCTAGTCTTTCCTTTTTTAAAATGTAAAAAGTTTCTATCTGCAATCAAAACCACTGTCTGCTTCAGCAACAAAAATCCAGAATTCTGAACATGGAATATTTATGAAGAAACACATTATGATTAAACGACACATTCTTTCTCTATATAATGCTCCCTGTGCATCTATTACTATTAAAGCCCTGTATAGACTGGGAGTTCGGGAACACAGCAGAGAGTGAGGTGCCCCCATGGTGCTTCAACCAAACCTCATCATTAATTATATACTCTAAGTGGCACATTAGGAATCTTAGGAAGTGTCTTTGCTACACAGGCCAAAAGGATGATTGGAAAGATAAAATGCAAGATGAGAAATCACTGCTACCCCATGAAGTCAAATGATAAGAACATTGTGATTGACTGTGTGCAAGGCCACTGGTAAATTGAGAAAAATCAAGACTGACAGAAAACACTGGGGTTGGCAATCAGTAAGTCACATTTTGTTACATGCGCAAGCATCAGAATATATTTTATGAAATATATAGCAAGAAAAAAAGGAAGAAAGAAAAAGCAAAAAATATCAAGAGGCATGGTTGGAAGGAAAAAAATATTTCAAATGTGTTTTGGAGTTGAGCTTCCTATAGTTTGAAAAAATAATTGGAAAATATATTAAAGTCTACAAGAGAACAATTGTTATGATTGTAATAAAAAATATCAAGGTCAATAACCGCAGATAACATTATATGCATCTCAGATAACATTATATGAAATTAATCTGAATCTTCAACTCAGTTTTGAAGAGTGAAATTGGCACCAGATTTTAAAAATAAAATTAATAATTAAGATTTTTTTAAAAGATAGAGTAAAAGTAATAATAAATCACGAGTATATCTTTTAAGCATTTTTAAATATGAAATTTATTGTCAGATTGGTTTCCATACAACACCCAGTGCTCATCCCAACAGGTGCCCTCCTCAATGCCCACCACCTATCCTCCCCTCCCTCTCAACCCCCATCAACCCTCAGTTTATTCTCAGGTTTTAAGAGTCTCTTATGGTTTGGCTCCCTCCCTCTCTTTTTCTTTTTTCCTTTCCCTCCCCCATGGTCTTCTGTTAAGTTTCTCAGGATCCACATAAGAGTGAAAACATATGGTATCTGTCTTTCTCTGTATGACTTACTTCACTTAGTATAACACTCTCCAGTTCCATCCACGTTGCTACAAAAGGCCATATTTTATTCTTTCTCATTGCCAAGTAGTATTCCATTGTGTATAAGCATTTTTTTAAAGTTTATTTATTTTGAGAGAGAACAAGTGCGTGTGTGAGCAGAGGAGGGGCAGAAAGAAGGAGAGAGAGAATCCTAAGCAGGCTCCATGCTGTCAGTGCAGAACTTGATGCAGGCCTCCATCTCATGAACCTTGAGGTCATGACCTGAGCCAAGATCAAGATTCAGATGCATAACCAACTGAGCCACCCAGGTACTCCACAAGTATATCTTTTAAAAATACTGTGATTCTAAATAGCTTTATAGAAAACTTTTCAGATGTAGAACCCTATAGTTTGAAATAACAGAAAATTGTTTAAACTCTGAAATATCTATAGAAACCTTTTTGTTCCAAAAAAAATTTCATAGGTGTACAGATCAAATAAATGTCTAGTATCATTTCACATTTATATGAAATAGAGAAATAATTTATGTTAGAATCATTCAACATCCTGAAGTCATATTAATGGGTGTTCCATATTTGTCTGCCAAACAAATTTTGGTATTTCTCATAATTGCAATTGTTCTTAATAGCTTTTAGACTTACATGAACTGTAAGTCCCCTTGTACTTCCCAAAGAATAATATTTCTAAGTCATCATCCATTCATTTATTCATAACCAATACCATCTTCTTGCTCTCCTACTCATACAACAGTGAGTAGGCACTGTTCCATATTCTCAAAGAGCTCAGATTTTAGTGAATGAGAAAGGAACATCAACAGTAAAATGGGTACCATTAGAAACAGAGAAATTAAAGGTAAAAACAATGCATGTCATTGGGTGACCTAGTCTGAGAAGAATTTATAAAAGTCTTAATGTATGTAGAAGTGAGCTGTTTAAAGTGGCATCAAAATCATAAAATATTTGGGGATAAATTTAACAACAGATTAATATGAAGCTATAGAAATCAAGACAGCTTTGTATTGGTTTAAAGACAGATATAGAGGGGTGCCTGGGTGGCTCAGTCAGTTGAGCGTCCGACTTCAGCTCAGGTCATGATCTCGTGTTTTGTGGGTTCAAGCCCCACGTCAGGCTCAGTGTTGTCAACTCAGAGCCTGGAGTCTGCTTCAGATTCTGCGCCTCCCTCTCTCTCTGACCCTCCCCCACTTACACTCTGTGTCTCCCTCTCTCTCAAAAGTAAATAAACCTTAAAAAAAAATAAAAAATAATAATCCAATGAAATGTTATGATGCCATAAGAAATTAATTATTACAAAGAATATTTCAAAACATGAGAAGACACCCTTGATATAGTGTTACATAAAATAAGCATGATAAAATATTAGGTTAAACGTTTTTAAATCTTTGAGGTATGAGAAAGAGGGAAAAAAAACACAAAATGTAAAAAGAGTCAAATGCATTAATTCGAGAAGTCAAATGCATTGATTCAACAAGTTAATTCTGTGCTGTGTCACATGCAAGACACTATACTAGGTTTTAGGTACACAGAATAAAAAGGTATTTCCTATTATTCTAAACTGACAATTCACATTTAATTACCTTTCAGAAAAAGTAAATTTTAAGTCTCCGTTTTTATTCTGTATTTATTATATTTGTAAGATTAATATTCCAGAATTGTAGTGTTACCAAAACAGATGGCTGTTTAAATTGTCAAATTATAATAAAAATTAAACCCTTAACAATTTAGTGGGCAAAGCAACAGTTCAAGAAGAACTCAGAGAGGCGCCTGAGTGGCTCAGTTGGCTTAGCGTCAGACTTGGGTTCAGGTTATGATCTCACAATTCATGAGTTCGATCCCCTTGTGGGCTCACTGCTGTCAGCACAGAGCCAGATTCAGATCCTCTGTCCCCCGTCTCTCTGCCCCTCCACCACTCAGGCTCGCTCTCTCGCTGTCAAAGATAAACAAACAAACTCAGAACAGGATAACCAGACCAGAAAGTCTGGTAACAAGATTCTTTGCACGGGCACCTGGGTGGCTCAGTCTATTAAGCATGGGACTCTTGATCTCATCTCAGGTCATGATCTCATGCAGTTTGTGGGTTCAAGCCCCATGTTAGGCTCTGTACTGACAGCACAGAGCCTGCTGGGAGTTCTGTCTCTCCCTCTCTCTGTGCCTCCCCTTCTCACTCTCTCTCTGTCTCTCTCTCAAAATAAATAAACTTAAAAAAAAGATTCTATGCAGATATACATATTGAACTCAACAAAAATATGAGTTTCCAAAATGGATAAAAATTAGGAATGATTTTTCATGCTACAAAAAATGTATTATTCAATTTCCAAAGAAATCATTATAAGTCATAGCTGACTCACCTAGAACATTGAAGTATTTTTTTTTTCTGAACCATTAAGAATACAATCTTCTTTACTCCCCATAACAGCCCTGAGTACATGGTATTGTTTCATTTTACATATGATGAAACAGAAACTAAAAGATCCAAGAAACATGCCCAGTGTCCCACAGCTAGGGAGTGGTGGAAGAAACTTCACTTTGCAATGCTCATGACCTTAACAAAGTTGAGATTGAAAATTCAAGATAATTGACTCACCATAGAAAAGCCAAGGAGGAAATGGGATAGAAGCTAAGTTTCACCAATATTTTTCTTATCCTTCACAACACCACTTTCTCGTCTCTCTGCCCCACACTACACACCTGTAAAGAAAAATCATGGGAGATGTTATTTTCCTTTTCCATGCTTTTCCATTAAAAAAAATACATACAGGCATGCCTGGGTGGCTCAGTTGGTTGAAGGTCACATCAGGCTTCTGCTCAGTTCATGATCTTGTGGTTCACCGGTTCAAGCCCCATGTCTGGCTCTTTGCTGACATCTCAGAGCCTGGAGCCTACTTCAGATTCTGTGTCCCTGTCTCTCTATCCTTCCGAAATTTTCCCTCTCTCTCTCTAAAAAAACATTAAAAATTTAAAAAACTACAATTGTTTTATTGAATTTATTTAACTAATTAATAAAATCCATACCATTAATCCTTTAAAAGTGTACAATTCAGTGTTTTATTTATTTGTTTGTTTTTGACAGAGAGAGAGAGAGGGTGCAAGTGAACAAGGGGCAAAGAGAGAGAGAGAGCAGCAGTCTCACCCAAAGCAGGGTTCTGGTGCTCACCCGATGTGAGACTCAAACTCAAAAACCATGAGATCATGACCTGAGCCAAAGTCAGATGTTTAATGACTAAGCCACCTACGTGCCCTATAATTCAGCGTTTTAAGTACACTTAGAGTTGTACAAACATCACTAATTTAAAAAATGTTTCCTCGTTCCAAAAAGAAAACTTAATGCCCATTAGTAGGCACACACCTCCCCTCTTCCATCAAACATCAGGTGAACACCAATCTACTTTGCATCTCTATGAATTTGCCAATTCTAGGTATTTCATGAAAATGGAATCACATAGTATGCATCTTTTGTGGTGGGCCCCACTTCACACAGCATTATGTTTTCATGATTCTGCCATTCATTTTATTGCCAAATAATATCCTTTTTATTTTTGGAAGGAGAGAGGATCAGATGTGCAAATATATGCCAATTCATGGGTTTTAGCCAATGGTTTGGCTGGATGGTTAGGGACATGGAAAAACATAATTCGAAAATTGGTGACAAGGAAACTTGGAGAAGAGTTTTTGTATAGATGCCTCTGAATGGGCAAAAAATGTGAAGTTATTTGTGTGCCATGTGAATGTTCATCAATGGCTGATCTCAACAAAGGAGGATTTTGACAAAGTAACAGAATGATGACCTGTTTTGTGGTTACGAGGCAACCTCTTTCCCCAGCACCCCATGCAATTGCCTGGTTGGCTCACATAAGAAGTGGCCATGTTGGCAGCGATGTAGGTTATGCATAGGCTCAGCAACATGGACTTCCACCCACCAAAGTCAACCTGACAATGGCTATGACTGAATGTCCAATATACAAGCAAGAGACATCAGCACTGAGTTTCACATATGGCACCATTTCCCAGGTTGATCAGCCAGCTACCTGGTAGCATGTTGATTACATTGGACTGCTTCCATATTAGAAGGGAAGTATTTTGATCTTATTCAAGTAGACAGTCTGGATATAGATTTGCCTTCCTTGAACCAATATTTCTTCCAAAAATATCATCTAAGGACTTACAGAATTCCTTACCCACCATCATGGTATTCCACATAGCATTGCTTCTCATCAAGTAACTAATTTCACAGCAAATAAAGTGAGGTTCATGGAATTCAGTGGTCTTACCATGTTCTCTAGCATTTTTAAGCAGATGGTTTGCTAGAATGGCCTTTTGAAGACTCAATTATAGCACCGGTTAGGTGGCAGTAACTTGCAGGTTTGAGGCCAAGTTCCCCAGAAGGCTTCATATGCTCTGGATCGGTTTCCAATATTTGGTACTGGTTCTTCCGCAGTCAGGATTCATGAGCAAGGAATGACAAGCTATTTCTCCCTGAAGACTTCCTGTGACTCTTAATCAATTCTTTACCTGGTCATTCAGCCCTGTAGTCTATGTGTTCTTTTCCCCATCACACTGAACCATTTGATGCATTCCCTAATTGGCTTTAATAGCTATGTAATCTGTCACTTCAAATGTCATGTTGGAACGCTGGGGCACCTTCTGTCTTGGGAACCATACCTGATCATCAATTTTGTTCTGATGTACTGAAATGCTAGTGATAATGTGTTTTGAAAGCCATCCTCTTTGCTGAGTCTAAAATGAAATATATATATATATATATATATATATATATAAGAAAAAGAATGGAAATAAAGAAAGAAAAATAAAAAGAGGAATGGGGGATGAGAGAGGGAGGGCACAAAGAAATGAAGGAAGAAGTGAAGGATGGAAGGAAGGAAACAAAGCCTCTGTTCTCAGATTTCTCCTTATATAGAGCAGGTTTTCCTCCTTGAGTAGGAGTTAGGTACCCAGGAATTAGGGCCAGAGTCAGGTGGTCTTGTTTAACCCTATGGCTCACTGCCTGTTTTATTTACTTGAATGATTTTCTTATTCTAGTGTTTGGGCTTTTTCCTCCTTCTTGGGTATTCAAGAGCTTCCACATACCCTATTTCTCTCCAACTCAAGGAGTATTTGCCACTCCTTCCTTTGAACTATGCAGGGATTGTTTTTGAAGTGCATCATTTATCAAGGTCAATAATAAAATATACAAAGTTCCAGGCCTTATTATCACTCTTCTATAAATTGTATCACAAAATACCTCTGCAGATTTTGACTCTATGTCTTATACCTGCACTTCCAAAACTCCCTTTTTTTCCCACGAGTGCTTGTCAAATATGTCAGCATCATATTGAGATATTGAGAAGATAAAGCAATATTAATTTTACATGCAAAAATCCTGATATCCATAAAATTAATATGAATAATATCTTTATTAGAAGCAACTTCTGTATTCATTTTTAATGTTTAATTGAACAGTTATCAAGGTAATGTTTATTCAGATTTTAATCATCACACATATGGTCTCTAACTTTTTCATTTTTATATATTTGTATATTGTTCAACCTATCATGAAACATACTGTTAATTTTATATAATTATGAAATGTAATTCTCAAAATGATATAAACATATATAATAACATATTTAATACAGTGTTTTATGTAGTTACACTTGATTATATATATATATAACATAGAATTTTCAGTTTATATAACTTTTGTAGCTTTCCTTTTTGTATTATAAATTACATTATTCTTGATCATTAAATGATTTTGATAAATCATTTGGATTTCACATTTTCATGTTTTCTCACTTAAAATCTTTTTTAAAGATAATTCACTCAGAATCTTTAGAAAAATTATTTTAATTTTGCTTCCTTCTCAGTTTAAAATGACAGCATTTTCTAATAAAAAATTTGAAGAGTAATAATAGTAATTGAAAATTTGAAGTCAAAATTTAAAACCATAGACAGAAATCTTTAAGATTACTTCCAAATTTGATCATGTAAAATTGAGAATTTTAATTTTTTATGGTATTTTCTACTTGTAATTTAATGGTAATGTAATATTATGCACCAAAATTTGAGATTTATGCCTTTAAGTATTATATAATACTTGGGAGAAAAATGTAAATAATACGTTACTGAATAAATGTATATGATATATAAATACCTAAAACTAGAGTATGAATTTGCTTTTAAAAGTTTACAGCATTATATATTTTCAGAAACCTGAAGGGGAATATGCATATTTCTTTAAACAAATGGTAACGCAATCTTCCTATCCCCAGGGCAGATGTGAAGACACATAATTTATATATTCAAAATGCCTGATTCTAAAGAAAATGAATAAAGGAAAAGTCCCTTTGTAAAACAGATTGGTGAGGAATTTAAACTGTATCTTACCTCAGATCTTTTACAAAGGATATATATTAACAGGAAAGGAAATAACAGGAATCTATGAGGATGATGGAGAAGGAAATATAAGGAGACTGAGTGAACATATTACTGTATCAGGTCTATTAACACTATAAATAATATTGAAAATATTTAAGGAATTAGTAATTAAAGTTACTTCAAACTTCATCATTTTAATTAGTTCATTCAGTAAGAGGTTAATGTTTACTTGACCAAAACTTATCTCCTAGAAGCTGACCTACCAGAAAAGAAACTGGCTCAGGCAGAGCCCCATAGAAAGCTGTCACAGTAAAGTGGTTATGCAATTGCTTTTGGTCAAGAACAAGACTTGATCCTGCCAATGAAAGGTTTGTGCTTTTCCGTGCACAAATATTGGACTGGCAGGATAGGACTGGGGCCAAAATTCTGCTGTTATGTTGCTATTGTGTCTTGACCCTGATCTAATTAAGAGGGGGTACTTTAGGGGTGCCTGGGTGGCTCAGTTGGTTAAGCGTCCTACTTTGGCTCAGGTCATGATCTCATGGTTTGTGAGTTCGAGCCCCAAGATGGGCTCTGTGCTCACAGCTCAGAGCCTGCACCCTGCTTCAGGTTCTGGGTCTCCCTTTCTCTGTGCTCCTCCCTTGCTCATGCTCTGTCTTTCTCTCCTTCAAAAATAAATAAGCATTCAAAAAAAATTTAAGACGGGGTACTTTATCACTCATTCAGCGTAAGAGATCCTGTGGCCCAAGGATCAGCATCCCTTTCCTGGAGTGTGATGTTGTGCCTTGCTAGATTTCTGGATATGTACTAGAATATCAGGGACCTGTACACCTGCTACCACTGCTAACCCTGTGTGTTTTCCCAATGATCACACTTTCAACAGTCTGGGCATTTGTGCACTTGTCCATTTGCTCTCATTTGTGGTACAGTCAGCTCCATAGTCAAATTTAGGAGTAAGCTGTGTTATGTTCTTCGAGAAAATAAGAGCTTTGTTTTGTTTTGTTTTGGATTACTTTGGTCACTTAGAATTGCCAATACAGGAATATTGTATTGTGTCTTGCTATTCCTTTTCTTCTCAATATTTATAGATATTTGTAAGGCATTTAATTCTCATTTCACAACAAACTATCTTCATAAAAAATAAGGAAAGAAGCTGACAAGATTATTTGATGATATTACACTTTACCATGGGTACACTGGTCTACTGTTAGAATGTCATAACCTAATGGAAGTTAACTCAATTATAGATTTACATGGAGTTGAAAACCTAATTCATTTTCTTATACAATAATTAGTGATTGCTATCTGCAACATGCCTATATAGCTACAAATGTTGTTTAGGCCTACGGTAGGGATTTTGCTTAGTCAAAGTTGTCAAAGGCTCACCAGAGAATGACACCTAATTTGTGATATGACCGTTGAGTAGAAATCAAGCAAGTATAGATGAAAAGGCATCTTATTCTGGGTAAACAAAAGCAAGCATAAAGGACCTAAAGCATGTGGGGGCATGACAGAAGAAAATGAAATAAAAGTAGTGTTTTGCTCAAAGAAGATAAAGAAGAGTTTTGTACACCCTGCAGCAGGAGAATTTGGTTGGGGCCAGGTCTTGTGGCTTATAGACCAAACTGGTGAACTGCGAATTGATCCTAAGAGCATTTTAAGGACAAAGAATCATAATTTGGAGAATGACACAGTTATATGAGTTTGGACAATATATCTCTGACTATGTTATAGAGAATTCAGATTAGATGAGGTTAGGAGGTGTTTTCAGTAGTTCAGACGAGACATAATGATATCTTGGGTAAAGGTTGTGGTAGTACAGTCAAAAATAGTTGATCAAAACAGAGTTGTTTACAGTGTTGCATGTACTTGCTGATGATTGAATATGGAAGTGTAAGAAAGTAATTCAAGAATGACTTACACAGTTGGATGGTGGTACAGTTCACTGAAATTGGGAACAGTGGGAAAAGAATAGGGTTTAAGGAAAAAGATGGTGAGATCAGTTTTGAGTTTATTGATTTGGAATGCTTTGTGACATTCTTCTAATAGGAGATATTTTATGGTCAGTTATACACATCAATCAGAAGCCAGGCAGAGAAGTCTGGAATGGTAGTACACATGTTCCATTTAATTGCAAATAGGTTTCCCATAAATAGGCGATAGAAACAACTGTGGATCATTTAAGCAGATGTGTGTGTGTTTATTGGAAAGATTTTTATTAGACAAGGGTTTTCTAATATGACCACAGAACCAGGCTCAGAAAACAATTAAGAGCAAAGAATGCAAGGTGGCTAAATCCAAGCAAAAAATCCCCGAGCCCATCTGGTGAGAACACTGATACCCCCATCTCATACACCTCCTACCCCTTTGTGCCACAGGATATTGGATATTGCAAGCACCGCTGTTGCTACTGGGACTGCAAACAAGAAGCTGCTGTTGTGCCTGCTGCTAACGTGAAAATGAGTCCTTTAACGTTTGTGATGATTTGTCTTCCTAGTTGGAGACTCAAATTGCTAGGCATGTGCACCTGATTATCCAACCTAGAACATATGCCTGTGCTGGAAATGTGCATCTCTGTAGCTTCTCTGCAGCCCAACTGGTCTCATTCAGTGCAGAGTCCTTCGCTCATAGCAATGGGTTTCAGACAATGAGCAAGCAACATTGTGACAAATGTCCAGGCCAGTCCAGGCATTATACTGACTATGTAATGGATTTAATGATTTCTTAAGGAGAGAATACAGTTGAGAAAATGAAAATGCTTCCATGTAGAAGTTCATCTATATAATTATTCTTATATGGCCAAACATGTCTCAGAAAGATTTCAGTGTGACAATCCTTAATTTTTGTCCCTATACATCTTTGTGTATTTGTTTGATTGACTTAATAACCTGAGTTTACCCTTCCGTGATTGCTTTCATGCTGGAGTATAATAAGGAATTATGTATAACAAGCAGTTTATCTCAGGAGTCCTTTCTTTTAATGATACTCTGCAAGTGAGCATTTTCACCTCTAGTAAGGCAGAAAGAAAGTGGTGAATATTATTGGGCCAGACTGATGGTTAAAAATAATCAAAGACTGTGACTTTAAAGATGAATTAGTATTGAGGCAACTTATTATTTTTTAGCACAGTCTATCTACTATGGACTGAATTGGATCCCTTCCCCCCCACCACCAATTCAGGTATCGAAGCCTTAACAACCCCTTCCCTCCATGTGACTGCTTTGGACATAGGTCTTTAAAGAGGTAGTCTAGGCTAATGATGTCATGAAGATGATGTCCTGATACAATAGAACTGGTGCCCTTCTAAAAAGAGGAAGAAACCAAAGCTTTCTTTCCAAAATATGAGAACACAGTGAGAAGGCAGCCATTTCTACAGGCAAGGAAGAGAGCTCTCAGGAGAAATCCAACATGCTGACACCTTGATCTTGGACTTCCCAGTTTCCAGAACTGTGAGAAAAACATTCCTGTTGTTTAAGCATCCCAGGCATCCCAGGCTATGCTGTTTTTTAACGGAGCCTGAGAAGACTAAAGCACTGTCTACCTTCTACTGATTTGTACTCCCTGCAGTTTTAGGAAAAGATGAGAAGACTCGCATTTTCCAACTTTGACTGAATGATGGAGAGCTACAAAGATCAGTAGTTATAATACCATGATAATGTTTGAAGAATTCTCTATGAACCCATAGAATAAAAATGACCTGTATTAAACAAAACAAGTCATATTTACCATACATAAATAAATATATTTTCTGAATTCTAATACAATAATGAATTGTATATATTACTATAGGTAAACCACCTATTTATATATTAGGCAGAATTTATTACTGAGAATATTACTGAGAATATTACTGAGAATTTATATATTAGGCAGAATTTATTACTGAGAATACTAAGAACTTTTTAATATAACTATATGTTAATAGTGAAATCATTAAAATGTTTTAAAACCTGCTAATATCCATGTGTGGGACATGCATCATGATGAATATATTGAGTTTACATTATTTTATATTATATACATATTTATTTGCAAAAATATAATTGCCCTTTGAGAAGTTATACATTTTTCTTATATTCATTTAAGACAATGGTGACTTTCAAAAATCTACTATTATTACTCAAGATTAACAGCAAATACTGCATTATTTTCTAGAAGCGAATGAGATGTTTAATGGGCCTGTCAAAACAAATTAAGACCTTATCAAAGGAATTTAGCAATAATTGCTAAAATAATTTTTACCAGAAATATACACATATCATATTATCTGTGACCAAAGCTTCTACCTTTCATTCTCAATGTCCTCTCTCAATGTCCTCTCTTTATTTTAGCTTATTATATTGCTTTTCTTTCTATGTCATATAAGCAAAAAATAATTAAATCTAGAAAAAAATTGACTATATGTATTCTTTTATTTAACTAAGAAGTCTTTAGGGCCTTTAATATTATCTATGTAAACAAGATTTACATTAAAATACTTTTTGTCTTGGCCCTAAGGAATATCATCAATTGAGTCAGGACAGGATAGAAAATTAATTTAGGAGGGGTGCCTGGGTGGCTCAGTTGGCTAAGCAGTTGACTCTTGATTTCTGCTCATGATCTCAGGAGCCCCTCCTAGGACTCGGCACTAACAGCCGGGACCCTGCTTAGGATTCACTCTTCCTCTCTCTCTGCCTCTTCCTCCACTCTCTCTCTCTCTTCTTCCCTCTCTAAAATTTGGGACGCCTGGGTGGCTCAGTTGGTTAGGCGTCCAACTTCAGCTCAGGTCATGATTTCACAGTTTGTGAGTTCGAGCCCCGTGTTGGGCTCTGTGCTGACAGCTCAGAGCCTGGAGCCTGCTTCGGATTCTGTGACTCCCTCTCTCTCTGCCCCTCCCCCACTTGTGCTCTGTCTCTCTCTGTCTCTCAAAAATAAATAAATGTAAATAAATAAATACACAAACAAACTTAAAAAAAAGAAAATTAACTTAGGAGACTATAGCACATATGTACAAATTGATTTCAAATTTAGTTCATGAAATATTATTAATGTACATTGAAGTTTATAATTTTTAGGAAAATTGTCTTACTTTAGAATTTTGAATAATTATTCCCTTTTACATCCTAGATTAAAAATAATTTTCTTGTAATTAATCTCAAATGTTTAATTATATGTATTAATGTGTTGGCCAATAGTATAGGTAACAACGTGAACTGTTACATTAGTTCAATTACAATTCTTCCTAGAACTCAATTAGAATTCATCAAAAAAGAATAGTTAGATTGGACAATGTTTGTGGATTTTTTCTGAACTGAATATAGGGTTTGAGTATTAAAAGGAAGCTGCTGAAAAAACAAAATTTGTATGAGAAAGACAACATAAGATGATTACATTTCAAACTTCTTTTAAATGTATTTGCATGATAATTTTAATCAACCAAAAATATCCTATGACTCTATAAGATATTTACAATAATCTTGCAACTAAAATTTAACTTTTGATAGTCATTATTTTGCCTTACTGTCCCCTTACTAACTTATGAAGGTCATCACCTTTTAACTATAGAAACTATATACAAATTGGTGGATATTTGCAATGAACTGTGGCTTCTTTGCATTTAACCTACACATTTTTAGGAGAATTTCAGCTTCAAACTTCCCTTCCTTTTTGCCTTTTTTTATAGTGCAGTACAGGTGTGTGACCTAGGTCCGACAATTCAGACCCAATTTGAGATTCAATTTTTAAAGTAATAAAGAAACAGATGCTTGGTTGAATTAATATTCTGAAAAGAGTGGGAGTGGAGGCATCCAGATTTTGAAGGTGGAAACTGTCCTGAGTCAAATATTCAGCACTGCTATGACACATTCATTAGATAGCATACTGGAAAGTATCATAGAGAAGACCAAGAAAAAAATATTTACGATGAAAGAAAAACTCACTATTACATGTAGATGGACTCAAACTCATCACTCCATGTTTCTCTTTCTCATAAAGGTTTTGCATAAGTCCACTCTTGGTCTAATACAATGGGGCAATATTTGTATATTTCCATTTAGGAGTTGTTTGCTATTCCTGACCCCTTCTCCCCGCCAAGGAAAAAACAATGTTAATTAAAGTGTTGGGTGTTTAGTTTTTGTTTTCAGTCTCAACTGGCTTTATGGTATAAAACCAAGGTATTTTCTGTTTGCAAGAGGTAAACATTAAATATAATGATTTTTATAAACCTCCCTGTGAAAATGGGATGCCATTGGACTCATAGCAAAAATTTTTTTACTCTAGTAGAAAAATTTTAATCTAGAGAATTTTTACTCTGATATTTAGAGCACTAGATAAAGGGTAATTTTATTTATAAAGTTAACAAAAGTTCTTTTGGCCAAGGTGGAGAAGGAGAGGAAAGGGAGAGCCAGATGGAAGATGAGTATCAACAGAAATAATTAGAAATCTCAAAGACAGAGATTTCTGCTCCTTTCTTCTCCTAAAATTTTGGAAGACAACGTGCAGTGGGTGCTGTCCAAGGTATAGTAAAGCTTACATGTAGCATTTTAGAAAGAAAAGGAATCTGAAATAGTATCATTTTGTTTCTCAGGGACTGTGTGTGTGATGGAGAATATCCAAGTTTTCCAGAGGGAGATCATTCTGGACAGCTGCTTTCAGACCCAGTGAAGTCTGGGATTAAGATCACGTAAGTATAAAAAGGAAATTCCTCTCAATACGATGACTTAAGAAGGAACACGACTGAAAACTTTCTTCAAAGAGGTCAATGTGGCTGGAGGACAGTGACTACAGATATGGTAGTAATAGACTAGGGGATAAAAGAAGGATTACAAGTTTTAGGATCTTGGGAGACATGCAATGATTTTGGTGTTCGTTCTAGATAAATAGGAAACCATTGCAAAATTTTTTAGCACAGAACTTGCATGAGAACTTTTATTTTAACAGGATTATAATATCTGCTGTGTTAAATACAGAAAAAAAAAGTCAGAGCGGAGTAAAGAAGATACTGTTGCAGTAAATCAGGTTAGAAATTATGGTGGCTTAGCTTAGAATGTTAGCAATAAAAGGGATGAGTAGTCAGAGGCTGGATTTATTTTGAAGGTAGGGTCAAGATGATTTGTTGATTATGCATGTCTGAGCTCTGAGAGAAAGAGAAGAGTTAAAGCTTCCTTTAGTTTTTTTCCTGACTATATTCAAGGATAGCTTATCATTAAGTTGAGGAAGAATGTAGGTGGAACGGGTTTGAGAGGTGCTGGAGTACAGCAGATGAATTTTGAACATGTTAAAATTAGAATGGTTATTATACTTCCAAGATAAATTATTAAATAGTAATGTCTATAGCCTCTGGAAAGTCTACAAGGAATTACCCTGAAAATATAAATTTGGGAGTAATCAGTAGACAGATGATATTGCGTGCCGTGGAAATGAATGAGTTCTCCAGGAGATTGAGTGTAGATATAAAGAAGTTCAAGGACTGTCCCTTAGTGAATTTCCACTTCACAAGTTCATAAACTAGGGAATAAACTAGGGAATAAACTAGGGAAACTAACTGAGAGGCAGCGACCAGAGACGTAGAAATAAGATCAATTACTGTTCTGTGGTGGAAGCAAATATAGAAACCTTTCCAAGGAGGAGTAATGTGAAAAATGCTGTTGATTAGTCAAAGAAGATTCAGACCAAGAATTGACCATTAAGTTAGACATCCCCTGTGTTCCATCTATTCATCCTATTTTTTTTCCTATTTTTTTCCTTCCCACCAACAAAACACAACCACTGATCAAACACTAATCTTTTTAGTCTCTTTATAACTTTATCTTTTCCAGAATGTCATATAGTTCAAATCATACAGTGGATAGACTTTCAGATTGTCTTCTTTCACTAAGTTGTATGTCTTTTTTGTGTTAGTACACTATTTAAATCAATTAATAATATGATGTGGCATGGATGCACAACCGTTTGTTTATCCATCTACCTTTTGAAAGATAACTTTGTTGCTTTCAGTTGGGGCAAGTAAGGATAAAGCTATAAGTATTTCTCTAGGTATACATTTTTTTAAGCTTACTTATTTTATTTTTGAGACAGAGAGAGAGAGCAGGGAGGGGCAAAGAGAGAGGGAGAAAATGAGAATCCCAAGCAAGTTTCACACTGTCAGCACAGAGCCTGACACCTGACCTGGGGCTGGAACCCATGAACCGTGAGATCATGACCTGGGCCAAAATCAAGTCAGATGCTTAACCGACTGAGCCACCCAGGCACTCCTCTGTTGGCATACATTTTTAACTCATTTTGGTAAATAAGAAGTACAGTTGATGAATCATATAAGACTATGCTTACTTTTGCAAGTAACTGCCAAATATTCTTCCAAAATGGCTGTACCATTTTGCATTACTACCAGCAGTGAATGAGAGTTAATATTACTCTGCATCCTCTGACAATTGGGTATTGTCAGCTTTTTAATTTTTTTTTTATTTTAACCATTTGTAGTATGTGTGCAGTGGTATTTTGTTGTTAATATGTACTTCCCTAATGACACATGATATTGAGCATCTTTGTATGCTTATTTGCCATCTTATATCTTCTTTGGTGAGGTCTCTGTTCAGATCTCCCATCCATTTTTAATTTTTTTCTTATTGTAGCACTTTAAGAGTTCTTTGTATATTTTGGATAACAATATTTTATTAGATATGTGTTTTGCAAGTATTTTCTCCCAGTCTGTGGCTTTTTCATTCTCTTAATGGAATCTTTGGCAGACCAAAAGGTATCTAAAAGTGATTTCCTGGGGCACCTGGTTGGCTCAGTTGGTTAAGCGTGCGACTTCAGCACAGGTCATGATCTCACGGTCTGTGAGTTTGAGCCCCGTGTCGGGCTCTGTGCCGACAGCTGGGAGCCTGGAGCCTGCTTTGGATTCTGTGTCTTCATCTCTTTCTGCCCCTCCCCCACTCATGCTCTCTCTGTCTCTCTAAAATACATAACATTAAAAAAATTAAAAAAATAAAAATAAAATAAATAAAATAAAAAGTAATTACCAAACTCAAGCTCATGTGGATTTCTTCCTAGTAACTTCTAGGAGCTTTATAGTTTTGCATATTATACTTAGGTCTGAGGTTTATTTTGAGTTTATTTTTGCAAAAACTTTTAAGATCTGTGGATATAAAATTGAGTGCCAATTTTGGGTATAGGGATATTGTATGGGAACATCCAAAGCCATAGGTATTCATTCATTAACAAAAATTTATTATGTATCAACCATTTGCAGAGCCCATTCTAGATGCTGACAAGGACTAGATTTCCTTCTATTACCAAGCAATGCATCACCTATCAAATTCCTTCTTCTAATACTGACACGATCATAACAACAAACAAAGTTAAAGTCTCTGTCCTGGACTGAAAGTACAATCAATGTTTGAGAATATCAGTCCAGCAGATTACTATTCATATTCTTTTCTTCTTTCTAGACATGAAATTTTATTTCATTTCACAGCTTCTTTTTTGGTTAGATGCGGTCATAAGAATGTGTTCTGGTCAATGGAATGTGAATGGAAAGGATATGGACCACTTGTGGATCTGGCCCATAAAATCTCCTAAGTAATTCTCCCTCAACATTTGGTCTTTCCCACATTTACCAAATGAATAGACAATATCAGAGGACTTAGTGAAACAATGGGTCATGGGATAGAAGGCGTCTGGATCCTTGAATTGCCGTGTATCAGATTGTTGCACCCATTCTGCTGACTCCACTAAACTGTGCATTAGACAAAATTAAAAGTGTGGTTGAATTAATGGCATTGGAGTTGTTAATTTTAAACTTATACTGACAGGGGCGCCTAGGTGGTGCAGTCGGTTAAGCGTCCGACTTCAGCCAGGTCACGATCTCGCGGTCCGTGAGTTCGAGCCCCGCGTCAGGCTCTGGGCTGATGGCTCAGAGCCTGGAGCCTGTTTCCGATTCTGTGTCTCCCTCTCTCTCTGCCCCTCCCCCATTCATGCTCTGTCTCTCTCTGTCCCAAAAAAATAAATAAACGTTGAAAAAAAAATTTAAACTTATACTGACAAAAAAAATCACTCTGCTGAAACTGTCACCCTTTAAACACTAAGCAAGCTCCTCCTGCCAACAAATGTAGGCAATAGGTAAAAACAGTTACATGCTTTCAGAAGCTAGTAAGTAATGTAAATAAGTGAAGCATGATATACTTATTGCTGAAGAGATCTTATGCCTAAAGACACCAGCAATTATTCAAATGTCAGTTTGTTGTTTTCTTTTGTGTTGCTGTTATGATTCCGTCAGTATTTGTAAGATGCTTGATGTCCATGATTTTGCTTATCTTATTCAGCATATTATCCTAAGATGTACTTGGCCCACAGATGACAATAAATTTGTTTTTCTTTCTAATAAAAGGATGATTGATGATGTGAATAGAATGTGGGATAGAGTCAAAAGTACCTTTATATTTATCAGTATACTCTCCTTATCCACCTACTAGGACATAAAGACTGTAACTTATTTATTTTTATGTCCTTATAACATTTAGAACCTTGCTTCTTATATATAATACTATCAATAAATGATTGTTGAATAAATGCTCAATAAATACTTGTTGAATTGACTTTTAGGCTTGGTCTCCTTCCATAAATATGAAATGAATTCATTTTATATAGTCTTTTAAAATTGCTTTTGTCTGTAAATTCATATTTTCTCCTCAGAGGCAAAACTCCATGATCAATGTGAAGGATTGTTTTTCTTCCTCCTACAAGGTATGTATTTCTTCAGAATAGGAAGTACACGCATTACGGAGATTTAGAGACACCAAGAGAATTGGCAATCAAGTAGCTCAGTTTCTTTTATTTCTACAAGGGGTGAAAGGCCTTAGGAGTTCATGAGACAGTAAAATTAATGATGCATCCTAATTAGGTAAATGTTCAGGTTCTTTCCCTGATTGCAATACTGTATAAAATACAAGGAGAAAATGATCAAATTGCTTCATATCTATCTTTCCATGAAAATAAAAATCCTCCTACATCCTGTCAGTCACTCTGTTGTGGTCTCATTTTGATCTCACATTTCTGTTAATATTTTGCTAATTCTCACTGGCTTCTGCACTTACTATTATATTATGCTTAGTATCTTTTCTTCATACCATCTAATTTTCATATACTCTTCAAATGTAATGATTATTATTTACTTTCTTACCTGCATCAATATTTGTTACAACCAAATCAGCATGCATTGGCTGCTAATATGTGTAAGACTCTATGCTAGCAGTATGTAGTAAATGAGTAAAGCCATATACTATTATAAATTCTTAAATTTTTAGTTTATTTCCGGAGACTAGAGCTATTGTCTAGTTGTCCCCACCCTGGTTTCTATTCATGCTCTATGTAACCATGTTGGATGAATCACCCTGCTTTTTGAGGAAATCAAGTTTCAACCTGATGAAAGACAGTGGTTTGTTCAATATCTGGAGGAATGGAATGCCCATGAAGCAAGAATTTGCTGCAAAATCTTAAAATTCCTAGAGAGGAGAGAACATACTACTTATTTTTGAACTCTTTGCATGACTGGCTTTATTAGTTTCCTGTTGCTGCTGTTACAAATTACCACAAACGTATAGTGTCTTAAAAAAAACACAAATTATTAACTCAACGATTTTGTAGGTCAGAAGTCTAAAATGGATTAGCAGGGCTTAATTTCTTCTGAAAGCTCTAGGGTATCATCTGTTTCCTGCCCTTTTTCAGCTTCTAGAGGGTGTCTCAACTGCATTCCTTGGCTAATGGTCCCTCGTCCTTCCATCTGTTTCTGTCATCACATGTCTTTCTCTGACTCCATCCTTTTGCCTTTCTCTTATAAAGATGTTTGTGATTATATAAGGAAGACACAGCTCGTCTAGGCTGCTCTCTATATTTCAAGGTCCTTACCCTTGTGAAATTTACAAAACTCCTTAAATTACTCAAGGTAACACAGTCACACATCCTGGGAATTAGAATGTGGATGTTATGGGAAATTTTATTCTTTCTACCAGACCAAATAATCATTGAAATTCAGATACAAGGAAGGATTGTAAGGAAGCTGTATCTTATCATATCTTGAATGTTTTCAAAATTGTTACTTTTATAAGTTACTTCAAAAATTGTGCAAGTTTGGGGCACCTGGGTGGCTCAGTCGGTTAAACATCCAACTTCAGCTTAGGTCGCGAAGTAATCTTGTAGTTCTTGAGTTTGAGCCCCACGTTGGCTCTGTGCTGGCAGCTCAGAGCCTGAAGCCTGCTTCAGATTCTGAGTCTTCCTCTCTCTCTCTGCCCCTCCCCCACTCATGCTTGTGTGGGCTCTCTCTCTCAAGAGTAAACATTAAAAAAACTTTTAAAATAGTGACGTTTATTCATGTCAGTTGATAATGCATTAATCCATATGACCACTACCCCAATGAACATATTTTGGTCATTGTACTCATGAATAGATTTTGGAACTATAAATAATTTAGAAACAATCATTTTTGTGAATATCAAATATCTTAATTCTAAGAAGTCTGATTAGCAAAATGTTATATAAACTGATAGTTTTATGATTCAGCTCATAATATTAGAAACTTTTCTCTCTTCTATAAATATATTTTACTTGCAAAAGTTGACAGTTGAAGAATTTACTAACACATATCTTATTTCCAACAAGTTAGAAATATAATATGGTGGATAAAAACAGCTCAATTGTTTCTTTTAGTAATCAATAATAGTGCTTTAATTTCTTCATACTTTATTTCCCTTATTCTCAAATAAATGAAATGCTTTAATTTACAGCATGGTGAAAGGATAAATTAGTGTGATGGATAATAAGGTATTTATAAAAATACAAAGTCTCATGCAATAGGAAGGGGTCATCATTTTAAAAATGGTTTACTAAGGCCAAATATATGTCAAATATTCTGAAAATATTTTGAAAAATGCTGCCACTTAGTAATAACATTTCTAAATGTTGGATAAAAATTAAATACAGTAAGTCCTTGTAGGAATATTAAAGATGGAATGTTAAGTTTAGTACTTAATTTCATCCATTAAATAAACAGTTATTGAGTTCCTTCTCTGTGTAAGGTCTTGTACTAACTGGTGCGGATTCAAAGCAAGAGGGGTGAGCATAAATATGAAAACACAGTCATGGTTTCTCCTTCATGAAATTGATAGTAGGCAGCTTTTTTCTGAAATAGGTTAGGCTCTGAATTCTATTACATGTCTGTGAAGACATTATTAGTCACACAAAAACACATACAGCAATACAGATGCTATTTAACAAATGCTTCCAGAATGCTTCTAGTATCCCAGTAATTTATATGTGATAGAAAAGTGCAACGGGAATCCACCTAGACTTTGGAGTCATAAAACCTGATTTCTAATTCTGAATCTTCTACTTAGTTTGTGACTTTGGACAAATTAATGAAGCTCTTTGAGACTGTCATTGCGTATATGAAGTGCTTGTAACCAACTTGCACAGTAGATATTGAGATAACCTATTTGAAGAGGCAGGTCTATAGTAGGTTCTTCAAAATATTCTATGAATCTACTTACATTTCTCTTTAACAATTAGAAATTTTTATTCAACAACAGATAGGTTTTAAATAAGAGTAGAATTTTTTGATCTTTAAAATGTAAAATAACCAATATATATTCTTTCTCATATGTATTCCATCTTTTGCAATATTTCAGATTAGTGTGAATAAGAGCACATTGAATACATTTAAAAATATGTTCACATTTGCTTTTATTCTTATTTAATCTAAGAACAATAATCCCTTTGAATAATAACTGTCAATGGATTTCGTTATTGATATTTGTCTTTTAGGTTTGTTATTTCCAAAAAAAGTAACTTGCATGTTACTCAAATATTGATGTCTATGAAGGAATGAAGAAGAATGGCTTCAGTCACTCCAGAAAACTGAATATTCCTAAACCACTGAAGTTTTATAACTTTTCTCATATTAAGAAAGCTCTTTGTTAATGGAACATGGATTTATTTTTGCATAATAATGTTTCCATCACAATGTACTGTCTTAGTCTCTGCATTTATTTCTTATTGTACATGTGTGTGTCTGTGTGTATGTGTGTGGTTTCAGATATAAGTTTAATTAACCTTCTTATTTTGAGATGATGGCTTTCTTCTCCATACACTTCTATTTTTTATATCGGTAGGGAAATTTAAAAGTAGAACTGCAGGTGACATGATGGAATGTCCTATTGTGGGTGTAGGAATTATCTACACGTTAAGGTTGTGTAGGGGGTGGTTGGTAATAGTCTAGGAAACAACCTAGTGAAGTACAAAAACACTGAGAATCTTTTCTGAGAAAGTAAAATTACACCAAGAAATGTCCCCCAACTATTGAGGGCAGGGATGGGGTGGGGCGAGGGTGGGGGGAACTGGGGAATATAAACCATGATAGGGAAATAAAAAATTTCTACAATGGAGAGTATTAGTTGTCAACAAAATAAACTCCAATAAGGACACAATTTATTCATCTTTGTACTACCTTCTCTTTCATCTATTCCTTATCCCAATCTTAAACAATAGCTGCTTTAACAGCTAGTGTTACAGTTTAATGGATTTACAATGAATACTACCTAAGAAGTTAGGAAAACTACATTTAAAGTTCCTTGGATTACCGGTTAGTGAATGATTACACGAATCACTTAACCCCTCTGGTTCTCAATTTCTTCATCATAATGAAGGAGTTAGACTCAATGGTCATTAAAGTTCCTTCAAGTTCCAACATACAGTGGTCCCCTCTTATCTCTGGTTTCACTCTCCCCGGTTTCAGTTACCTGCCCGCAGCTTCAGTTTCCGGAAACTTCTGACAAGTAGTCAGAAGGTCAACAGTAGCCTAGCGCTATGTCACAGTGCCTATGTCATTCACCCTACTTCATCTCACCACCTAGGCATTTTATCATCTCACATCATCACAAGGAGAAAAAAGATGAGTATAGTACAATACACACATCACAATACGATACGTGAGAGACACGTTCACATAACTTTTATTACACCATCTTTTTGTAATTGTTCTATTTTATTATTGTTCAACTCTTACTGTGCCTAATACATAAATTCAACTTTATCATAGGTGTGTATGTGGAGGAAAAACATAGTGTATTTAGGGTTCTCTACTATCCATGGTTTTAGGCATCAGCTGAGAGTCTTAGAATGTATCCCCTGTGGATAAGTGGGGAACAGTGCTGTACTTTTTTTGAGATTCAAATATATTGGCTCAGTTTATTTAGCAGCACATTCATTTTATGGAGTAAGGCAAGCAGATGCCTGCACACTTAGGTATTTAAGAAACTTTAGGCACTTTCAAAGAGAAAGATCTAAAACCAAAATAAACATATATCAGAGACTAAAGAAATTTAAATATTCTAATGAGGGAAATTATATATGCATACCTGTGTGTGATATGACCCTTTCATATGCAGGGAACAGTTTGAATTTATTTATCTTCTACATTTTTGGTATAATTTTGATTTAAGGTTAAAACAATCTGAAGCATATTGAGATTTTTATTGACAAAGCAAACTGACTCACAATTTCCCCAATACAATAAATATACCTTGAATATTGCTTTTAGATTAGACATTTTTGTGGATTAATAGTTAACAAATATATCACGTGGTACCTATACCACTAAAAAGAAGGATCCAGGATAGTAAATAAAAACATTACCAGTAATTTAAAATGTGCTTAGATACCCATTGTAGATATGCATTGAGATGATCCAGGAAAAGACATGCTGAGTATAAACTTATAATGTATAACTTTTGAGACAGATCTAAGTACAAACCAGGTAAAAGCTAGCTAACAGATGTAAAAGCCTATGGCTCTATTTTGAGGTTCATCACACTTAATCATATGATTTAGTATAATGCTCAAAGACTTAGCTAGTTTAATAAACTTTAAGTGCTATTAACTATGTTAAAGTTAAGGAAACATGGGTCACAGAATTAATATTTTTTAATCCTGTACTTTTTATTCTCCAAATATTTAAAAGAACATCAATCTTGCATTTATTTTACATATAAAATAAAAATTTTAATATTATACTTTCTAACTTAAGTCAAGTTGGGTCCTCAAAAACCAATTGTATTTCTTTGAATCACAATTTAGGTAAGTAAGTTTAGCAGCATATTAAATCTTACATGAAAAATATGCTGTCTAATACATCACAACTGTTAAGGTTGAGTTTGTAACAAATTTAATTCGGGGTACCCATCCCCCTACCAACATTTGTCAGCCTGCGTAAAACAGAGACATAACACAGAAATGAGCTTTTGGGTAAAATTAGATCACTGAAGAAAAACTTCTGCTCTAGGTCCTTATTAGGGCTGGAACACAGCCTAAGAACAGAAAGAAAAGAAAAGTTATACACACACATGAAATTTTTTCCCTGGACAATTTTGATAGTAATAACGACTATAGATACTTGTGCACATGCACAGTTTGCCTTTATGTTGTAATATGACACTTAGCTATCTCTCTTCTGGGATTTCCTAGTAGAGATTTCTAGAAAATTGATGACTTGAAATAAAGTCTATTCTTATCAATGGAATTTTAATGTCAGATACTTTAGATGAAATTAAAACCATCCTATTTGTATCAGGAATAGCTTATTCTTTATCGTTAAAATTTGGGAATAAGGGGTGTACAGTGTAAGGTATGACAACAATGGAGAAAAAATAATACCGATATTGTACCAGTAAAATATCTGTAACTCAAAATGGCAATAATTTCTGTTAGAGCAAGTCTCCTTTAGTTTTTCACATCCACACTAGTCAGCTTACGCTTGATAAACCAAGTTCACACAATTTGCAAGGTGGATTATTCTGCACACTTAGTGACATGTGATGTAAGCACAATCAAGAGGTGTTTGGCTTCCTCCCTCTTTTACACTCTTCACATAATGAGCAAATGCAGGCTGGGGGTGCTATAGACTCATGAAAACCAGAGGGCTTTCTGAATTTATAGCTATCACCACAACATGCAAATAGCTATCTTGGATGCTAATAATTTGTATCTGGTACAAGAGTTGGAACAAAGATGTACAGGTTAGTAAGGGGTATGGGAGCTTTAAGTTACCTTTAGCTTAAAGCTTACTTATTAAGCTTCAGCTGAATACACATTCTTATTTCTGGAGTGGAAAGAATATCATATTTTAGAGCATGGCCAAAATATATGAAAACCATGGACACGGAGCTACTACAGTACCGGTTTTCTTCATTTTGAGAAAGAAAAGTGTTAGTAAGAAATAAAGGAGATATTTAAATACTCTTCTAACAAGCAAGCGGGAATCAGCTTTACCTGTGTGTAGGTTTGGAATATAAGAACTGAAGCGCCTTAAAGCCTTCATATTGCCTCCTTAAAAGCCCCCTAGTTCAAATTCACCCTTACACGCTGCTATTCTCCTAGGAAGAGGGAAAAGAAAATTTCCACTGACCCAGCTCGTGATTTACATACAGAGAGCAAATAAATGAATGGAGTGGGGGATGGGCCAGTGAGAAGCAATGTGTTTCCTTTTCAACCGCAGAAAATAAGATTACTTACCAAGAACATTTTTATCCAGGGCAAATGTTTATTCCCTCTATCATTCGGCGCCTGAGTCTCTGCAAGAAATCAATTTCCACTCTACCTTTCCCTCCTATTTCTGAAAAAAAGAGAGAGAGGCGGATAATGCTTAAGCTTCAGGGTCCAGAGGAAGGTAGAGCAGAGGGCAAAAGACTCCCACAGCGCTCTTCATCCAGATCCAAGCTCAGACAGGGAACCCATGGGGAGGGAGGGACCTTCCCTAAGGAGGGGACCGAGGGTGGCGAGGGGGGAATCATTTCACAGCCAAAATATAAATCATCTACGAAGAGAGTTACCAGCCCCTAGTCACACAAGCAATCCCCTGGGGAAGTAGGTTTCAAAGAGGAAAGGGAAGTTCCTCACTTGAAAGAGAGGGAGAGAGAGAGAGAGAGAGAGAGAGAGAGACGAGAGACTGCGATTTGGGTTGGGGTTTGGGCTTGTAGAAGGGATGGGACCGTGGAGAGGAAAAGAGAGAAGGAACAAAGCTAATCTTACCCGATCGATCAGGCGATCGTGCGTGCTGTATCGGGATACGAAAATGGCAAGATAATGCATTCGGCAGCAAAGCCATTTCTAGCACTCTCTCCCTCGGTAACTGTGCAGGAACCAGAGGGGCCGCGAGAACCTCACAGACTGTCACCCGCCTCCCCAGGAACGGTCCTCAGAACCTCCAAAGCCCCAGCTTCTAAAACAAGGCATTTGGAGCTGAGGTTTCGGGTGGAACCGAATTGCCTTGAGTCGCGGGCTGCAGAATTCTCCGAGAAAACAGGACCCGGGAGGGCTCCCGCTGCCGCCGCTGCAGCTGCTAACAACCGCTCCAGGCCCCCGCGCCCGAGCCTCCGGCACAGCGCCCCCGAGAGCGCCCGGCCACTCGGCCTCCTCCGCATCTTCAGCCCCTCGATTACCACCCCCCCCCTCCCCCGCCCCAGTGCAAACCTCTGATGATTTGGTCGTCCTAAAGTGACCACAGGGGCTTATTTGGGAGGGGGGGGGGGGTGTGCTGGGATTCCTTACTACGCCTCCCTCAGTTGCCGCGAGTGAGAGAGTTCAAGGGAAATCCTAGTGAAATACACTGATGGAAAACTATTAATCCTAATAATAATGTGCCCAACGCAGGTAACTCTTAAAGAACTGAGAGTGGGAAGATCAGAGCAGGATTTCCGAAGCAGTGCCCTCTTGAATTCTCATTGGATCCTTCCCAGCAGCCTAAATCATTCCTGCTGCTGAATCTATCAGGATGACTACAGCCCTGCTCACTAGTTCTCTCTTTATCTCTTGTCTTCAGCACATCCTTTTACTTCTCTTTGCAGATTTATCTGTATCTCACCTCCTGTTCTCTGGGGTTACACCGCTTCTATTTCTCCCCACTGTATGGGCATGTTACAGTCAGTAAATTTTCACTTTGTCTGCCCAAGGATCTTCACAAATAAGCCCCCCACCCCCCAAAATAAAAGGCACCTCTTTCGCATGTTGCTTCTTTTCCTTGGGGGTTCCGTGGCTTTCTGTGTAACTGGTTTTTAGTTGGTTACATGCCACCAGGAACTGCTGATTTTTTCAAAGTTCCACCACCCTGCAGCTCATCACTACCTTAATTTGGAAGATCATGGAATATCTGTTTGAATCCTGGATATCTTTTTCTCACAGTCATCTTGCTTCCTGAAATGTCCTCTGGTAAGTTATTCTCCTTACATTTTATTAGAAACTTATTGCTAGTGTTATTTTTAATGAGCTGTGTTGAGACAATATCTCATTAAAAAAATATTTTTTGTTACTTTCAGAACTCAAACATCTATGTGACTGTTAATTGATTAGTATATTAGTTGCAATTGTGCTACCAAGATACAACCCATGTGATGAATTATCCCATCACCTTTTACATTATTTATTTCTGTCCTCATTTATATTACAGGTTATAGGAAACATTAACCACCCCTCCCCCCTCCCATTAATGCTTCTTGGCCCGCATTCTTGTGCCATTTGAAAGGTCAAATTTTATATGTTTATCTAAGAGTAAGCTTAAAAGAAACCTTCAAGAAAATTTCAGGGTCTGAGAAAGTTCACTAGTCTCTGATCTTCAGAAGGTTGTTCAGGTCAGCATTTGTTCATTGCAAGCAATTACACGACTGAAGGAGGACTTTTGTTAAGTGTATTTTTATGGGTTTAGCCGGACACTAAGTGCTAATAGCCACTCTATGGTAAGAAGAAGAGTGGGAGTTTTAAGTGCACCATTTTTTTTTTCTCACAGTATCCCAAATCACACATGAGCATATTATTTTGGGTATTGTATTTCAATACAGGCACCATATTTAGTATATTTCTGATTTTATGAATTTAGCTAGTGAACAGCTAATTGGACACACAGTACTCATTTCAGAGGAAGAAAGCCATCGGAAGGAAGCACTGATTATCTTCGTTCTAATAAATTGAAATTCAGGGACAGACTTCATATGAAAAATTTAATTACCTCACTCTTCACACTTGTTCAGCCCCCAGACTCAATTTTTAATAAGTATGTTAATATGGCAGTGTTTTTGGCTTTTATGAACATTTTTTATGGGCTTAACTGACAGTTATGATTATCACTCCCCCTCTAAGTATAGGTATGTTGAGGAACATTTAAATCTTAGCTTTTACTTCACATATTGACAAAGACAGTGTATTAATTAAATGCCAAGCCTGCGTGTGTTAGTTATCCCTAGTGCATTCTAAGGTTTGAGGGTTTTCTCTGTGACCCCCTCACCTCCACCCAGCCCCCCTTAAGAACAAGTTCCTGGATTCTACAATATTTCTCTTTACTGGGATGGATGGAGGTGAGAACCTATTGTTTAAGCTTTTCTTACTTCCCTTACGTCTTTTCGTTCTTCATTTTCCTTTTATCTCTCTTTTTTCCCCCCCTTTCTCGCTCTCTCTGTCTCTGTTTTTTGTTTTTTAATTTCTCGGAAAGAACTGTTCCTGCCCTCATTGATGGCTGACGCGACGACCTAAGTAATGCTTTTTTTAATTCAAAAGCCCTTTTAGCTTCCAGACATAAAAGTACTCCAGCTGCAGCGTCACCCCATCCCCCAGTCTCAGGATTCAAGGGCTTTCCCCCCTTGGCTTCCACCAGCAGCCCATCAGAGCCGGGCTGAGACTGTGGTCCACACCACTTGGCGCCCCTCACCCGTCACTAGTTTCTACCTAGTCTCCTTCCCAGTCTGGTCGTCCTGTCTGACAAGTGCCATCAGCAGCCCTGACTTTACTTGAAGAAACGAGGGCTTCGCATAATTCACCCATTCAAATATCCTCTTTGGAGGACTGTTGCTATTGCGCAAGGGTGCAGGAGGGGGGTTAGGGGAAAAAAACAAAAAGCCCAAAACACCTAAAAACAAACCAAAAAACGCAACTTTCAGTGCAGTCAGATCTTTTCTTCCTAACCTAGTCTACTCCAGTGAAGCACAGACGTACGTTGTTGAGGTAAGTGCGTTTTGCTATATTCTAGCCTGAAACTCAGGCTTGGGAAAGGGGACATTTACGCTTGAAAGGCTCTGCCACCGCCAAGGACGCTTTAACCGGAGGGCTATCAACAGGCGACTGTGCCTGGAGGCTTCTCCGCAGCTCCTGGCAACGCCTAGGCCACCTGGGCGCGGAGAGCGCGGACGACAAGGTGCCCGGTGGCCTGCCTGGCCCTAGGCTCGGCGCTGGGTGTGGGGATGGCGGCGCGGGGAGGGACTGTGTCCCGCACTCTGCCCGGCCAGCGCAGGCTCCGCACTCAGCCCCTGCGGCGCACAGTGCTCGGTGTGGGCAACCGCAGCCCTGGAGCGCGGGGCGCGCCGGGGGGCTGCGTCCGTGCCCAACGCTCCGTTTCCAGCCTGCCTCAGGCCAAACTTGAGCAAAACCTCTTTTCTGCGTGAGAGGACAGACTTGGGAGCTCTAGACTCTCTTATCAACGCCCTTCTGCATTTGCATTTATTTATTTATTTATTTATTTATTTTATTTTATTTTTTTAATGAGCTATGTCTAAGACTAATAAATGACGGCTCTTCAGCATGCCCGCTTTGTAAAACCCTAATCGCCCTCTTCATCCCCCTGCTTAGTCGGACTCGCTTGCTAACTGACTTCTCAGGCTCCGTGTTAAAGTATCATTGACCGTCATTCCCTGTCTGCCTTCACCAACTCGCAAGAATCTGGGGGGGGGGGGGGGGGGAGGAGAGAGAGTTGAATTTCAACTTGGAGATGGAGCTTGTGATATAAGGCTGAAGTTAAAGCAAAGAGTGGGGTTGGGAGCCGTGTGGCTTATATTAGACCCACTTTCCAGTTGGGCTTTTATTTTTTGTTTCCCCCTTTCTGGAGGTGGGGCGGGAGGTAGGAGGATCTGGGACTGGGCGCGCTCCCCTCCGCTGTCCTGGAGGGGGTGGTGCTTCTTGGCCGCTGGTTACTGCTGGTTCTGCAGCCAGGCAGTGGCAGAGAGTTTAAGTCTCTGATGGCTGTTCTCCTAGTCCCCAGGAGTTGAACCAGAGAGCGTTTTACTCTGCACCAGGTCGAGAACGTGATCAACCCTTTAGAGCAGGGACCTCCTTCTAATGGGGATCGGTCTGGAAAAGGCTGGGGAGGCTCTGCCTCCGAAGATAAGATGCCTGTTTAGAGCTGTGTGAGATGCCAACCAGAGGCTTGAAAAGAGGAAGAGGTGACTGGGGTTGCAAAATAACCCCACTATTGCTTACAGATATTCTAGCCATTCAAATGTATGTAAGCAAAGAAGAAAGCATCAGGGTATAAAACTGTCACAGCAGCCTCGAAGACAGAGGATTCAGAATTTTGAGACTTTTTTTTTGCATGCTGTTTAGATTTGTCATCATGCAGTTAAGCAGGTAAGGACTGAAGGTCTATATTTTATTGACAACCATGTAACCTGCATTTGACCAATCCTGTGATAATCTTTTTTCTGCCTCAAGAGATGGGATACATGTATTTTCAGATGGTTCTCCTATGATGCATAACTTCTTGGTATTCATATTTGTGAGCCGTTTAAATCAATAAATGTTTAACTTGCATTCATTGAAATGTGTAACAATGCTACAAAAATCATAAACTGGGCAGAGGTCAAAGGAAGAAATGGGCAGGGTACAGAGTTGGAGGGAGGGATGCATTACCCTGATGAAGTATGTAAAATAGTAGTTGAAGAAATGCCTTGAAATTGTGCTTCTTGTTAAGGTCACAGACCTTAATATAAGGACAATTGGAGATTATTAAGGGCATCTTGAACTAGCAATTTAATTCTTACTATTTGAGAGAAATGTTTAATGGGTTATAGTCCTATTATTTTCTCACTTTCAAAAAAAATTATTGGGGTGGGGGTTGGTTGGGCTTTCAAATAGGTTAAGAAAGGAGCTTGCCCTAAGGCAATGTTTCATATAACCCCAGTATAGAAATCTTTGGGCTTGGAAAACTAGTTGCAAACTGAAAAATAAGCAAATTTAGAAAATTATAGTTAATCTCTCATAAATAAAGCTTTTTTTAAATTTTAAGTTTTGTAGATGTATAATTTTAGCAGCTAATAGATTTCTTCTACTATTAGATTTAACAAAAAAAATACTTAATTAAAATGACAACACATGTTTTGAATGTGTGAAGTTTTGTTAGTATTGATAATGTTTTGTAATGTTTTGCTTACATGTTGAAGGAGTCTGGAGTCCCCATATAATGAAAAAATTAGTGAAACCCAATTCTAAAACTATCCTACTTATTTCTAACACTTTCTCTTCTCTAAGAAATTGTATTCTTTAAGATTTTCCCTGGAAATAATTTAGTACTTACATTTATTGATGTGGATTTCTGATCAATAATTTTTCTGCTTGTAAGGCTCACTGATAACATCTTGAAGATATAAGAAGGATAATTGCAACTTTGGGTCATAAAATTGCAAAGTTATAGTGCTTTTCTTAAAAGGGAGTTTGATACAAGAGGTAGTTTTTACTCCACTGGAGAAAGTAATTTGTCAATGAATTCCAATTCTTCAATTCTTCCCAATTCCTCAGTTCTTTTGCATTTTACCCTCTAGAATTTTATTGTAGTGAACATGTTCAGTGTGTGTGTGTGTGTGTGTGTGTGTGTACGCCCACTTTTGGGTGGGTGGAGAAAGTATTTATTTAAATATACATTGCTTTAATAATGTTTTTGAAGTGAAATATGCACAATACCTATATGATTGATTTCATTTATCATTTAATCAGATAATGTGTTATTCTAGCCTCTCACAAGATATTTTCTTAAACTCAACATTACAGTGGAAATGTAGATTTTTAAATAAAATACAGTACATCTTGATTTTCTTCATGTAAAATGATTGGTATATATAGGTAACTAAATTAAGTCTAAATAGGAAGAAACCTTTGGGATTCTAAAAGAATGTGTGTGTGTGTGTGTGTGTGTGTGTGTGCGCGCGCGGTGCACTTGTATGGATTATATATACACACATGCATATATAAAATTAACCTTATTGCTAGATTTGTATGTTCTTTAAATAAAAATGGAATTTATTTTCAGAATAGTGTCTTTGTGTGTTTCCCTCTACAAGTGCAAAGAACTTAACTTGTAGGACTTCAAAACTTTGATACTTTGTTATCAACCTATGCTTGAGTTTCCTGTATTTCCTGCTATTTTGATTTTTTTTTCCATATTCTTTTTAAAACGAGCAGTTACTGACTGGAATAAGTGTCTGCAATTTTAGCAATCTAGAAAATTGGGTATTAGTTTGAAGTTCAGACACAAACAGAAATGTAACACCAATGTGGCAAGTTGAGCATAAATTCATCTTTCATGAAAAAATACCACAAAGGTATTTGGATATTATGATTATGACTTCTGATTAATGACGTAAGCTCCTAAGAGTCTTAATATTTTTCTCTTAATTTCCTAGCAGTGGGTTATTGTGATACGTAGAGTGAGATGGGTTTAGGATTCCTTCCTCAATGTCAATTCTAGCTCTACCTCAGTAATATGATCCTAGTGAAATTTCTTGACCACTCTTCATTTATTTTCCTCAATTCTCAAATGGGGGAAAATAATATCTATAGTGTTGTTATAGATAAATGACATAAGAGATGAAGATGCTTTAAATAGACAAACATGTTCTGAAAACAAAATATATTTTGAAAAAGATAGCATTTACATTTATTTATTTATTTATTTATTTATTTTTGGCCTTTTTGGATACAGTTCTCCTTCCATGAAGAAGTAATGATGTTGACAACTTTTTTTTTTTTTAATGATAGTATCAAATATTCTTGGTATATGGTGTCACGGTGTCTAATGAATTTAAATAATGTTTTCTTTTTGTTTTGATATTGTGTAGCTGAAAAACAAAACAGAAGTTGAAGAATGCATTCCTTGAGGCACACTAATTCTTAATTACATTATATTTACCTTGGCTTTAATGTATTTCTGGGACAATAGTCACATTTACAAGAGTAGTTATTCTTCATTAACTTTTCAGTGTCAGTTAGTGAAAGGAACGTCTGATTTCTTAGCAAATTTTTGTTATTAACCTGATGATTCCTGTCAGTTTAATTGAACATAAGGTCAACTGTTCTCATGTAGCAACTTTAAAAATGGAGTAACTCAAAAAATGTCAGACTTTAAATTTCGAACATTGTTTATAAACTAATATTCAGCTTACCAGAATTAATTAGGAGACATCTGGCATTGTTGCTGTTTTAATTTAGCAACTATGTGGATATTTTCATTTAGACATTTAGGTGTGTAATTGAGCAGTTTCTCCATTTGCTGCTATATGGTTTTATGATTTTAATGTTTACAATTTATAAGTTCTAAAGGAGAACAAAAGAAAAAAATAATTTGTGTTTGAATATTATTGACTGTTAATGGATGATCGTGATTGTTAAAAGAAGGGAATAGTATAATCATGTTTATACTATTCTAGAAAAGAGGAAAAGAATCTCTAAAGATGAACTTTCATCATGAGCACTAATGATCTTTCCTGAAAATCTATCTGGAAGTTCTTTTTCTTTCTTCTTTTTCTTCTTCTTCTTCTTCTTCTTCTTCTTCTTCAAACTGATATCAAATAGCCACTCTAACAATTTTATACTGGTCATCAAATACTGTCATCAATAGCATTTTAAAGCTTTCATTACTGTCATTTCAAGGCATATTTGATGAGTTATTAAGAATATTGGTATCCACTTACTCATGTGCAAACCTATCCAGTTACAAAGTATCCATAGCTAATGATATCTAAAGCTATGAATCCACTTTTCTATACTTAATATATGACATGAAGTATTCCTGCATACAGTTCTGGGATATTTCTCAATTTTGTATTCAGAGTAACAAATCATGAATAACTAGTTGATGCTCCGTAATTGAAATTGAAACCCAATTATGATTCTCTAACAATTTATTTTCCCCTAAGATTGAAAGATAAAACAAATATATTTTTTTAAAGAGTTGACTGGATTGCCAGGCATTTTTCATGAAATAAATGGTTTGTGTTGATTTTTAAAATGATTATTTTTAACCAAGAAAGTATAAATTCAGATATGGAAAAATGACATGCAACCTAAAAATGTAAGAAGTCTTATAGATTCTTACTCTTCCATATTCATTATTATTTCTTAAACATAATTTATACTCACACAATTTTAATTTTTATTAAATTTACAGTTGAAAGTGTATTTTCCCTCAGTGTGACCTATTGTTATTTAAAATTAATATTTTGAGAGTGTTTGTTTTACTGCCTAAACCCTAATTTACTCAGATATAGATGCCTTTGAAAGCACCCAAAGCATAACAAATTCCCTTTTATAGCTAATAAAGAAGTTTCCATGATATAGTTCCAGCAAATTAAATCTATAAAATACACATTTATTGATTAAATTAATAAATATGTTAACATTACATTCAAATGTATTGTAGTTCTCTGCTCTAAAAGAATTATTGTCTCATAATGGTGTGTTTCATTTAAATTCCATTATAGAGTTATGTGAAAGAATACTTATAGATAGACTTATTCTTCCTGATTTCTGTGAATATCAGCCAACCTCATCAGGATTGAGCTGTTTTTTATTAACTTTTCTGGAGTCTTGCATTTTGTTAATTTTAAAAGCTATCTCTAGAATATTGCACTATTAAAAAACAATCTTGCCTTGGGAAGAGCAGAATTGAGGAAGCTAGATTTTCAATGTCAAATAGTGGCCAGAATATAAGCACACTGCTACTTTATAGATTCATTAAACACTCATTCTCACAACTGAAAAACATTTTCTTTAAAACATGCCAGATGATGTCCACAAATACAAGGTAGTTTGGAAAAGGTGATTGAATCAAACCAAAAATTACATTTAAAAAATCAAGCATGGGTTTAATCAAGTATCATATCACTGAATCCCATGTGTTGTATATAATGTGTTTTTTGTAATTTGTAATATCTTTGATAGGCACATCCTTTAAAGATACAAGTATATTTTAACTGCTTTCAGATATGCAACTTAATACTGTGTGCAGAAGCTTCTTCTGTTGTAGCTAAAGTAAATCTAGAACAAAATTAATTCAATCAGGAAGTCCTGGTGTAGATAATACATTTAAGTGTTTTTCATGTCTTTAGTATGGTAACATTTCTGATGGTTTGAAAAATCAGCCCTTTAAATGTATATAAAGAGATGATAGAACAGTTTTTCAGAGGTAAACAACTGTTAAATAATAATAAACACAATTGAAATTTTTAAAAGAAAATCATTAAAGGTTAAATAAATCTTACATCAAAGTTGTATAAAGTGATCTCTTTAGATAATTAACTCATGCTTTTCTCAACATTTTCTTATACCAAAGATATCAATATATAGACCAAGTCTAACTTACACAAAACATTTAAATTGAATGACTCAGGTTTACAAGTAATTGAATTTTTGATTATTCATTCTGACCTGTCACTAATATACAAAAACAAAGTTACAATATATTTTATCAATGTGATAAGTAGTATTTTGGAAATTACACTAGGGAATAATGTGGAAGACAAAAAGTTTCCAGAGAATGAAAATGATCTGCCAATTACCAATCAACAGCAGTAACAACTAGAAAGTATATATTTTTGTTCCATTTTACTAATTTCTGTCCAAATGGAGTTTTTAAACAACTTCTTAATTTTAAGTAAACAAAAAAAGCAATTATTATGGGGGGTGTGTTTTCCAATGTGTAAAATTTACTCTTTTGTACATGTCAAAAATTTTAACAATTACCCAAAAACAGTGTTTGCATTTTTACATCGTGCACTAAGAGAAGGGAATCCAGTCTTCTCTGTGAATCGAAAGAAAATCCATAGTTAAGAAAAACGGGACTCCTGAGAAATTTCTTAAGGGTCACTCCACAGATCTTAAATTTAAATTTAAAACTTCTTTTTTGACTAAAGGACTTGCTTTAAGTATCTTTCTCACCTTTGGGTGGAGATATAGCTTATGGATTTATAAACTTTTTCTCCAACACACAGATTTTTGCAATGTATCACTCCTTTTTTTGAGAACTTTTAGATCCGGACAGATTATCGACATTTTAAATATGTAGCTATCTTTATATTTTGGTTAAAAGCATAACACTGATTCTGTTTGACTAGTGACAAAACCATGAGGAAAAATAACTGAGGATCCGCGTTTCCTCTCAGAACTCTAGCAGGTTTTCATTTGTGTCTTTCATCCATCCATGAAATGAAGACATTTTACAATCATGCAAAAATAGGCCAGAATGAATAAGAAAGATCACTTATGTCATTATTACCTTTTTTTTTTAATTTTTTTTTTCTTCTGAACGTTTATTTATTTATTTTGGGGGCAGAGAGAGACAGAGCATGAACGGGGGAGGGGCAGAGAGAGAGGGAGACACAGAATCGGAAACAGGCTCCAGGCTCTGAGCCATCAGCCCAGAGCCCCACGCAGGGCTCGAACTCCGGGACCGCGAGATCGTGACCTGGCTGAAGTCGGACGCTTAACCCACTGCGCCACCCGGCGCCCCATGTCATTATTACTTTTAAAACCTATCCCTGACTTCTGCTATTTAAGAAAATCAATTTTGATTTAGAGTAAGAATCAGCAACTTCATATAAATGGCTGTGATTAACTAGCAAAAATATTTCTTTCTTATCAATAATATTGAGTCAGTAAGACAAACAAGTTTTATCTAGCTTCACATGATTCTTTCATCACAAAAGTGACAAAAATTTAGCATGCTTTACTATATTTTTGATATAGTTCTCTAGAGGTCTAAACTGAAGATGAAAATTTATTGACTCAGGATTTGAAACTAACCAGTTGCTAACTGTTCATGAAAATTTATTTATTACTGGGGCACCTGGGTGGCTCTGTCAGTTAAGTGTCCAACTCTTGACTTCAGCTCAGTCATGATCTCATGGTTCGTGAGTTCGAGGCTTGCGTGGGGCTCTGCACTGACACTGAGGAGTCTTTTCGGGATTCTCTCTCTCTCCCTCTCTCTCTCTCTCTGCCCCTCCCCTGCTGACTCTCTCTCTCAAAAGAAATAAACTTTAAAAAAATTATTTATTACCAAATTTCATTCTCAGACAATTCCCATAACATTGATTCCTATGATTATTATTTAGAAGGTAATTCTTGACAGGTTCAGACAACATGATTTTAAAAATTATGACCAGTGTGTACATAATGTGCTGGGTATAGCTAATACTCAATAGTTTCTATATATTAGACATAGTAATGTCTTATTTATGCTTTCTTATAATATCCTTCAAAATCTTGCTGTTTTTTAATATAAAAATTCTCTTCAAGAATATAAATTATTTTTTCAAATAGATTTACTTTGCTTTTCTTTTGAAATTAATATCTTACGTTCCTTATAATTTCTAAGTTTGAAGAGTTAAAGTAACATAGTGATAAGAATGGTCCTTGAAAATGTCAGATGTTTTCAAAATTGTATGTTGGGGGAAAATAGAACATATTGTTAGAAAAAAGCTTAATTAGACAAGCTGGAATATATTACCAACCAGGCAATATATGGCTAGCTACCATGTGAAAATATTGGCCATTCCAGCATTTCTGGCCATGAGGTAAGATGTGCATTCTTTGATTAGAAACATGGAGAATCCTGACATGCTTTCTTAAATAACATGTTTTTAATTTTTTTTACATTTATTTATTTTTGAGAAACAGAGTGAGACAAAGCGTGAGCGGGGGAGGGGCAGAGAGCGAAGGAGACACAGAATCCGAAGCAGGCTTCAGGCTCTAAGAAGCAAGGCTCAACCCCCCAACCGTGAGATCATGACCTGAGCCAAGAACGCTCAACCGACAGCCACCCAGGCGCCCCTGACGTGCTTTCTTAAATGGTAGTTCAGAAGGCACGGAGAACAGTAGATAAAAAAATTAACTACTTGATGTTGGATTGGTTTGCTTATTGTAGATCACCTCTTTTTATTGTTATTTTGGTTTTTAAAAAAAATTATTTATTGGGGGCACATGGATGGTCAGCTGGTTGAGCGTTTTCTCTTGATTTCAGCTCAGGTCATGATCTCACTGTTCATGGGTTCAAGCCCCATGTCGGGCTCTGTGCTGACAGCATGAAGCCTGGTTGGGGTTTCTCTCTCTGTCCATCCTCAACATGCTCTCTCTCTCCTACTCTCTCAAAAAATAAACAAAACAATTAAAAATTTATTGAATGTATGATCAGTGGTGTGCAATGGAGTGAACCTTGGGAATATAACAATGAAAAGATATAACAGTTGTTCATAACATGTTTACAATTTTTATTTTTGCTCTGTATAGTACACTTTGTTTTAATTAATGAACAAAGGCAAATTTAATGCTTGGCCACTATTTTTTTTCACACATGTCCAATTTTGATATAAATACCATTTTCTTTGAGAAAAGAAGAGGGATGTCATATTTCTCAGGATACAGATAGGTCAATAAAGAATGTATTTTCCATTCAGAGTTCTGAGGATAATTATTAAAGGCAAATGAAGGAACCAGGACAGTTCTGAAGGTAAAACCATAACAATTCTCAGAGTGATGACTTAGTTGATGTTTTATCACGGTTTGTTTTGTTTTTAAATGTTAGCTTTTTTTTAAATGGAAACATTTCCAATGTGTTATGCTTTTGTTTTTTAGTGACTAGAATTAACGAAAAACGATTAACATTATAAGAATTTGCAAATTTAATTTTCTTATTCCATCATGTGTGTACTGAGGGCTTTCTCCACGCCATGTTATTTTGTTAGTGCTACAGATGCATTAGTGAATAAAAACAGATACCAATCCCTGCCTGGTGTTGCTTGCACTGGAATTGCAGTAAGTATTATATTATTACAGGAATTATTGAATAATTACAAGAATTATCCTGTGAATTTAGTGGTATCTGTAACCAAGACTAGAAGACAAGTTTAGGACTCCACTGGCAATATTTCTAACCATACGCTTCTAGGTTAAAAACACTTCAACATTTTCATTTCCTTACAAAGGAATAAAAAGAAGCTGAAGATTATTATTTTGAAATTAAAAAAGAATTTCCTTTGGCTTAATAATCAGAACCTTTTTAAAAATTTTAACAATTTTATTGGACTTTCTTTGAAAATTCCTTAAATGTAGGGTACTTGTGCAGCTCAGTTGGTTAAGCATCCGACTCTTGATTTTGGCTCAGGTCACGATTTCATGGTTCAGGAGTTTGAGCCCTGCACCGGGCTTCTCACTGACAGTATGGAGCCTGCTTGGGATTGTCTCTCTGCCTTTCTCTCTGCCCCTCGCCCATGTGCAGGCACGTGTGTGTGCGCGCACGCATGCACGCGCTCTCTCTGTGTCTCGAAATAAATAAAAACTTAAAAAAAATGTTTTTAAGTTCCTTAAATGTAATGTTTACTTTGTGTATGACGTCAGAAGATACACTCCTATTTATGTTTCTTCATATAATAATTTCTAATTAAATAGCCTACTTTACCTTGTAGCCCTGGTTAACTCCAAGATAAGTTTTGGTCCTATTATAGAACAATGGATTCATTGTTCATTTGGTTCCAAACTCCAGCGTTTCTACACTTCAACCCAGCATTATGTCTTACTCCTCGAATAAGTATAAATGCCTTTGTTGAAAGTCTAAGTTAGTATTATACTTTGTTTTTACCCAGGATCATTATTAAAAATTTTATTTTAATATTTCTAAAGCCTTTCAAAACTGTGACTGAGGTCATTTTCCATAGAGGTGAGGGAAAAATGTTTATTGTCTTTGTACTTGCATAGTATTCACACATAGTCCTTTTTTAAAAATTATTTCCTCAAATTCTCTTTAAATTTGCCTTTATGTGACAAAAGTCTTTTACTGACCAGAATTGTTTTATCCAGGGTGCTTTATTATCAGACTGTGCCAGAAACAACAGAATTATTTTCCTGGTTATAGTGACCATACTAAATACAGATGTCTGTAACCATGATTTCCATTCCATTTCTGTATGTACATGTAGATTATTTTAATCTTTATTTTTAATTAATTAATTGATTGATTTTAGTATTGACCATATCCCCTAGGTTGTACTTTTCATCCTTGTGACTTATTCACTCCATAGTTGGAAGCCTGTATCTCCCACTCCCTTTCAATCACCTTTTCCCCCACCCCAACCATCAGTTTGTTTTCGGTCTTTGTGGATCTGTTTCTGCTTTTTTGTCTGAATGTTTTGCTTTGTTTTTTAGGTTCCATATGTAAATTAAATAATATTTGTTTTTCTCAGTCTGACTTATTTCACTTAGCATAACACCCTCTAGATCCATCCATGTTGTCATAAATGGGAATATCTCATTCTTTTTTATGACTGAGTAATATTCCTTTGTGTATATATACCACGTCTTCTTCATCTATTCATCTGTGCGTGCACACTCAAAGCTATTGTAAATAATGCTGCTGCAGACATAGGGGTGCGTATATCTTTTCAAATTAGTGCTTTTCTTTTCTTTGGGTAAATCACCTGTAATGGCATTATTAGATCATATGGTATTTCTATTTTTAATTGTTTGAGGAGCTTTTATACTGTTTTCCACAGTGACTGCGATTTGCAGTCTCATCAACAGTGCATGAGGGTTCCTTGTTTTCTATATTCTGGCCCTGTCTTCTTTCTAGTCTTCTTGATTCTACTTATTCTGACAAGTATAAGGTAATATATCTCATTGTGGGATTGATTTGTATTTCCCTGACGGTTAGTCATACTGAACATCTTTTCATGTGTATGTTGGTCATCTGTATGTCTTCTTTGGAAAAAAATCTTTATTTTTTTAAAAATTGTTGTTTATTTATTATAATGTCTATTTTATTTTTGAGACAGAGAGAGAGAGAGAGAGGGAAGATATATGGGGGAGGGGCAGAGAGAGAGGGAGACCCAGAATCTGAAGCAGGCTCCAGGCTCCAAGCTGTCAGCACAGAGCCTGATGTGGGGCTCGAACTCACAAACAGTGAGTTCTTGACTTGAGCTGAAACCAAGAGTCAGATGCTTAACTGATTGAATCACCCAGACTCCTCTGGAAAAAATATCTTTGTTTTAAGCTGTCTCCTTTTTTATTGTTTTGGTAATCAAAGATACTTATAATCAATTTTCAAAAGCATTTCTCATACTTTAACATTAGATTTTGCAATTTAAATATACTATTCTAAACATCTTGCATCTGAAATTTATTCTTTATTCTTTTACCATTCTTTCCTTATGAATTAAAAAGAAATACAATCTGAATCTCACCAAGATGTGCTGTTATGTAATCAGTTATGTTGAAACACCAAGATATTTCACATTTAAAATATAAAAAATAAGCCAAATGACTCTTGAACTTTGGGCTTTTAAGAATTATGTCCCCTACGTGCTGGACAGAATTAAGGAACGGAACTCCCCTTCTCTTCATTTTTTCTAATCAGCTCTACCATTAGGTAGTAGCATTTAACTTCTTCTTTATTGGTAGGACAAGATTGTATTGACAGGATCAAGCAGGAGATTAGTTCCCTCTGCAGTATATACTCCTCAGAGGAATGCTAACCCTCATTAGGATGGAAAACACTTAAAGCTGTAATTCAGAGGCACTGTATTGCCTGATCAGCTAAAATAAATAATGAGAAGGACCCTCTGGAATGTAGGTTTATCAGAGTTAAATCACTGGAAAGATTCACTTCTCAGGCTAGTCTTAACCTATACAACATGATTTAAAATGAGAAAGCTCAATTATTTAAAAAAATAAAGTGAAAAAATATAAAAATAAAGGATTACTAACAGATTAATATAATGACAATCTCTTTCTGGTTTAAGCAGACATAATGAAATAGCCTACAAACAAAAGAAAAAAATGGCATTCAGTGCATGTTCCAGAAATTTGCCATGTACATGACAGTTTGTTAAGCTTTAAGGGCCACAGGGATTACTAAAACATAATCTCTGCCAGCAAGACCTTCACAAACTTCCTATGAACAAAGGTGGTAAAAAGGATAATAGTGGCATATTGTGAAATTTTAGAAGATTTATGAATGGAAATCCATCTAGTCTGTAGTTATTTTAATAATTTTAAAAACAACATATTTGAAAGGATTTAAAAGAGTTATTAACCCACCAGGAAAAATGTTTTTAGATTTTTCTTTTTTAAAAAAAAATTAAATGTTTATTTATTTTTGAGAGAGAGAGAGAGAGAGAGAGAGAGAGCATGAGCACAGGAGGGGCAGAGAGAGAGAGGGAGACGCAGAATCAAAAGCAGGCTTCAGGCTCTGAGTTGTTAGCACTGAGCCCAACATGGGGCTCAAACCCACAAGATGCGAGATAATGACCTAAGTCAAGTTGGATGCTTAACTGACTAGGCCATTCAGACGCCCCTGTTTTTAGATTTTTCTTAAAGTTCATTTATTTTGAGAGAGATAAAACGTGCACAAGTGGGGAAGGGGCAGACAGAGAGGGAAAGAGAGAGAATCCCAAATAGGCTCCACACTGTCAACAAAGAACCCGATGCAGGGCTTGAACTCAAGGAACTGTGAGGTCATGACCTGAGCCGAAATTAGGAGTCAGGTGCTTAACCAACTGAGCTACCCAGGCATCCCCATTCATTTTTAAAATTCAAAAGGAATTGTTATTTCACATAAAGAACACATTCCATTTTTTTTTTTAAGTCGCTGATTGGATAACCTTAGGTGTCTGTGATGCCTAGAGTTATATGATATTTTTTTGCTTTGGGGATTATCACAACTTTTTGGCTTTTTATATATTTGTTTTACTTTTTGAGAGATATTGAAAGAATTATTAGTGCATAAAGAAAAAAAAAACCTTTCATTATAATTTCCAGATATACCCAGTGACAAACTGGATGGCTAAAAGTCAGAATGACTTTTTTCCCCATTTCTACATGTTACTATTTATTTCAACAGGTGCACAAAGGCAGAGCAACTCTTTCTCTATACTCCTGGTGGAGTGCAGGAAAGAGAGAGTGGCAAAATTCTGCCTACTTGTGTGGAAAAAGGCACGCATTATGTAACGTATGCAAGATTTTATATCTTGATGAATTTCTTGACATCTTTATAGAATAAAATGCCAAATTCTACTCCATTAGGCTATTTAAAAATTCATTACCTTTATATAAACAATGCTTAGATAAGGAAGAAGAATTTAAGGTCATTTGAGATAAAAAATTATAGAACATAACTGGCATTTAACTAAAGCCGTAAATTAATACATCATTACTGAAGTAATGATGTAAATCATTGAATAATGGAACTCTTATTCTTTTATTTATTTGACCATATACCATATATAGGTCATGAATATTCAAAGGTGAAAAGTGTATATGTATATGCATATAGGAAGATGATGTGTTGTATTATCCATATCTTTGAATACGTTCACCAAATGTAATACTTGAGTTTGCCATTTTAGAAAAGCAATGCCTTTGAAATGATTTTCCTCATAACTCATAATCTATCCTGCCAAATAATACTTTAAAATATATATTTTTAGTTGTAGTCTTGACTTTTCACACTATTATTCCTTAAAATAATACTTGTGAAAGATGATCCTAGTATTATTCATGTAATTATCTGGCATTTTTGACAACATAAGAAAACTTACCTTGGTTGAAAATTTATGATTGCATTTCAGAAAATATTAAAATCATCTCATAATTTTATTATGTCTCCATTTTGAGACACCAACTCTTTTTTTTCATTTTATTATAAAGCAATTTATAATAATATGGAGTCATTAAACCTACTGGATTAATCTTGCAATTTCTATGAAGAGCAAATAGGTAAATTAAATCACTCTGACCATGATTATACTTTTTAACCCAATAAATAGCACACATAATCTGAAAAAAAGTAGTTTTGTAATTTTTTAGTTTATAGTACCTGTTTTTAAAGATATTAAACTGAATCACATTTAACTTTTATTTCATTTTCTATTTCCATTATTTATATTTTCCATTTAAAATTTTTATTTTGTTCAAAAGCATTTTATTAAGTGGTAACAAAATTCCTAATAAATAAATTTCAATCTGCAAACAGTTCTGATTAGGTTGTAGTGTGGTATCATAGGGAGAGCATGGTTTTCAATATGGGTTCAAGACTAATGCCATTCGGTCCTTGCTCTGTTGCATGTTTATTCACCTTGAACCTCAGTCATCTAAAGAAGCTAATGGTGATATTAATATATTGCATTGTGTTGCTATGAGGTGAAATACAGAAATATTGGCAAATTGTTGTCATATCAAAAGATCTTGATAAAGGTAATTTATTGGGAAGAAAATAATGTCATTTTCATCATCACTGTCTATTTTCCCCCCAATAAACTTTGGAAGGATTTGAGTTAAAGTTATCCCTAGTATATGACCTTTCTTTTTTTTTTTTAAATTTTTTTTCAACGTTTTTTTATTTATTTTTGGGACAGAGAGAGACAGAGCATGAACAGGGGAGGGGCAGAGAGAGAGGGAGACACAGAATCGAAACAGGCTCCAGGCTCTCAGCCATCAGCCCAGAGCCTGACGCGGGGCTCGAACTCACTGACCGCTAGATCGTGACCTGGCTGAAGTCGGATGCTTAACCGACTGCGCCACCCAGGTGCCCCCCTAGTATATGACCTTTCAAATGGGGAGGAGCAAGCTATTCAACTGCTGTTTCTGTTATTAAATTCCAGAATGACAACACAGTATAACATACATTATGCTTAATAATGAAAAGAGATCTTATGTTTGACTTTACATTTGACCTCGTGTTCATTTGACCTATCTTTAGAAACTATGAATAACAAAATATAAATGAAGGATCCTAAGTTTTCCACAATTATATGCATGATCATTATATTCCCTTATAATTATACTTAAAGCTAATAATTAATGGTAGTTTTATATCCTTGCTCTTAACAATTTTTGAATATTAAGAATGCTTTGCTTTGATACTACTTGAATGTGTCATTTACGTTTGTGATTTGGACATCTAAACCATTATGTCAGGACTCCTTTTCCCTCCTTTCTCAAGTATAAAACTATTGTCATCCTGTGTAGCTCAAATGCAAACTCCTTTGTAAAGCTTTCTTCTTTCCATGTAGAATGAGTTTTCTTAATCTTGTCATCCATATCACATTAATTACACCTCATTTTGCTACTTACTTACTCACTATTTATTCATTCACTTAACCAATTCTTATTAAGAAACTTTATTTCAGGTACTTCGTTAACTGTACCTAGTTGTCATTAAAATAAGAACAATTATTGTCCCCTAAAACTAAGTCTGATTGAAGTCAGGGAAGATATGTAGCCAAACAGACAAAATATATGTATAAATATACAATATAAATGTGCTATATAGATGAAGTGATGGGATCATGAAGACCAAACAATCTCAAAGGATCACAGATAGCTTCATGGAGAAATGACAGTCTAGTCTGAAATTCAAATATAGGTAAGGATTGGGCAGGTGAAGGGATTCAAGTAGAAATAATAGGTCAGGTAGAATAAACTGCATATGCAAAGATGCTGAAGAAAGGGAGAAAGGGAGATGAATTTGAGGAATAAAATTATGCTTGCAGCATGGTTGATGTTTGATTGATAACTGTAGTGTTATATATAGGGAGAAAATATGCAGAGGAAGAGTTAAGTAAGGAAAGATCATTTTAAAAATTATCTTGAAAAGTTTGGATGTTATCCAGAGGGTAAATGACACAAAATCTTAAGTGGGGGTAAAAGAGTTGTAGGTTCAAACTTAACTTTATATCAAGATAACTCTGTAGTATAAAGAACAAATTGGAGAGAGCCACATGGGTATTAGGAAGACCAGTTATGAAGCTATTGGAGCGACCCAGAATAGAAGCTATGGTGGTAGCATTGGGGGTAGAGAATGACCCACTCAAGTCAAGTGCATGTGGAATGAAAGTCATAGATTTGATTCTTGGGAAGAACTTGGGAATTGACTGGATATGTGCAATGAGTGAGAAGGTAGAGGAAAGTAAGATTTGGGGTTAAAGATTTGAGAATATGGAAGTATCGTTTATGAGATAAAGAAACCAGAAGGAGAAAAAAATGGAAAATGTTGATTTTTAGTTGACAGAGGTATTGGTTTCTAACAGAGACTACCCTATAGGCCATGTGTCCTTCCTTATATAAAGCTTTCCTCATTTGATTGTAAGTTTCTGAAGACCAAAGCAGCATTCTTAGTGATACCTGTGATCCAGCTTCATACCAAAATATATGAGGGTATTTTGCACATTGTAGATGATAAGTAATATTTACTTTTTTTATTGTGTGATTTCTTTGTTAGTAATTCTACCAAAAAAAGAATATAAATAATTGCTATTTAGAAAGACTATTGAAAATTTACAGTTTATTATATACAAATATATTTATTTTATAATAATAAAATGATTCTAATATTTATGCTTTGGTAGAATGTATTCCATTAAATTATTAAGGAAGAATGTGGTTTTTTAATAAATATAATCATTTGGGAATTAGAGACTTTATTTTGAAGACTTAGCTTTTTATATTTATAAATTCCAATATTAGTGATTATGACTGTTAAGGAGCTATTTTATAGAGCAATGTAGCAGTTGCTGAAGATGAGGAATTTGGAAAATGGGTGCATGACCTGGAGCAAATCAGTTTTCCTTGGATCCTTGCTTCATACAAAAAAACATGTATAAGGGATTAAGAAAGAGAGAGACAGTGTGTAGAATATGTGGTAAAATGTAAACAATTGGTAGATGTGACTGAACGATATATGTGTTTATTTTACTAGCCTCTCAACTTTCTGTGTGTTTTACAATTTTCAAAATAAAAAAAAAAAAGAATCTCTTTGACACAATTATTTTCTGAAGCTTCTTTGCATATGCAAAATTGTAAATGGGTTTTATTCCCTGAGAAACTATTTTGAACATGTTAGCGAAAAATCAGTTCAAATGCAAAACCTAAAAGAAGCAATTATATAGTATGCAATATTAATAGTATAACAAAAAGTAATAATTAATATTCAGCATTCAACTAGACATTAAATAATGAGATAATGTGCTCTAAAAGATGAACCTCTATGACACGACCCTTCAGTCTAAAGGATATTAAGTCCTGGGGCGCCTGGGTGGCGCAGTCGGTTAAGCGTCCGATTTCAGCCAGGTCACGATCTCGCGGTCCGTGAGTTCGAGCCCCGCGTAGGGCTCTGGGTTGATGGCTCAGAGCCTGGAGCCTGTTTCTGATTCTGTGTCTCCCTCTCTCTCTGCCCCTCCCACGTTCATGCTCTGTCTCTCTCTGTCCCAAAAATAAATAAACGTTGAAGAAAAAAAAAAAAGGATATTAAGTCTAAGTCAGTAACTCATAATCTACTTTCTATCTCTGTAATTTCAGCTATACTGGAAATTCATTTTTAATATTACAGGAAATATTTCATAAATTCCAATATTTTATGAATTTCAAATAATATGATATGTCAGTATTTTGGATAAAAATAATGCATTGCCATCCTGCAGTAGGATTAAGAAGAGCTAATGATGGGGAATATTTATTATATACTAGAATACATACTATATATATTATGTTACATATTCTCTTATCATTTATGTATTTATTACATGCTTTAGTGTTTATTACTATATATGTAACATCCTTTGGTGTGTTTATTCTGCACAAATTTTTTGGGTATTTGCAAGTAATAAACTTGTGTCATTTGGTAATGCTCCCACTGAATTTTATTTTGTGAGAATTGATTATGACAGAAGGCCATGTACTAAATATCTATTTTTTAAACAATATGATACTTCAATATTTACTGCTTCCTCTTAATTTTTGAAAATAAAAAAACTTGATCAGTTCAATTTTTAATCGAATACCACTTTTTAAATATGAACTCATGTGGTTTTTTTTTGCCTTGTTTTTAATGTTTTGTTGTTTTTGGTTCTTCATAAAATATACCCTCACATGTTTCAGAACATGGTGTGCATTGACATTGTCATTTCCTTAGTTGGCCTCTTAGATACTTAGTTAGACATAGTAAATTCAAGATAATTTTGTCATTTCCTCACAATCCAGAGGGTGACATTGGCAAATTCACTTCTCAGTTTAATAATTCTTTCTTTCATTGGACCTCATGATTTCCCTTCCTTAGTGACACCTATAAATACAACTGTTTACTTCAGTAGTAACTTCCAAGTAACTTCAAGAGAACCCTACCCAATAATTTTGAAATTGGCACTCTATATCATAAAGGCATCTCTCCCACAAGGACAAATATGGTTATTAATCCAAATCAAATAAAGGAACCAATGCAGGCCATTTGGTAATAATTTAAAATTTACAAATGTGCATTTACCTGCTTTTATGACAAACTAGGTGAACGAAGTATTTTTTTTAAGTGAACATTGAGTCTAATGGCCACTTGTCCTGAGAATCTTTGGAAGCATACCCCTTGCCTTAATGTATTCTGACACTACTTTTCTCTCTGCTTTTTAACTCTTAAAGGTGATTTCTCAAAGGTGACTTCAGTGGAAATGTTGGATATCATAGTTTGGTTATTGTTCATCTCTTTAAAAAGACCTTATAATTATGATTTCAAGAGATTCCCCCAAATTAATATAAATTTGGACAGGATTGATTCTCTGATTATCCCAGTGCTAATGAACTTTCTTTCAGAAAAGAAGTTTCTGGGTACTTTCAAACAGAGGTGGGAGCATGTACCCAAATTAGAGAAGTAGAAGAAACAGAAATAATTAAAACATAATACTAACATTTTTAGGTAGTTCTCCTACACACAATTTAAGAGAATCTTTCCATTTTTCTCTGTGTTAAGATTATGAAATATCACAACCATGAAACATCTTCAACACACTTGGTAAAGAAAAGAATAAAAACAGTGGTTCTGGCTAATTAAATATTGGAGAACTATAGAATTTTAGAGACCTTAAATGCCAGATCAATTATATGCTACTTTCTTTTTTAAGTTTGTTTGTTTGCTTGTTTGTTTAGAGAGCACATACTTCTGCACAGGGGAGGGGCAGAGATAGAGGGGGAGAGAGAGAATCCTAAGCAGGCTCCACGCTGTCAGTGCAAAGCCTGACATGGGGCTCAGTTCCACAAACCATGAGATCATGACCTGAGCCAAAATCAAGAGTCGACTGCTTAACTGAGCCACCCGGGTGCTCTCCTATACTACTTTCTTACAAACTCATGTGCTGGAACATAAAGAGTTGGCTTAATTTTATGGTATATAATTACACAGTTTCATATTAGTATTAAATGTACCTTGAAGCACTCCTAAGCTCCTCCCAACTTCCTAGGCACTATTCTAGGTCTTTATGTAAGAAAATATGACTTTTTTGTAGTGTAGTGATGATTAAATGTTTCTTATTTAAATGTATTAGATCAACAGAATGAAAATACGTGTTTAACTGGGGCGCCTGGCTGGTTCAATAGAAAGAATGTGTGACTTTTGATTCTGGGGTTGTGAGTTCGATCCCTATGTTGGGTGTAGAGATTTCTTAAAATAAATAAAATTAAAAAAATATGTATTAACAAAGATAGATATTTATTAGTAATAATGGGATTATACTATACCATTACACATAGTAAGAATCCTCAGTTTATGAATATAAATGAAATGTATTAATTTTAAGAAAAGTGGTATAGTTCTTACAGAAGAAACAATATAATTAAAAGTTATGTATTGAATCATTTGACAGTGTTACATTTATACAAGTAATTGATGGCGATCTAGAAACTCTCAACTTATATTCCAAAATCTGTCTATTATATGATATTATTCTTCATTGTGAAAAATACTTTTTTAAATGTCTTTACTTATCAGATTTCCTATGTTGTTTACAAAAGAGGGCATTGTTTAATAATGACAGCGGAGAACTCACATCATTGGGGCAACTCGTATAGTATGTGGGCATTGTCTTTCTAATTGTATAGTGTGTATGACTGAGAATCTGATGACCTAGGTCAGTCATATTGCATCACTGTTTGAGATACTTTATAGTTGTAAAATTATTGTTCTATACCTTTCACGTATAAATAGTGTATGATTAAATTGTGAATTATAGAGTCATAACTAGAAAGCAAATTAAAAATATCAATCACCCTATCCAAACACCAGAGAAATATGGTAACTATTATAAGTAAAATATTTTATTTAATACTGTGCATTTTGATCACTTTCTAAAGAGATTTTCCTGACTAAAAACTCTCGCAATCAAAATGTTTTCATTAGTCAGATTTATATATTGCATAGTTCTAGGTGGCATAAATAATGATATTGGAAAAGATTGGTGAAGGTTGGAAAGTACAATTGAATTCAAATATTTGTAGAATATTTTGTGTAACATATAGACATTGCATTCTCTGCTCTGTGTGAAGTCCTCTATACTCTCCCATACCAGGATTGCACCTCTGGGTACTTTATTTTTGAATGCTTCTAATATTAATGTATGTGATTTCATAGTTTACGTATAATCTGCATTTGTCTGTTTCTGTGTGTATATGAATTTTGCAGATATGCCTGTTTATCTGAAGAATAAGACACAGATGCACATTTACATGTTTTTAAGGTCCTAGAACTAGTATCATTATAATTCTGCTTAAATAATGAGAGAAGTTTGTCCATAATAGAATAATGGGAAAAAAGTCTGAGAAAACACACACACCTCCCCTTCCATCCATCACCCCTGCACATCCATCCATCCATCCATCCATCCATCTATCCATCTATATATAGAAATAGATAGATGATAGACATATATATATATATATAAACACAGTAACTTATTTATGTATTCTTAAGTGCACGATTTTATTCCATTTAGTCTCTATATTATGAAAATAACTACCTGAATATCTTTAATCCATTTCTTAAAGATTATTCTAAAACAACTAAAATAAACAATAAAATACACCTAACATTAAAACTTATAACATAATGTATGGAATAATTAAACATATCAACATTTCCCTTGAAAGTGACCATTGTTATAAACAAGCAGAAAAGAAGAAGTATTCGTCAAAACTTCTGATCGTAGCTGTATGACACTGTCACGACCAAGTTTGTTATGACTCAGTGACTGATTTTCCAATAAATGCAAAAGGACACAAAGTCTGCAGGGCACACAACTTTGGAAAAGAAAAAAAGAAATCATTTTGTTTTACTTATTATTTACTTTTGCTATCATCTATTTCAAACAATGATATTAGATTAAAAAAAAAAAAACAAAAGAATTTGCCACCTCAGCACCTTAATTGCTAGAACAGAATCTTCTAGGGGCTAACTAATTGCCTGTGTATTTTGTCTAGGTGTTGAGGGAAAGCTAAGAGAATGAAGGCTCTAAATCCCCAGTGGAAGCATGATATGGCGGAGCAGAGCTGGTGCTGAATTGTTCTCTCTGATGGCTCTATGGGAGTGGATAGCCTTGAGTCTTCATTGCTGGGTTTTAGCGGTTGCTGCTGTTTCGGATCAGCATGCCACAAGCCCCTTCGACTGGCTCCTCTCTGATAAGGGACCCTTCCATCGCTCACAGGAATACACAGATTTTGTGGACAGAAGCCGGCAGGGATTTAGCACAAGATACAAGATATACAGGTATGAAGCAAAGGGAAAGCAATTATAGAGATATCTTCCTTGAAGGTTGTGTATGACTAAGTTTCTCTAAGGGAAAGTTTCAGATGGGAAAGGGTAATTCTTAGAAGGGTTATTATTTACTATTCACAATAGTACTGTTTGCTGGTTATTTAAAAGTATTTCTTGTACATGCAATACATATATACTGTATATTCCAATATATATAAATTTCAATTAACTTTGAAGCTGAGTTTATCATTTTAAATAGCCAAATTTTTAAGTGAATTTTCTTGAGATTCCTTTCTACTTCATACCATGCTATGTTACCTTTTTTAGCTTAAATAGAAATGGTATCTTCTAGTTGTTGAGAAGTTGAGTCTCCTGATCCTTTTTTCCCTTAAAGGTAATTGTACATTCAGAAGCTGGAGAAAATGGCAATGGGCTAAAAAGAAGTAGCAGATAAATGTGACATGATAGCAAAGGCCAAGAAAAAGGAAGGGATGGAGATATATGGCCTTTTCTTTTACCCTTGTTATATATTTGAATATAAATAAGTTACACAAAAGGAGTCATATATTAAATCCAACACACTGCCTGCTTCCCCCAAAACCAGTGAATCCATTAAGTAGAGGAGTGTACAAATGATTGCCTGAATGGATTAGATTGTATTGATCTTTGCCATAAAGAATGTTTTATGTAAGGTTATCAGTTTGGTTTGTTTCTTCATGATTGAAATTTACAATTCCCAGCAGTTGGTTTAGCATTTACGCAGAAGCAAAATTTAATATTGTATTTTTGTGTCTGATTCTATGTAGATACTATTATATAAATATTTTATTTTATGTTGTATGTGCACCAGAGGGCACTGTGCTTCTGGTCTGTATGTAGTCTATTATACATCATTGCGAGAAATTTATAAATCCTATCAGTAATGCATATTTACAGAACAGACTGAAGGTACTGAACAAGTTTCATGAAATCACACTGTTCCCTGTGTTTGGATGCACGTGCGTGCACATGCTTTTGTTTAATAAGAAATCCCTTAGTCCAGGCAGCCAGGGCACATTCACAAGTCTGCAAAAAGACTTATTCTATTTTATAAAAAATGACATGATAAGTATTAAAGATTTTCTTTCTGAAATGAAGCAGGAAACAGTCAATATAATATAATTCCAGCTTTATTGTTTTTACATGTGTTTGTTGGTTTAGCCAGATTTCCTTTACAAATTGTGTGAAGCTACTTGAACTTAAGATTGTAAGAATGTCTAATATCTCAGCATTCTGCACGAGGATTTTTAACAGTCTGTCAAACCAACTAACCCAGAGCATGTCTCCACGATCTATTGGCATCTGTATTGGGAGGTCTGAGGTGTTGACTAGTGTGTGATTGTTTGGCTCAGCTTATTGGTCGATCAGCTGTGAGTTGGAAACATGGCCTGACATGTCTTTAGAGGTTCTAAGTTGAATGAAAGAGACACTATTTGGATCACCACAGTGAAAGGTAATGAAAAATAGTGCCTTGGGATGTGTTTGCAAAGCTCATATATACCCTTTTATCTTCATGGAACTGTATTCTTAAAGACCTCCTTTAGCCCTATGCTCCTCATCCTTCCTATGTCTTTATCTGTGTGGCTTGAATAAACATGTATGGGAATTGTTTATTTATAAACAGTGGAATACAGTGTCCCTTTCCCCCAGCCCAGACAAGGCTATAACTTCTTATGTTACCTTTGAAACCTTGCCTAATGATATTCGTTGATGGTTGATATGTAATGAACAGTGTAATATATTTATGAAGATTCCTTTTGTTTTGGAACAGTGAGATATTTCATTTATCCAATTAGTATTTATCTAAATTTCAGATAATTCTATCCACCTGTGCATCTAATGCAATGGATCTGCACTGTTCCTTGTGAAGTTAAGCTTGTTTTTGAGATATTAGAGAATCTCAAATAGAAGGATTAGAATGAATTTTTGTTATTGTTGTTTTTACTTTAAAAAGTATTTGTCTTAAAAGCTAATTATTAGAGACTTTGTCTTTTATAAATATTTGTCTTGAAATACAGAATTTAAGGCACATACATGGAAAATTAACATTTCTTATATTAAGCACTAGATTAATCATTCTAAAAAGACCAATTTCAAAGAATGATCAGCCAAATTTTACTATGTTTATTATTACTGTCATAAGCTCCTTCATGCAGGGTATTGCACTGATATAGTTTCTGCAAGGTATTAGTTCTAAATGTAAAACATATTAACCTATTAAAAGAATTAGGTCAGATCTTTTTCAGTTATCTTCATTTTATATCCTTCTCCAGCAACATACTTTTCTTTTCACCTCAAAAATAAAACAGCAAGATCATAACCATTAAACATTACTAAGATCACAGTCAAGGCTTAAAGAAGAAAAAAGTGCCATTATTTTTTTGACAAAATACATTTTTGTCAATTAATGAGGCCCATATTTGTATTTTTAAATTAAAGTGTATTATAAAGAAATTTTAGATTTTTTGCTCTGGAATAACACAATCAATTAAAAACGGTTATTTTATCAGTAGATCGTTGAATTGGAGGATATAGAATTAACTTGCTAACACTTAACTTATCTGGTTAACATTAATAGTTGGGTGTTTAGCCATCTTTCCCTCTTAGTTGAAGATTGATATAGAACCTAAGCATAGGCATTTTAAGTATCCTCAGTTTTAGAAAAAGGATTATGCTTGGAGAAATTTTGTGTGCTACAAGGCATAGAATAGGAGCACACTTGATGCCTTAATCAGTTGGAGCCTTGTGATTGGTTACTATGCTCTAGAAAAGCCCATAAGCAGTAAGCCACCAGCAAATGCATAATTTCTTTCAGTCCTGGAGATTCTTCTTTCCTTCCTTCCTTCCTTCCTTCCTTCCTTCCTTTCTTTGTTTCTTTTTTTCTCAAGAGAGTGAAAGTGCAAGTGGGATAGGGGGAGAGGAAGAAGAGAGATAATTTTTTTTAATGTTTATTTATTTTGCGAAAGACCAAACATGAGTGGGGGAAGGGCAGAGAGAGAAAGGGAGAGAGAGGATCTTAAGCAGGCTCCACACCCAGTACAGAGCCCTACACAGGTCTCAAGCTCCCCACCAGATCATGACCTGGGCTGAAATCAAGAGTGCAACGCTTAATCGACTGAGCCACCCAGGTGCCCCTTTTATTCTTTTAATAAATTATAAGAGTTCCAGACAAGGGACTCACTTTTAGCAACTCAAACTTAGAATTATCTTGAATCACAGCTATAAGTTCTATGGTCATAGGAAGGTGAATTTTATTTCCATAAAAGAGACATTTCACATATGTAGATCTTCAGATACGGTGATACAAAAAAAAACCTATAAAATCCTTTCTTTGCTTTACCAAGCTTCTACCATTCTTTGTTTAAGCATATGTGCAGGTAACATTAAGGAAAATAGTGTTGCTTTTCTTAAAATCTTCCAAGATAATATAAAGATATGGCATATTACCACAACTTAGCTTACTTCCTCAAAGCAGTTTTTCAAAGCAAAATTTGAATGAGAATAGGAAATAATTGAAGTAAATGTTAAATGTTGTGCCTTATTGGTCTTGGTGGTCATATTCTCTGAAAAAAATAAAAAATGGTGTGCAAAGGAGAAGATAGTCTAGAAAATAAACAAATGTATGGACATTTTATATATGATAGGTGTATATGAAATTGTATATGGGAAAGGGTGAGCTTTTGAGTAAATGGAGTGCAATTTGAGTATCCATATGAGGTAAGCAGAAATCACATTCCTTCCTCTTCTGATATATACAAATCCACTTTAAATGGAATAAAGATCTATATAGGAAAGGCAAAAATGTTAACTTTTTAGAAGAAAACAGAGGAAAATACTTTCATGATGTTGGGGTTTGTAAGGGTTTCTTCACCAGGCATTAAACATTGCACATCAACAAATATTGATCAATTTAGGTATATTGACATATATATATGTGTGTGTGTGTGTGTGTGTGTACACACACACACACACACACACACACACACATTAACAGGAATCTGGCCACTGGTAGCAGCATGGATGAATCTCCAAAACAGAATATTAAGTGAAAGAAACTAACACAGGAAAAATTTGCACACAGTATGATTCTGTTGTATGAAATTCACAAAACTAAATTGTATTGTTTGGAGATGCACACCTGAAGATAGTGGGCAAACTTAAAGAAAAGCAAGGAAATTACTAAAACAAAAATCAATATAACAGTTATTTCTATGAGGATGTAAGAAGGATGGGATTTTTAGGGCAGAATATGAAGGATTTTTAAGGTAATGACAACACTCAATTCCTTAAAGTGGATGGTTGTTGCACTGGTGTTCTTTAGATTCTAAATATTTGTTTTAGGGGTGCCTGGGTGACTGAGTCAGTTAAGTGTCTGACTTTGGCTCAGGTCACGATCTCATGGTTTGTGAGTTCAAGCCCCACATCAGGCTCTGTGCTGACAGCTCAGATCCTGGGGCCAGTTTCAGATTCTTTGTCTCCCTTTCTCTGCCCCTCTCCTGCTTGCACCCTGTCTGTCTCTCTCAAAAATAAATAAATAATAGAAATGGAAAGAAAAAGCAAGAAAGAAAGAAAGAAAGAAAGAAAGAAAGAAAGAAAGAAAGAAAGATTTTAGACTTTTAATATAGCATTTTATATTTCACATTATAAAAAATTTTAATAGTAGTATTGTGTCAGCTTTGAATTGAAAGATTGAAGTCTTCAAATTAAGTAGATTAATTCTTCCTTTTGAATTACCCCCAAATTCAGTATTTACTATTAAAGCTTATTAAGCTCTTATAAATTCTATAGAAATGTTTAATGATATGAGCAATATATGCTCCATTATAGTTTAGTATCTATACATGCATTAATATGCAAAAATAAAATTTTTCTTGTTGATTTTTGTTTACAAAAACCTTCCATAATTTTTATATGTGAGTTTTACTATAGCCTTTCATTGATGGGATTATTACATAAATTTCAAAAAGCCAACATATAGATATTTTAAATAATATGTCTATAAACAACAAACATTAAAAGAACTTATATTTCTAATTCAAATTAATGACTATTTTACCACAATTAAAAAAAACCAAAAGCCCCCATAGATGACTAAATCTTTCTGCTGTTCAAAACCCAACTCCATTGCACCACTCTTGTCTTTGTGTTCGTGTGTATTAGTTTTGCTCAGTAAATATATCCTTCTATCTAATATACATTCTCTGTTGCCAGAGGCCTAACAAAATTGTGTTAGACTGTTGCATTTAAGGTTCCCAATATATCAGGCCTCCCCATCTCAACAACCTTATGTATTACCTCCATCCCTGACTTGGGCTTGGGCAGCCACATTGCCTCAGTGAATGGGACATCAGCAAATACGATGCAGGCAGTATCTTATGAAGTGCTGGTGCACTGGGCTCGCCCTGAATCTTACCTGCAACTGCTCTGTGAAGACGTTCAGTCTAGACCAGTAGAAGACCTGAGGACACATGGAGCAGCTGTTGCTGCTCTCTGGACCTGATAGCCATCATATGAGTGACCCTAGGCATACCAGCAGAACCTTCTAGCTGGGCTCAGCCAATATTGTTTATTCATTCACAGAATCATTAACAGCAACAACAAAGTCTTGTTTTAGGCCTTTAAGTTTACAGAAGGTTTCCACGTATTATATGTAACTGATAAAAGTATTCTTCATCAGGAATACAGATTGGGCAGGTATTTATTAATGGTGTCATAAGTAATATGAAATGGTAAAGATAACATTTATCATAAAGAGCTTCTTTATTTAAGGATGCATACATTTTTTAAATAGAAACTAAGGGGGTTTGGGCTTAAAATCTCTCCTATCCAAACAGCAATTCCTACACAATCACTTTAAATTTCCTACTAAAATACTAAGAATCTATGAAAGGGAGTGGATTTTGGAGGAGAATGAAAACTCATACGAACACAGGATTTGAGATTGATACACATTGTATCGGACTATGAAAGGCATTTCAATAGTCATAAGAATAAGTGATTAGCAAACATACTTAAATGCTTAAGATAGATTAAGCCAAATAGTCTTGACAAAGGTGATACCTTAAATACAGTTGGGAACTACATCATTATCACTACCTACTCAGAAGCCCGGAGTTGGCACCTAGGTAAAACTATGCAGCCCTCTCTCAACTGCAAGACTCTGTTTTGTGATATAACCAAGTACACATAATTGATTTCTCTCTTTATTTTTTTTAAGTTTTTATTTAAATTCCAGTTAGTTAACATACAATGTAGTATTAGTTTTAGGTGTAGAATTTAGTGATTCAACCCTTACATGATTTCTCTCTTTCTTACCATGCTTGGAGATGGTAGTTCCTAAGAATAATACTATAGGTAGAGAGTTGCCAGTTGAGTAGGACCCATACAATATGTGGGGCATATGTACACTAAAAAAATTAATTGTTTATTTAAACTATAATTTGATTGCTTGTCATGTATTTTATCTGTTCTATCTGGTAACTCTATGAGGGGAAGTGATTACTGACTTTGATGATGTTGTATCAATGACAAGGACTCTCAGAAGGAAATTAGGAATAAGAAAAGAATATAATCAATAGAGTTTGTCATGGACTTTTTTTTGTTCACCCTGTCAGAGAAATTAATGTCAGGGTAACTACTGCATTTGATGAAGATAGCCACACACTGACAGTTAAGCCCAAACCTCTACACATCTTCAGCAAACTAAAGAGCATGTGGGGAAAAAAAGTGACTCAAACACTGTCTCTTAGCAAAATCTGTGTATTGATAGAGCTCTCCATTCCACATCATGTAAATAAAATAAGACAGTAATAGCACCTTTGGGTTTGCAGTATACGACAGAGTGCCTATCACATTGTAGGGGCTCACAGACCATGTAAAGCATGCTTACAGAAGGAGGCAAGGAAAAAATAAAAAAAAAAAGATTAAAAAAATTACCATAAAAACTCAGTGGGAGAGGGACACCTGAGTGTCTCAGTTGGCTAAGCTCTGACTCTTGATTTTTGGCTCAGGTCATGATTTAACAATTCTGTTACTTGAAATCTAAAATGCTCTAGCTAAACATGAATTAATTATATAATAGTGGAATTAAAAAAGTGTTGTGTCAGGGTGCCTGGGTGGCTCAGTCAGTTAAGGGTCCATCTCTTGATTTCGGCTCAGGTCTTGATCTCATGTTTCATGAGATCAAGCTCCAAGTCAGGCTCTGTGCTGACAGCGTGGAGCCTGTTTGGGATTCTCTCTCTCTCTCTCTCTCTCTCTCTCTCTCTCTCTCTCTCTTTCTCTCTGTGCCCCTCTCTTGCTTGCATTCTCTCTCCAGCTCAAATAAATAAACTTGAAAAAAAAACTCAGTAGAAGAGATGGCCTCTGTGATCCTCCTCAATACACACATATACAGGCATTACAAACATGTACAACCTTCTCAGTAGGTTGTAAGAAACTGTGAAGTCTACCAAACAGAAGAGACGGTAAGGAAAATATGATCTGAAAAGAAAAGAGAATTGGGTAAAATAATGTGTAATTGGGTAATAATGCAAATAAATGCAGCAATAAGAATAAAATCTACATTAAAAACCATCACACACAGTAAGTGTAAATATTGCAAGCATGCTTATGAAATTGTATGGAAGTTTTAAAGTATAATTCTTGGAGGATATAATATTTAACATGACAAGCAGTAATTAAATACCTGTGTTGATAAGTTCATTTGATAGAAATAAATATCTAGAAGAAAGGTCTTATTATAAACTGAGTGAAGTCTTAAAAACTATTTTAAGAATAAAAATTTATATTTATTTAAATTCTTTCAAGTAGAAACTTGAAAGAATAAGTTTAAATTTATTGCAAACCTTAAGGGTAACAACTAGTGAATACAAAAAGTATATTTATATTAAAATCTATTGCTACATACAAAAACAAACATATAAAATGTCAAAAAAAGAAGATAATAAAGTAACTTAAGGCAAGGTGACTGCAGAAACACCAAACATAAGATTAATGTAATGAATGTATATATTTCAAGGTCTAAGCATAATTATTGTATTTTGATTAAAACATTTATTTGAATATGGTACTCATAGCAAAGTTACCCAAAACAAAATTATACCTAACATAAAAGGTCACAAAAGGTAAAAAGATGATCAATTAATTATCTTATTATTCATATAATACTATCTAATGAAAGGTATATTATACTAGATCTTCTAAAGGGAGTTAAAAAAAACAGCTGTCATGAAATTTTAATCTACCGTTCTTATTGATGGATGAAATAGATCACACCAAAAAAAGCAGTGTAGGAGTAGGAAAAAGCAGGTAACTTGAGTATTGAATTTAGCATAATTGTATCACATATAAAATTGTATATGCTAAACATGTAATATACTTCTTAAACATATACATGGGGAATTTATAATATTTAATTTATAAGTTTATGTATATGTGTGTATATATTTATTTTAGTCCACACAAAAGTTTTCAGCACAATGTATCCCTACATTTTAGAGCTTTTGAAATCTTACCATATAGACTTAAAACTAGTTACTTTCTATATTAAGATCTTAATTCAACTATTTGCTCATCAAATTGAAAATTGAGATTTAATTGGTGTTAAATATGATTTTATTTTAAAATATATTTAATACTATGAGAAATTATTTCATACTTTTAAAAATGCCAAGTTAAATAAAACAAACAAGAGGATTGCTGGAGGGGAGGCGGGCAGGGAGATGGGCTAAAAATGGGTGTTGGGTATTAAGGAGGCCATTTGTAATGAGCATTGGGAATCAATGTAAGTAATGAATCACTAATTCTATGTTTGAAACTAGTATTACACTATATGTAAACTAGAATTTAAATAAAACTGGAAGCATTAAAACAAACAAACTCAAAAACTCAAAAACAGAAAATGGAGCTCAAATGACTTCTCTATGATTTACTTTTTAAAAATACAAACATGCAGAGCATAAAGACTACAAGTAAATGTATCTTAATGTTTGCTTTATCTCTCCTTGGAAAGTTTTGTACATTTTTCTTACATTTTCTATAATAAGTATGTGTAAATCTGTGATCAGCAAGATACTTAATATCATTTAAAATATTAAGATGAGACATACTTGAAAAACAACTTCCAAATAATTAACAGTGAAATTATTAGTATTAATTAGGATTATTGAAATAAAAGTTTAAAAAAGTTTTAAAAAAGAGTGTACTCTCTGAGTCTTCACACCTATTTTCAAAATAATTATAATAAAACAACTTTATGTCACAAAGAACTATAAATGGGTCAACACTGGTTTATGGAACATAAAGTGTAGACAAGGAAAAAGAAAGAGATAGAACTAAATATTTTATTTTCATTTATTTTCATTATGTGATTGTACTTTCACATGTGACTTTATTTAATCCCCAAACAACCCTAACATAAGAATTCCTATTCTACAGATTAACAAACAGAACATAAAGCTATTGTCCTTTTGTTGACTCCTAGTATTCCCAAATATCTCTTTCATTGCACTTATGCCATTGCACTAAAATCACATGTTGACTCCCTGAACTATGAATGCCTTGAAGGTAGGAATTCTCCATCTTGCTACTTTATTTCTGCATTATTATTATTATATCTATTTATTTATTTTGAAAGAGTGAGAGAGCAAGTAGGGAGGGACAGAGAGAGAGAAGGCAAGAGAGAGAGAGACCCAAACAGTCTCCACACCGTCAGCACAGAGCCCAACATGGGGCTCGAACTCATGAACGGTGAGATCATGACCTGAGCTGAAATCAGGAGTCAGATGCTTAACTGAGCCACCCAGGCACCTCTTATTATATTCTGTATATTATTCTCTTTCTATATTTCTATCCATCTTTATATTCCTTGAGCAAGCCAGCTGCTCTCCCATTAAAGGCATCAGCTTTACATTTGGGGCTGCCTGATTTCAAAGCCAATGCTCATGCCATTGAAAAGATCCCCTCTTGACTGTGAGTAAGGAGACATGAATTGTTTTCTGTCTTTGGCACTAACCAACTGTGCTACCACAAATTTATAAATTAATTTCTCACATCTCAGTAACATTTTTGTAAAATTAGAGTGCACTAGACCTCTAAAGATTCTTTGAATTATAAAATTCAGTGCCTGTAATCCCAAAAGTGAGCAGAAAAATATCAGAACAAATAGATAAGCATTAAATAAAAAATCAACTGTGGTTAATTATTCTATCTGTATTATTCTGTATTTTGCAAAAGTCACTTATAAACACTTCTAGAAACATAATATCTAAAATATTTCATATAATTCTGTGATCATGCAAACTTAAACATCAGTTTTGTAATAATTTCCCCTCTACCCACCACTCCAATTATTTTCTATTTATTTATGTTCTTTTGAAGAGGCTATAGTGGAAGGAAGCTATTTTTCCCAATTGGTTGACTTTCTACAAATCATTCCATTTGTCTGGTACACTTTACAGTGCAGTGATAAATTAGGGAGAGTATTCTAGATAGTGATTTTGTACATAAATGCCATAAATTATTTGATAATTGATATTTATTCAACAACTCTATTTAGTTATATCTCTAATTTTAAGAGTAAACCATATAATAAATTAACAATTTTATTAGTAAAGTCTAATTCACAATTGAATGCACATATGAATTCATACTTTGTGTACTTTAGCTGACATCTGGAAACTTTTAGTAAGGAATAAAATAGAAATATTAATTCAAGGGTTTAGGAATTATAATGGATTTTCAGAAAAGCCCGTTTTCAATGGAGATTGTATACAATCTCATGATTATAAGTAAAAGACATGCTTCATCATAATTTCTGTAATTTGTAAGTAAAAATTTTAGTCTAATAGTGCATTCATGTTTGTAACTATTAAAACAAGAAAATGAACAGGACTGCCAGTTTACACTATTATTTACAGAAGAGGAAATAACACTTATGATTTTTTTGTCATTCAAACAAATAATTTATTTGATTATTTTGCCCTCTCCAGTTCCACCTTACCAAACATTCTAATTCTTTACTGTCATCATCTCTGTGATCTTCTTCCAAACAAAATTGCCAAAATTGTCAGTGTTGTTTTCCTTTGGTGTCGCTATTCTGGGACTTTTGAATTGTTAATATGTATTTTTTTTTTACCAAGCCCTATTCAAAAAATGCACTGTTTAAAAATTGAGGGGAAAAAATGAGTAATAATACTTTTACAAGGATTTCCTTGTCTTTTTTCTTGACTGTGTTTGTATTGCACCTATTTAAATGGACTCTTATTTTAAAAAGTCACTTGCATTGTATTTTTTATTATAAGTAAGAAAAGGTCCTAAATAACATTTATTATGCCTTTTCTTGTATTAACACAAAATAATTACCGTAATTGCCATTTAATTGAAATATTAAAAAAAAAGCCAACTTTTGAAATATAAGTCAAATGATTAAGATTAGGATATCATCTCTTTTACTTTAATAAACATGTAATGTGAATCATGGTAAAAGATTAAACCTGTACCTTCAAATTGTACTTTCTAAAAAGCTGAAATTTGTCCTGAGTACTTATAGTTTGTAATAGGTTTTATGCAATTAATATATATAATTAAACCATTCTTTTATAGAAGTAGCACATTTTAAATTTTTTGAGATTACTTTCCTATAAATTCCTTATTTTCCCATTATTTTCAATTAGACTCATAATTCTATAATTTGTTTTAGAATGTAAGAATTATCCAATAAAATTCATTCAGCTTAGAGAAGAGGCTTACCATCAATTAATTAGTAGTATTTAACCATGAAATTTGCCTCTCAGACTCAAGTGGCATATGATAATATGTAGATATTCAACAAATTTGGTAGAAAAAATTACACAAAGAATATTCACATATATACTTTTTATTGGAGTATAGTTGACATACAATATTGTATTAGTTTCATGTATGCAAAATAGTCTACAAGTCTATATTTTATGAAATACCACAATAAATGTAGTTACCAACTGTCACCATACAGTTATTACAATATTATTAACCCTATTTTCTATGTTGTACATTTTATCCCCATGATGTATTTGTATTATAACTGGAAGTTTGTACCTCTTAATCCCCTTCACCTATTACACCCATCTCCCCATCCCTCTTTCCCTCTGGAAAACAAACCGCCAGTTTGTTCTCTGTATTTATGAGTCTATTTCTGGTTTCGTTTTTTAGACTCCACATATAAATGAAATCATGTGGTATTTGCTTTTTTCTGTTGGACTTATTTTACTTAGAATAATGCCCTCTAGGTCCATCCAAGTTGTCACAAATGGCAAGATTTCATTTTTATGGCTAATATTCCATTGTATATGTATACATCTGTATCCGTTCATCTTTTGATAGACACTTAGGTTGCTCCATATCTTGGCTATTATAAATAATCTTGCAATAAATATAGGGGTGTACATATCTTTTTGAATTTGTGTTTTCATTTTCTTTGTATAAATACCCAGAAGTGGAATTACTGGGTCATATGGTGGTTCTATTTTTAAGTTTTTGAGGAACTTCCATACTGTTTTCCACAGTGATTGCATCAATTTACATTCCTACCAACAGTGCATGCGGGTTTCCTTTTTCCATATCCTCACCAACACTTACGTTTGTTTTCTTGTTGATATTAGCCATTCTGATTGTATGAAGTGATGGTAGCTCATTGTGGTTTTGATCTGTGTTTCTGCAATGATTAGTGATGCTGAACAATTTTTCATGTATCTCTTGGCCATCTGTATGTCTTCTTTGGAAAACTGCCTGTTCAGGTCCCCTACCCATATATTCTTAATCTCCCTTTCATCTATTTCTCTACATATTCCAATAAACAAAGGCAATATAAAAAGCATACTATTTATTAAGTATATTTAAGTATAAAAGCTAATAGCCTTGAGTTGAAAAAGAAATTTTTATGCTCTTCAGTTACTATTAAAGAATTGTTAAAAATTATCTGACTGTTTTCTTGGTGGAAACAGAAGATTCCACAATATTTGAAAGTACAGTTGAACTTTGAATAACATGGATTTGAAATGTGCAGGTCCCCTTATGTGAAGAATTTTTCCAATAAATACAGTAAAGTACTATAAATGTAATTTCTCTTATGAGTTTCTTAATAACACTTTCTTTTCTTTATCTTACTTTATTTAAGAATACAGTATATAATACATATAACATACAAAATGCTTTGTTAATCACCTGTTTATGTTATCAGTAAGGCTTCCAGCCAAGAGTAGGCTATTTATTAGTAGTTAGGTTTCGGAGAAGTCAAAAGTTACACACAGATTTTCAACTCTGCAGGGAATCAGTGCCCCTAACCCTCCCCCATTGTTCAAGGGTCAACTGTATATACATTACATACATACACACACACACACACACACACACACACACACTCTGCAGACATAGAATTATTTTTGTGTCAGCCTTCCCTTTTTTAAAGTAATTTCCTCCTCTTTCCATGGATGTGCAGGCTACCTGTTCTCTTCTTTTTTGACACAAGTGAAGAGAAGCAAAGAGAATGGCCTTACCATGCATTTACATGTCCTTTTTCTAGCAGACATTTCCCAGGCTGCTCACTTAAATAGATATTAGCAGCTAACTAATTAAACTATCTCTTCTGTCAGCCTGAAATTAGCAAAGGCTCTGTTTTGCCGCAGCCTGGTGTGCTATCTTATCTTAAAGGCATGTACTACTATCAAGTACAAAACATAATAGAAAATTATATTTAAAGAGACATACCTCATTGAACTGTATAAAGTATTTCCTCACAAAATGTATCCTTAAAAGATTAACTATTATATGAAGTGTGATTTTTCAGTCATCACTAAATTCATCACACATGAAAATTACACACAGTTACACATTTTCCTTGTTATAAAAAACAAGAAGATTTTTTTGAATTATATTTTCAGAAGTGATATTTTTTAACGTACAAGTAAAGATTCTAATGATAAAAAAATGCCCTTAAAATCCATCTACTCAAATATTTTGGTTCTATTGCATGCTTTTTATATGCCATTCTTTGATATGTGTGTTCCTATCTCCTATAATGTAATACAAAAGCACTTTTAACCATTTGACATATCTGTAAAAAATTTTCTGTTTTTCAACATTATAATCTGATACCTTGTTTTATTTCAAATCTGCACATTTGAAAAGAATGTATCCTATATATTCATTTGCATTGCTGATAATTTTAGCTGAGTAAGAGTAAAAATAGATCGCTCAGTCACATCATGAGAAACCCTCACACAACTAGATACATTTCAACTCTTTGTAAATGTTCGAAGGCCTTTATCAACAATTTCAAAACCTCAAAGCTCTGAAAATGAGTCATTTTCTTTTAGTACACATGACTTGAAAACCGGCCCTGACCTGGGCAAATGTGAGACTACTTACAGTTTTTATTTTTGTGCTTGATGCAAATATTCATACGTTGCATTGCAGGGATATGGGTTGATGCCTTTATCCACTGAAGATATACAAAACATGCACAATGTCTACCTTATTTTTTCTCTAAAATCTGAGAATTTCTGAATTCAGATGCTTCAGATAGAGCATGGTGGATCTGTATTAATCTCTAACCTTTTCTCTAGTTTTTGCATTTGGATAATATTTTTGAACATGTTAAATGCAAACAGCACAGTTGGATCCCACAAGGTGTGTTTTGTTCTCCAGGTGTGTGATGGGGAATATGTGCAGGTCCAAATGGAGGGCCAAGGAGAGGATGGGCTGGGACGTGCTCAGTGTCAGGAGTGGCTCAGAGAACAGGGGAATCAGGCTGCAGACACTTGCTGTTGAGACCACTCTTCCCAGAGAAAGACCTGTCTCCAGGGATCTTAGGAGTTATATGGAAGCAGCAGCATAATTTTGTGATTAGAAATACTTGTGTTCCCCCGGTGCCAGAGACCCCTGGTCCCAGGCTCATCTGTAAGGAGTCTGGCTCACACCAGTTATCAAGTAAACCCCAATTCTCTTCAACACATTTCCTGGTAACCCTCAGAAATTGCACAGAATACCAACTGATTTGTTGATCTATCAGGTTAACAATCCCATCTAAGGAGATTCAATACATTTTTCTATTCTTACCTTAACATATAAAAAATTCAATCTTGGACACTTAAATTATTTAAATTAATAAACTAACTTTTTATTTTAGAGAGAGAGAGAGAGCATGAGCAGAGGGTAGGGAGCAGTGAGAGAGATAAAGAGAGAGAGAATCTCAAGCAAGTTCCATTCTCAGTGTGAAGCTGAACACGAGGCTCGATTCCACAACACTGGGATCATGACCTGAGCCAAAATCAAGAGTTGGAGGCTCAACCAACTGAGCCACCAGGTGCCCCTCCTTTTTCATTTTAAATGTTGAAATTATATTCATAAATTTTTTTTAGGTTGTGACCTTGTGATTCTTATGCTTTATTGAAAAGTTTTTAATTTTAATATTTTTTAGCTGACCTTTAACTTAAGGAGTTAAATTACTTATTTTTCACATATTTACAAAATTTTTTAAGTTGATTTATTTATGAGAGAGAGAGAGAGAAACAGCACAAGTGGGGGAGGGGCAGAGAAAGACGGAGACACAGAATCCAAATGAGGTTCATGATCAAATGTGGCTCATCAGCCTCCATGATTTCAGCACGGAGCCTGATGCAGGGCTCAAACTCACAAACCGTGAGATCATGACCTGAGCTGAAGTTAGACACTTAACCGACTGAGCCACCCAGGCCAAGGCAACTCATGGTAGGATAAACAAAAAATGAATTGGCATTATAGAACTAAAGTTTCAGGCCTGTACCTATCATTTACTTTTTGTGTAAACCTGTAAAATTATATATTACCACTCTGTGCCTCTGAATCCTCATTTAACAAATGGTAATCACAAGACAATCTATAAGTTTCTTTCTCACTTTGCGGTTCATTTGAGGCAAAGCTCTCGCTTGTCATTTTTCTGACAGAAGCTATTTTATAATGCTAATAATTGTTTAGGATATTATCACTGCATATAGAAATTAAATGTCAATGTACAAATATGCCATGGAACTGGTTGCATATTTTTTCTTTAGGATTAATGTTTGAATTTGTTTTGAATATAGATTTGTGATTTAAAGAATTTTACTTAGTGAGTACCATGTTTGAATATAAAGATCTCAGATTTTTCTAGAAAATAATTTCTAAAATTTAAGTGTAATTTTTCAAGACAAGCAATCTTAGTTGCTTCTGAAAGACAATGAGGGGGCATCTGGGTGGCTTAGTCAGTTGAACATCCGATTCTTGATTTCAGCTCAGGTCATGATCCCAGGGTCTTGAGATGGAGCCCCCCGTAAGGCTTTATTCCAAACATGGAGCCTGCTTACGAGTCTCTCTCTCTCTCTCTCTCTCTCTCTCTCTCTCTCTTTCTCTCTCCCACTTTGATCCTCTCCCCCACTCTCCCTCTCTGTCTAAAAGAAAATGAAAGAAAGGAATAAAGAAAGAAAGAAAGAAAGAAAGAAAGAAAGAAAGAAAGAAAGAAACTTAAGTAATGTAAGATATGTGAATAAAAAATCCACTATTGACCCAGCCATGATAATTTGATTTTAGTAAGTCATATGAATGGATTTTTTTTACTCTATAAAATTTCCAAATAATTGTTTCCTATTTTCAAACTTTAAGTTCACCTAATGCATTTTATATAATTTGTAGCTTTCAAAAATATGATGTTTGATATCTGCCTGAATAAATGTCGTCTAGCAAGATTCTTGAATGTTGTATTAGTACATTTTAGATTAAAGCGGTTATTCAAAGTATTTTTCTGAAAAAAAATAGAACTAAAGTATTGTGAGTATTCTTTCCTTTCACCAATGGAAAAAAATTCAAAAGGACAATAAAAAAATCTGTCCATGTCACAGGAACTTAACATCTTGCATCTTGTTTTTTTCCTTATTTATGGACTCCAGTTGCCTTGTTAGAGGAAACAGGGTCATTGCCAATATAATATGACATTAATATTATATCTTTTAAAGACTGAGATTCTCTACCTCTATTTCTGGCATCATGCTCATACTTTAGTCTTTTTCCTAGTACTGTTCACTGTTGAACTTTATGCTTTAGGTATCAGGTTTATCAAGTTATCTGCCTTCTGTTTCTTGGCCTTAGTAATACCCCTAAAATAGATCATCACACAGTTCAACATCTGTCTACCATTAACTTATTCAACACACACACACACACACACACACACACACACACACACACAAATACAGGCTTTATTATAAAAAATAATAATGGACTGGTATTTTTCCTGGATTGGAATAAGTCTTTTTTAAAAAAAATAAAGTCTAATGATATATAGCATTATATTAGTTTTAGGTATACAACAAAATAGTTCAGTATTTGTATACATTGCAAAATGATCACCACGGTAAATCCAGTCAACGTCTGTCACCATACAGTCACAAAATTTTATTTTCTTGTGAAGAAAACTCTCAAGACCCATCCTCTCAGAACCTCCATGCATGCAATACAGCACTATTGACTCTAGTCACCATGCTGGACATCACCCTTGATCTGGTTTCTAACACCTGCCTTATTTCATTAAATATGAGAGTCTTATGCTATACTTGTGTGACTTTAAACTTCAAAATAAATTAAAAAGGGAAACTCAAACCACATTAGGGTACTAGCATTATATAAAAAACACTTTATGTTAATGTATTCAGTTCATATTCAATTTCAGTTGAAATACTCTTCATTTTTTCTTTATTATATATTCATGTGAGCATTATACCTACTTAGGAGCAATATATTTTTCCCCCATAGGAATAGTGGAGGGTAGAATATAGAGTAAGTCACTTTCACTATGTCTGTTGCCCTGAATTATTTCAGAGCCAAAAGGGAAGAAATATATTCACTTGCATTCCCTTCCCCTTCTGTCCCATCTCCCACACATACACATAGTTCTGAAAATAATACCTTTAAACAGACTGGATGGATGGAGTATCATGCTAAGCAGAATAAATCAATCAGAGAAAGACAAATATCATATGATTTCACTCATATGTGGAATTTGAGAAGCAAAACAGATTAACAGAGTCGGGGGAAGAGAGTCAAACTGTAAAAGAGACTCCTAACTATAGAGAAAAAAATTGAGGGCTTTGGGAGGGAGGTGGGCAAGGGTTAAATAGATCACGGGTACTAAGGAGGGCACTTGTGATGAGCACTGGGTGTTGTATGTAAGTGATGAATCACTAAATCCTACACCTGAAACCATTATACTGCATATTAACTAATTGGAATTTAAACAACAATTTGGAAGAAAAAAACCAGAATAGGTAGAAGGAGTGATATAAAATCAGAAAAGATCTGGTCAATTTTACTCTGCCATAGGCAAGCAGAGGGCAAACATGAGTATAGGTAAACCTCAAAATAACCAGTGGAGTTGCTCCTGGAATCTGAGATTGGTGGATCCTATGAAGAGAAAGAAGGAAGTCCCAGAACAGGGCTGGCATTAACCTGTCCTTTGCTCCTTTGCTTCTGTTATTACACTCTTTGATAGCTGAAAGCACCTCATAGTTAGGACATCTTAGGAGAAAACAGTTTCTCTTCCTTGGTTAGTTCTCTGCTTTTTTTTTTTTTAGGCTCCATGCTCAACTTGGAGCCGAATGAGGGGCTTGATCTCATGACCCTGAGATCAAGATCTGAGCTGAGATCAAGAGTCAGATGCTCAACTGACTGAGCCACCCAGGTGCCCCAGTGCCCTCCTTTGCAATAGATCTTTGACCTAGGCCACAGTTCAAATAAAATTGCTATTCACAAATCACTTATGAAATTGGATGTAGTATATACCACTATTTTCAAAATGTAAATCCTTTGTGAAAATCATTCCACTGTCTTTAAATCTTAAGGTGCTTATGAGATTTCATGTAAAAGGCCCTCAACCTCAGGGCACCTGGGGGCTCAGCCGGTTAAGTGTCTGACTCGATTTCTTTTTTTTTTTTTAATTTTTTTTTCAACGTTTATTTATTTTTGGGACAGAGAGAGACAGAGCATGAACGGGGGAGGGGCAGAGAGAGAGGGAGACACAGAATCGGAAAGAGGCTCCAGAGCCCGACACGGGGCTCAAACTCCCGGACCGCAAGATTGTGACCTGGCTGAAGTCGGAAGCTTAACCGACTGCGCCACCCAGGCGCCCCAGTGTCTGACTGGATTTCAACTCAGGTCATCATCTCAGAATTTGTGAGTTCCAGGCTTGACAGGCTCTGTGCTGAGATTCTCTCTCCCTCTCTCTCTGCCTCTCCCCCGCTTGTGCCTGCTCTCTCGCTCTCTCTCTCTCTCTCTCAGTAAATAAACTTAAAAAAAATTCTTAAAAAAAAAGCCCTCATCCTCAACATAGGTTACCAGTTTAATCTAACAATGGAGTTCCATTGGTAAAATGTAAGTTTCCCCAAAGTCAGGAAGTATGTCTTTCTGGTAAGGTAATTCTGAAAATCTTGTTAATACAGAATAATACAGATTTGTGTGGTCTTGGTTTTAGCATAGTTTGCATACAGATAAGGGTGATAAGTTAGAGGAAGAGAGAGAGAGCAAGCGTGGGAGAGAGTACTGTTGATAGGGTCATCTGGTATATGCTTTAAAAATAATATTTAGGGTTCTGTTGAACATTGTTTTATAACAAAACCACAATATTCTAGTTACTTTTATAATTTTTTGTCAAAACATTTAAAGCTGTATTTGATAATATACAATGAACAAAGAGTAATTCTACAATAACTCTTGCACCTAGAAGAGATCTTAGGGATTACTGATTTGTAAACTCCTCCCTTTACATTTTTGATTTTACGGTGAAATCTTGAAGAATGAAGGACAGGATTTTGCAAAATAACCTCTGTATTAATATTTATTTCAGCATTACTTTTGTAGTTCCACTACATATCTTTCAAGGAAAATTTTATAACAAAATCCTGTGGAACATTAGTCTTTAAAATATTCATTTATCCTGAATATATTTTATTGTCTACAATTCTATAAATGTAAAATTAAATGAGTTAGTTATATTTCCACATAATTTTAAACAGTTAAATTGCCTGCCAAGAGGTCATTAAACATTTTAAAATATAATTCTAAAAATTACCTAAATAATAACATTGTTGAATTCTGGCTTCCCAAAGTATTATCAAAATAATCTGTTGATAAGACAAAGATGATTTATTATCACTGCCACCATTTCCACAACAGAGACAAAATAGTGTCTCAGAGAGGAGAAGGTAAAGTTAGAACAGTTCTGAGAGTTTAGTTTTGTTTATATGGGTCCATCAATGTGGGTAGTGTGAGGCTTGATTAGGATTGGATAAGAACCCTGGATGTAACAGTTTTAGATGACTGAATGCAGGAAAGGATGGATTTGGAGGCCAGGGGTTGAAACAATGTTGGTGAAAATCTATTGTTTGCTTTGTTTTGAAGAGTCTATAAGCCTATCAGGAAGATTCTGGAGTGAGCAATAAACTTATTTGAAATTTATTTTCCTAAATAAGAATTTTCTGGAATTATAAAGTTATGCTGATGTGGATGTTAATAGAGATAGTAAACTGCATAGAGATGGTACTTTCTCAGAAGTCTATGGTTTTATTGGAGATGGTCAAAAGAAAGTTCAGAAAGATTAAATAATTTGTATCTATTTGGGAGACAAAGGAATAGAGCCCAGGTATTTTGACATATAATGTGCCATCTTGGCATTTTGGTGAGGAAACTTAATGAGGTCACTTAATTGTTTTTTAATAAAAATTTAATAATATGAAAAACTCTATAAAACAAATAGCCACTTTAAACAATACTGATTATTACCAAATGCTTTAGTCAGTTCTCAATTAGGTGAAATTTGTCTTCATTAAATGGGTAGACATGGTAACATTTACATATCTTATATTGTAATTACTTGCTTGCCTGACAATTACCTGAGAATATCAGCTTCCTGAGAGTAAACATAATGTTTTATTTATTACCATGGCTCTAGCGTGTAGCACCAGGTCTCACACATAATATTCGCTCAATAAACACAATCACAATACAATAAAAGCTTCTACCAGACGGCACTGAGTGTCTGTAGTTCACACCAAGGCAAATGCTTATTTTCAGCCATGGACAATTGCTGCAGCTGTCATGCTACTGTTTTCTTGATATGATTTTCAAACAAACATATTTTTTTGTATTGACTTTTTTTGGTGTACTGCATGAGGTTAATTATTCAAATAATTTTATTTGAAAACACAATTTTAAGAACATAGTTTTTAAATGAATTATTAAGCACCATTATGTGTCACATATTTGCCATTTATAATTCAGATATGTTCAGAGGCAAATCTGGATCTTTTTTGTTTGTTTTTGGTTTTGTTTTTAGGTAGGATGATTTAATTTGAATAATTTTATCTGATACAGTCATGGTAATTTTTATCTAAGAAGATCACAGGATTATTGTCCTTTCAGGGAAGATTGTTAGCTATATAAATTTTAAGATCTTCAGGTCTGGAATTGTTCACCCAAGGATTGGTACAAGTACACCAGAGCAAAGCTGGATATTCCACTGTTTCCAATTTCAGTACAATTCCATGACTTTAATATTGTGTTTAAGACACGTGACTTCTGGACTTTAAGTATCAAAGCCATGTTAAGTAGGGCATAATTTGACTTGCATGTGAATGAGAGCAGTAGTCAGATGTGGATAGACAGGTCAGGTTTTATAGGAAACTGCTGGGATTTATATATTTGTGATTTGTAGTTTTGATTATTTCCAGTACATCACTCTTCCCATTTGTATGTACACTTGTGTATGAATGAACATAATTTGTCACTGTGTTCTATTACCTTTAGTACATTCCTCTTGATACCATTATTTAGTTCTTATTTTATACTAAAAATGCCCATTTTTAATGCCCATTAGGGCTCATGAGTTCATGTGCAAATTATTATTATTTTTTCAATTTTTTCAGCAATGCAGGTAAACTTTCGAAAGATATTTTAGAAGAAAATGAATTATGTTGTGGATTAATATTAATGTAATTTGCATAATCTGACAGAAAAACAAATAGTTATGCAGTAGGAAATTACTGAAAGAAACTGGTTTATGTGTAAAACATATGAGTATGAATGCATCCATTTTCCCATGAGATTTTTTTTCATGGAAAATGGAAGCCTCATCTTTTTCAGTTAAATTATTTATGAATATAATTATTTATACGTAACTGAAATAATCTCTTAAATTTGTATATAAATATTTGAGTGCAACCTTTACACGTAGAATATCAAATGTATTTAAAATGAATTAGAGGCGCCTGGGTGGCTCAGTTGGGTAAGTGTCCAACTCATGTGTTTGGCTCAGGTCATGATCTCATGGTTGGTGATATCGAACCCTGCATGAGGCTCTGCACTGACAGTGCAAAACCTGCTTGGGATTCTCTCTCTGTCCCTCCTGCTCTTTCTCTCTATCTCTCAAAAATAAATAAACAAAAATAAAATAAAATAAATAAAATAAAATAAAATAAAATAAAATAAAATAAAATAAGATAAGATAAAATAAAATAATTAAGTAATAGCCACACTAAATGTATTATTTAAACAAAATTTTTAATAAAATTCCACATATATTTTAATTTAAACTTAATAATGTTGATAGAATTCAGAAGCGTATTGCACTTTTAGACATGGCTGCTAAAACTAACATTTTAGCTAAAGGGACATACATACCTATATAATGTCATAAATTTTCTATTTCCTGAGACCTTCTAATAATTACCTACCCCATTATCCTGTAGTTCTCTCAGACATATGACTCAGGAATAAGTTTTCTGAGAAAAAAAGTCTTGTACAATTATCATTTGAACAGGATAAACATATTTGACTAGTTTACAGCACCATTAATTTGATTTCTTATAAATTATACAGTGGGATTGAATTGTTTCATTTTATAGATTGGCTCCAACAGCGAAACCACAACAATTGAATTCCTTGCTTCATAAAGCTAAATTATGGCTTTTTGTCAATACTTCAGCATTCCACACTAAGAAGAAAATGTGCTATGCCATCATTGTTGTGTATCTGATGATCTTTAAATGTCATTGAGAATTGGAAATTCCCTTAAATGGTTGAAGTTGCAAATTCTAGATAAGAGAAACTCATATACAAAATTAAAATATGTTTTAGGTGTATAATTTAGCTATGATATTCTGACTTATTTCCTATATCTGCTTTTCTCCTTTCCCCAAAATTGAGACCCTTTGACCTTTATCATCTGTAGTAGGCATAGTCCCCCCTTTTATGAATCTTAGCCCAATAAAAAATGCATATGTGTGTGAATATATATATATATATATATATATATATATATATATATTCACACACATATATGTGTACATATACATATATACATATATGTATATATATGACTATAGCCCTACATTGTAGGACTGAGCCTTTACCCCCTCTTTTTCCAGTTCAACTTGAACTACACACATTCAGATTCTGGTGGCTGGGATTCTGCCTTGTTTATAAGAGTAAATAATAACCATAATGGGCAATAATGGTACTTAGGTTTCTGCCATCATTTTCAGTTTAGGTCATAGCATTAATATCTCTCCCTCACTCTTAAATAAGACTGCTGGCAAAGTGACTAATAATGATTCCACTCATATGTGGAATTGAAGAAACAAAATAGATGACCATAGGTGGGGGGAAAGAGAGTCATACTATAAAAGGGGCTCTTAACTATAGAGAACAAACTGAAGGTTGCTGGAAAGGAGGTGGGCAGAGGGATAGGTTAAATGGGTGATAGGTATTAAGGTGGGCACTTGTGACGAGCACTGGGTGTTGTATGTAAGTGATGAATCACAAATCCTGCACATTAAACTAATATTGTACTCTATATTATCTAACTGGAATTTAAATAAAAACTTGGAAGAGAAACAAAAAAGCAAAACTGACTGGAGGTGTTTGAAAATCTTTTCTTTCTATGATTCACCTAACCTCTGATAAAAGTCAAATTTAAAGTAAACATCTAAATTTGGTGATCAATGCAGCCATCATTATAAAGGAAAATAGAAGAAATCAGGCTACAGTGAAGTCAGATTTTATTAGAAATGTGCCTAAAACTTCCAGACAATAAGAAAGTACATATTGACATAAAAGATTTCTAGAATTTTGTGTCAAAAATTTTGTTGTATTGTTCCTTAAATATATATTTAAGATATGCAAATGCACATTACTAACATTGCCCTTTAAAAAACAGTTAGACATAATTAAAATTGCTTACAAGTTCTTCAGATAAATTGTTACAATTAAACATATATACAATAATAAATAACACAGTACAAATTCAAACAGCACAAGAGAAAATATGGTGAAAAGTCTCCATCCTACTTTTGAACCTCTGTGCACTAATTCTCATTTTTTTATTACAGACGGATACAATTTTAGTATGTATAAACCTACCATATTTTTTCTGCTGGTTAAATTATTCCCACTACATGTGAGAAACATATTTGTCAAACCCATCCTCTGCTGTTGATATTCAGATTATTTACAATCTGTGCTGACATGAAATATATCCTTGCACATATGTCTTTGTTCACATGCATTAACATATCTGTAGAGAAAATACCTATACGTGGCATTATTCGATGAAAAGTTACACACATGTGAAATTTGATACTGCTTCCAGTGGCCTTATAGGTTAAAATGATACTTAGGTTTTAAAACTTGTTTGTCTTTATTATGAGTAAGCTTACAAATCTTATCATCTGTTTTCCCGAAAACCGTTCGTTCATGACTTTTCACTCTTCCTTACCTTTACTTAACTTTCATGTTTAAAGAAGTAAAGGTGACAGTATGAAACTGAAGTAATGTTTCTAAAAATTCTATCCAACATAAAAATTATGAAGAGAAGTATTTTAACTAAAAAGTCTAGAGAGGAAAATAGATTTGGTATTTTATCCTTTTGCTCTTCACAAAATCTATTGGCTTTAATTCAGAAAGAGTGATCTTTTAATTACCAGATCCTGGGAACTCTTCTCAATTTAGTGGCAGTATGGGAGTAACTAAATAGAATAATAATTAAAAAGCATGGCCTAGGTTTGAATTATGGTCTTGTCAATTCAATAACTTGTAACCTTGAACAAGTCGCTTAAACTCTAATTATCTGTATCATCATCTGTAAAATGCAGGTAATGATAGTATTTACCTTACAGGTTTTATATGAGGGTTCAGCTAAATAATGCATGTCCAGAAAACACTTAGTGTAGTGCCTGACATAAAGTAAGTCATGTTTCTGTAATTATGATTATTATTGGCATCTTGTCAACCTATCATATGTTCCTCTTGACCACACCTCAAGGTCTAAACTCATTTCTACTTAGTCTATAGTTGTAGGCACTTGGCTTTCCTCCCGTTTCTCTGATAACTCTTACAGCTTCTTGCCTTATCCCTCTGTCATCTCTTTAATGAGTGCTTCTATTTTTGGAGGCTATCATATTAGATATGGTATGAGTGTTTCTTAGTTACAGTTCTGATTATGTTATCACTCTGATTAAATCTTTAACAGCAAACTGATTTCGAAACCCTTCTGTTAACTATTCCAAAGTTAAAATCCAATAATACATTGTGCAAAAAAGAACACCATGTCTGCACTTCCTTGTTCATTCCAGCACTGTTTATAATAACCAGGATAGGGAAATAACTCAAGTGTATGTTGACAGATGAATGGATATAAAAAAAAAAAGTGCTATGTACACACAATCGAGTACTATTCAGCCTTAAACAAGATGGAAATCTTGGGCGCCTGTGTGGCTCAGACAGTTAAATGACTGACTCTTGATTTCAGCTCAGGTCATGATCTCATAGTCTTGAGATCAAGCCCCACGTTGAGCCCCACGTCAGGCTCCACACTGGGCATGGATGCTTAAGATTCTCCCCCTCTCCCTCTGTTTATTCCTGACTCATGCTCTCTCTCTCTCAAAATAAATAAACATTTTTTAAAAAAGAAGTATAAAATTTTACCATTTGGAACAACGTGGAGGACATTATGCTACATTAAGTCAATTACAGAGGGACATATACTGCATGATTTCACTTTTATGAGCTATCTAAAATAGTCAAACTCATAGAAAGAGAGAATACCATAGTGATTGTCAGGGGCTGGAGGATGGGAGGAATGGGGAGTTGTTAATCAACGTGCATAAAGTTTTGGTTATGCAAGATGAGTAAGTTCTAGAGATCTGTACAACATAGTGCCTATAGTTAACATTAGTGCAACAATGTACACTTCAAAATTTGTTAAGAGGATAGTTTTCATGTTAAGTGTTCTTAGCACACACATACACAAAAAAACAGAAACAAAAACAAACAGAATAAGCAACATCAAAAAACAAAAAACAAAAACCCACAACAAACGCTGGGTTGTGTTTGGATATGTCCATTACTATATCAGCTATACCTCAGTGAAGATTTTTTTTAATGTTTATTTATATTTTAGAGAGAGAGAGAGAGACAAAGCATGTGTGGGGTAGAGGCAGAGAAAGAGAGAGACACAGAATCCAAAGCAGGCTCCAGACTCTGAGCTATCAGCACAGAGCCCGATGAGGGGCTCAAACTGAAGAACCCATGAGATCATGACCCGAACCAAAGTTGGACTCTTAACCTAACTGAGCCACCCAGGCGCTGTTTTTTTGGTGGTTGTTGTTGTTTGTTGGTTTGTTGTTTGTTTTTTGTTTTGTTTTTTTTTTTGTTTGTTTGCTTTTAATGAATGGAAAGAAGGCAGAGATTTCAGACAACATTTACAAATGCTCTGTAGGGTCAAGAAGAAAAGAGAGTGAGACAAATTTGAGCAAAGCTTTTTTTTTCTTTTTTAGTATAAATTATGAGTATATATTTTGGTTGTTAGGTATTAATGGAGAGGAAGAGATGGAACTAGAAGCCATCCTTTTCCCAAATTAAAGCCACAAAAATTTATGTTCATAATATATTTTAGTATCAGTAGACATATTGATTTTTTATTGGTGTTGTAACAAGTTACCACAAACTTAGTGGCTTCAAACAAAACAATTTTTACTTTATATTTTTCGAGGTCAGATATTGTATTTAAAAATAATTAAAATTATTGTATGAATGTGATATAAATTAAAGTATTTTATGTCCTTCATAGACAGTGATTCTTGTCAAAAGAAGGCTTCCAAATTGAGTTTGCCTACATGATTTATTTCTCATTTGTACATGTAATGATTCAATGGCTCTTATTTTTTTTATTCTACATTAATTCTAAGTGGGTACCTACAAATACGGACAGTATTTTAAATAACTTGAAATTTAGGATAACTTCTTTTTTATAAGAGGATGTAATTGCTTGTTTTTACTTATGCCCATATAAAGTTAAATAACAAAAGCATACTGCCTAGACAGAAAAAATACAATATTCCTTTGGCTAACACTATTTACAAGTATGTCTTCCTTCCTACACATGTAGATAAGAGGTATAGAAGTGTTTTCAAAACTCATACAAAATTTTTATGTTATGGAATAAACAAACTAAAAATATTTGATTTTAAGAATATAACATTTTATTTTTTTAAGTTTTTTTAACGTTTATTTATTTTTGAGACAGAGAGAGACAGAGCATGAACAAGGGAGGGGCAGAGAGAGAGGGAGACACAGAATCTGAAACAGGCTCCAGGCTCTGAGCTGTCAGCACAGAGCACGACGCGGGGCTCGAACTCACCGTGAGATCATGACCTGAGCTGAAGTCGGATGCTTAACCGACTTTGCCACCCAGGCGCCCCAAGAATATAACATTTTAAAGATGGAAGAGTAAACACATACATAGACCAAATGTAAATATTAGATATCTAAATGGCAGAAAATTCAATATTTATATAGAGTGTCCTCTTGGGTTCCAGACGGTATACAGGATATTTTATACTCATTATCTCTTTCAATTCTCATACTAATTCCTGAAATAACTTTTATTTAGAAGTAAAAGTTTTTAGTTTAATTTAGAAACAAAAGTTATAAGAGAAAGTTAAGTAATTTTCTTACAACATAATGTTAATCCAGAATTCAACATTATATTTCTTATAGCACAGCTTTCTATTTTTGATTAATAATTAATTGATATTATATAGATAATTGTGAACTAAGGAAAATTATGAAGAAAACAGAATGATTTAATTTTCTGGACAGGGATTGGTATAAATATCTAAAGTACAATAATTCCATAAGCTTACAACCAGAGACAACCACATTTTTCCTTCTAGTATTTTTTCTAAGCATAATTTACAATTGAGATTATATATTCTTAATCTTAATTTTTCCTAAACATTATAATATAAATAATTCTGTTAGTACATTCTTTATAGGTGTGATATTTTAAAAAATGCATCCATGGGGCGCCTGGGTGGCGCAGTCGGTTAAGCGTCTGACTTCAGCCAGGTCACGATCTCATGGTCTGTGAGTTCGAGCCCTGCGTCAGGCTCTGGGCTGATGGCTCAGAGCCTGGAGCCTGTTTCCGATTCTGTGTCTCCCTCTCTCTCTGCCCCTCCCCCGTTCATGCTCTGTCTCTCTCTGTCCCAAAAATAAATAAACGTTGAAAAAAAAAATTAAAAAAAAATGCATCCAATTTAATTAGGTTCTGTGCTCTCCTATAAGGTATAAGAAGGTAGAATGTCAGAAATTATACCATATGTAATCGTACACATTATATGAGACATTTAATGTCGCCATACACTTATGTTTTATTATTTTCATTTTATGAGGGGGCTGGAGGGTGTTACGGTGAGACTGGGAATATTTTATTTCTTCCCTCAGAGATGATCCTGAAAATTATCCTCTGGATTTAGGTAAATATTTCTAGTACATATTTCCAACCTAAAAGATACGTATAAACTTTTACAATCCTCAGGTTATATTACAATATTGAAAAAATGCTTGCTTCTTCACTTTTGAAGCTATGTATTATACATATCAATATATAATTGTGAAACTTTTTTGCAATACTGACGTTGTATATGCCAATGCATTTAAATTTTTGCTGATTAAAAATAAAATGCTGGGCTTTTCATTATTTATTGGCTTTTCATGAAAGTCAGATTTATTGGCTTCCTCTTGAAATGAATACTGTTAGAGAGGAAGATTTTATTGCAATGATTCTGGTTTGAGCCATTTACCTTTCAGAAAGGCACAAATCAACATTGTTTGGGTCTAATGGTTATTGATTTGGAAATAATTCTAACAAGTATAGTTCTTTAAGGTCAAGCAAAGGTTTTGCCAACTTAGCTGTTGTGTAACATTACATAGTGCCTAAGTCTCTTTTCATAGGATCCATTTTCTTTTATTTGGCTTACAGTTTATATTCCTAGGGCAATGAGTGAAATGTTAGCCTTTTTCATATTGCCTTGTTAAGTATGTTGATGGTGACTTATAATAGAAGGAATTGTTGTTATTTGCAAGTTAAAAATCCAAATTTCTTTGAAATAAGTAATTTGGCACTCACTTTCTTTGTCTAGCACACTCTCTGTTTTCTCCATTGTTGAAATAAATTAGTTGCTGAAGATTGATTGCAGATGTGAAAGAATTGTCCTGTTGTGTTTAGGAGTTTGGCCATGCTTATTTTGAGACAGTAGCTATGTTATTTGCCAACAGCTGTCTGTTAAGTTTTTAAGTGGTTGGTATTACCTTGAAATTGTTACCTCGTCTCTGTCTACAAGCATAAACCTATTTTCAACTCATTAAGAATTTTTTTCCATCCTAATTTTTTATCATTTTCCATGTGTGTAAATTGCTCTATAGGACCTCTATTTATAGGTTTCATATTTGTTTTTGGTCCTTCGAACTGTCACCTTGCTTTTTACTAATTTAAACGTCTTTTTTCTTTTTCTTTCCATTCTAGCATTCTTTTCTTGATATTTTCCTCCTTTCTTGCTACAGCTATTTGACGTGTCAGCTCTCTCTGGGTTTGGTTCTCATCTGATTTTTATTTTCTTATTGTAATTCTAGGTTTTTTTGATGTCCTTCCATATCTCATCCATCTTTCCTGTAATCATATCTGTTTTCTCTCTCTGACTTCCTCACCTCCAGATGTGCTCTTTTAAAGAGACACTGTCATTTTAGATGCTTCTTTGCATATTATTGGCACAGTACTGGCATTTCCTTCTAATGTTGGAAAGGGACATCTCTTCAACAGATGACTTCCTATAGATAACATACCTGAAACTTCTAGATTTAGCTTCTTTATTTGTGGCATTTTTAATTAATTAATTAGTTAATCTATTTATATATTTCTAAACTGTAGTTTGAGAGAGAAAGCAGGGTAAGGGCAGAGAGAGGAGGGCGAGAGAGAACCCCAAACAGGCTGAGCCTGGTGCGGGGCTCAGTCTGATGAACCGTGAGATCATGACCTGAGCCAAAATCAAGAGACAAGCACTTAACTGACTGAGCCATCCAGGCACCCCATCTGTGGCATTTTTTAGAGCTCCTGTATTGTAATATGACCTAATCTTTGAGTTCTAAAAAGACTCAATGCTTACAGATATTTCTACCAGACTTGCTGTCACCATTTTCCTCTCTTATATGTACAACAAGAAGGTAATCTGTTGGGCAGCGTTTCTGGACTAAAGTTTTTATCAGGGATTCCTTAATGGTGTGGAGTTGGAATGCTTCACTCAGACATCGTATGGTGCCTTAACAACCTGAATTAAAAGAATGTATGAATATGTAAAGCCCCTATAATAAATACATAGTTGGCTCTTGAACAATATAGCTTTGAACTGTGTGGGCCTACTTATACATACATTTTTTTAAATGAATACAGCATAGTTCTATAAGTGAGTTTTCTCTTGTGATTTTCATAACATCTTTTTTTCTAGTGTACTGGACTGTAAAAATGTGGTATATAATACATACAGCATACAAAATACGTGTTAACTGGCTCTATGCTATTGGTAAGGCTTTTGGTCAACAACAGACTATTTAGTAGTTACATTTTTGGGAAGTCAAAAGTTTTACATGGATATGGGGGGGTTGGTTCCCCTAATTTCCATGTTCAAGGGGGATCAACTATGTTTCTTTTTTTATTGAGGCATATTAGTTTCAAGTATGAAACATAACGATTCAGCATATGTATACATTGCAAAATGACTTCAATAAGTTTAGTTAACATCCATTTCTATTCATTGCTTTAAAAATTTTTATCTTTTTTCTTGTGATAAGAACTTTTAAGATCTACCGTCTTAGCAACTGTCAAATATGCAATATCATACTAGTAACTGTAGTCAACATACTGTACATTATGTCCCTATGATTTTTTATTTAACATTTTTTAATATTTATTTATTTTTTAGAGAGAGAGTGTGAGAGAGCGAGAGCGAGCACGAGTAGGAGAGGGCAGAGAGAGGGAGACACAGAATTAGAAATAGGCTCCAGGCTCCGAGATGCTAGCACAGAGCCCGATGCAGAGCTCAAACCCATGAACCATGAGATCATGATTTAAGCTGAAGTTGGACGCTTAATCTACTGAACCACCCAGGCGTCCCTAATTTATTTTATAACTGGAAGTTAGTACCTTTTTATCCCCTGAACCCATTTTGCCCCATTCCCCCACTGTACAACCACCAATGTGTTCTCTGTAAGAGCTTGCTTGGTTTGTTTCTTAGATTCCACATATAAGTGAGATAATATGGTATTTGTCTTTCTCTGTCTGAATTATTTCATTTAGTATAATGTTCTTAAGTTCTATCCATGTTGGTGCAAATGGCAAGAGTTTATTCCTTTTTATTGCTGAATAGCATATCATGTCTTCTTTGTTCATTCATCCGTCAGTGGATACTTAGGACAGTGGGGAAAAGACAGTCTCTTTGTTGTTACTTTTTTTTTAATTTTATTTTTTATTTTTTTACATCCAAATTAGTTAGCATGTAGTGCAACAATAATTTCAGGAGTAGATTCCTTAGCGCCCCTTACCCATTTAGCCCATCCCCCCTCCCACAACCTCTCCTGTAACCCTCAGTTCATTCTTCATATTTATGAATCTCTTCTGTTTTGTCCCCCTCCCTGTTTTTATATTATTTTTGTTTCCCTTCCCTTATTTTCATCTGTTTTGTCTCTTACAGTCCTCATATGAATGAAGTCATATGATTTTTGTCTTTCTCTGACTAATTTCATTTAGCATAATACCCTCCAGTTCCATCCACATAGTTGCAAATGGCAAGATTTCCTTCTTTTTGATTGCCCAGTAATACTCTAATACTCTATTGTGTGTATGTGTGTATATATATGTATAAATATATATATATATATTTATACATATACATATATGTATATATATATATATATATATATATATATATCACATTTTCTTTATCCATTCATCCATCGATGGACATTTGGGCTCTTTCCATACTTTGGCTATTGTTGGTAGTGCTGCTATAAACATGGAGGTGCATGTGTCCCTTCAAAACAGCCCACCTGTATCCCGTGGATAAATTCCTAGTAGTGCAATTGCTGGGTAGTTCTATTTTTACTCTTTTGAGGAACCTCCACACTGTTTTCCAGAGTGGCTACACCAGTTTGCATTCCCACCAACAGTGCAAAAGAAGAGATCCTCTTTCTCCTCATCGTCGCCAACATCTGTTGTTGTCTGAGTTGTTTATGTTAGCCATTGTGACAGGTGTAAGATGGTATCTTATTGTGGTTTTGATTTGTGTTTCCCTGATGATGAGTGATGTTGAGCATTTTTTCATGTGTCGGTTGGCCATCTGGATGTCTTCTTTGGAGAAGTGCCTATACATAAGACAGTCTCTTTGATAAATGGTGCTGGGAAAACTGGACAGCCACATGAAAAAAAAAAGCCACACCATACACAAAAACTAACTCAAAATGATGAAGGACTTGACTATAACACTGGTAATAATATAACAATATTAATTCCCTTACTCTCCCTGACTCTACTCCTTCGTGCAAAGACTCTGCTTCTCATTTTAAAACGCCTCTCTGCCAATATCAGAGGGTTTTTTTGTTTGTTTTTAGTTTTTTTATTTTGGGGAGACTGGAATGTTTCTGAATGGGTATGAAAAGACTGGGAAGGGGCAATACTTACAATTTTGAGGGACTGTAAGGTAGTAACTACCAATATATGTTATGCTGTGTATAACATATCCTTTGGCTGTGTAACAACACATTCAGAAAATAGTAAAGTAAAATTTAGAATACAATGGAAGAAAGCAAAATTTAGAATAAAGGTTAAGACTGAAGAATTTATATACACACAAGTTCTTTCATGGAAAGAAGCAGAAGAACTCTCTTTTAAAATTTTTAATAAGCTGGAACAAATCCCAAAATAGATTGCACATATACCTACTTAAAAAAAGCAACCCTGCGTATTTATGGAACTCTCACCAACGAAGAAATGGAAAGTAATTTAATATTCAGGATGCAAAGCCTATAAAAGAACAGATTGGGAGCAACACTGAAACTAGGTTAACATAAATTTACCTCACATTGTTCAAAATTAGGTTTTGGTGATATAAAATTATAAACTCCCTGTGAGAGAAAGATAAAAGCTGCCATAACAATAATCAAAGATAAAATCCTTCTGTCTAGCACCAGTGATAGGAAGTGTATGTGCATATGCTGTGTTTGGGGGTGGAATTGTTGAGAGAAATGTGTGAAGTCAAAAGTTTGACAAATTCATTTGTAAATGGGAAAATATCAAAAGGCAATATTTCACTCTTTGCAATGATTTAATTTTAAAAATGTTTTAAATTATGGTATATTTGGATGCATAAATATAGTATAAAGTAGAAGTAAAACTTAAGTTAAAAGGATTGGCAATATTTTTCTTGTCAATTTGCCAAATAGACAAAGATGCAATAATTTTTCATACGGTAAGAGTAATCTGCCTGCTGTCAATTCATGATGTAGATGGAGAAAAAATTTTACACTATGATATGAGTATATTCTAAATATCTACAATATTTGCTCAATATTCTCTCCAATTTTATGCTAAATAAACAGACGGAATTCAAGTCAATGTAGTGGCTTGGGCTGCCTTCAAAAGGCTCCGCTGTGGACTGTTAAAAACTGAGAACAAACTGAGGGTTGATGGGGGGTGGGAGGGAGGGAGGGTGGGTGATGGGTATTGAGGAGGGCACCTTTTGGGATGAGCACTGGGTGTTGTATGGAAACCAATTTGACAATAAATTTCATATATTGAAAAAAAAAAGGCTCCGCTGTACTCCTAAAGCACAGAAATGTGAGATAATTTTTTGCAGTTGTTGTCCATGAATTGAAACATATAGCCATGAAAGGGACGTAGAGGTTCAGCTTTCCTCAATGAAAAGGGAACCCCCCATACTAGGTTGTGGAACAAATTTAACCATTAATGACTAGAGTCGGTGCTGTAATGACACCCCAGGGAGGGGAATACTTGCCTCAGAAACTCTGTCTCCTTACAGGAAGCTGGAGCTAACCTAAGCATAAGGCACTGCTCATCTATAATGGCAGTATGAAAGGGATGAGGGTCTAGAAACTTCTCCCTTCTCCTCAAAAGAGAAGGATCAGTGGAAGCTTGCTGCCTGCCTGAGCTACAAATGAAAATTGGCACCCTCCAAATATCAGATTAAGAAACCCTAATAGTTCAAAGACTGCTTTCAATAGACAAAATAAGATGTTGAAACAGGATAATAATACCCTAGCATTTTAGTTTTTTTCTGTGAAAGTTAGTATCTTTTACAAATGATATGATATGTCAAAAGATTTTTTAATATAGAAAAGCTATTTTGATTTAGCCAAAAATCACAAACTTAAAATAAATGCTTAACACTAAAAATACTCAGCGTCCGCTTTAGTTTGTGAATGAGATTCAAGATTTTAAATTCACTCCTTCCTCCCATTCCACTACCCCAAAATCTGGACTTTAGCTCTTATTTTAGGAAATTAGGCTTAGAAAATGTGGTATTTATGGGAGGAATAATTCGCTTATAAATTCTAGAAATCCTATCGCTGCTCTGGTTATCAGTATGTTTGGAGTTACCTATCACATCAGAGAATGTTCGTAGTGAATTTGCAGCGTATGTCCTGAATGTGTCATTTCTCATGCTGACTTCCCCTACAGCATGTGTCATTTTTCAGTGACAGTTACTTTTATGATTTTTGAAGGTTTAAATAATTTAATAATATAGAATATAATTTTCTGGTGTCTTTTCTGAGGTTCACAGCGAATCTAAGTAATATGATTTCTACAGTTCTAGATTATTTAATATATTCAAAATATGTTACCTACCTCTATCCTGAAAATGACTTGTCAACCAGATTTAAAAAGAGCAAGGACACACATTCATTTATTATCACATTGGTCACAGTTAAGAGTTACAGACATAGGTCTAAATGCTTCATACAGTTTCTTATATATCCCTCAAAGTACACTGTGATTTAAATATCACATTATGATTTCTCTTTACAGATAAGAAAGCTGAGATGTAAAAATTTAAGAAATTCACCCCAGGCCATATAGCTATTAAGTGGCAGAGAACAATCATCTGATGAGATGTAAGGCCTCCTTGGGAAACATGGACAGGAAAGGAACAGTTTCTACAGATGAGTGATAAATGGACAATTCATCGAGTAGCTAGAAAAAGATAAAGGGTAAAGTGGTTTAAAAATAACAAAGAAAAAGAAAATAATGTAATAAATATTCATGGAAAAAACTTATGAGTAGTGAAAGTGGTTACAGAGACTTTGGCTTTGTGGACATTATGCTAACACCACACACTCATCACATTTGACTCTTTCATGAACTGTAACTAGTAAATTTTTGAGATGAGAAAGTTGCAGCTTAGTGAAGTTGAATAATATGTATAAGGAATCAGAACAAGTGAGTAGGAATAACACTGTCTATTAGACTGTATGTCTATGAAAAGTTCTCAGACATTTATGACTTTTTCTTTAAAAAAGAGAGAGAGAGAGAATACAACTCTTGTTTGCAAGCATTAGAGTAATAAGCCTTCTAATTAACTGTCCCTTCTTAAAAACTTCGTGACTTTGGACCCAGGCTTGATGCTTATAATTGTAGTGATATTACATTTTCTCCTGAACCTCATTTAATTCTGTGTGCTTGAAAATTCAGTTTAATTACAACTGTGTTGAATTTTGAATTAATCAGGGACTTTATGCACATAAATGATATCTAAATGTTTGCTAAAGTTTTAGAAACAACTTTTAAAAATGATTAAATTTTTTATCCTTTAATTTTTTTTCTTTTTTTTCTTCCTTGAATGACTCTGTCGTTTGCCTTCTGAATGGTTCTAGAACCAATTCTGACAGGTGTGGATGGGAGAGTCGGTTTCCCTAGCACCCACCAAGCAGTTCTCAGAAGCCATCTGGGTGTCCTGTAATTCAACTCAGTTCTGACACTGTCTACCTGGAAATAGTGTCATATTCCAAAGGTTAAATCAGTCCTACAAGACTGCCTGCTTCAATCACCTGTCACAATTCCAGGCTGTCATCTATGCTTCTTACCAACTGGCTATAGGTTGGAGGTTCCCAAGGGGACCTCCTTCATTTTGAATCATTTGCTAGAGTGGCTCCTTGGGTTTGAGTAATTTGCTAGAGCAGCTCACAGAATTCAGAGAAACATTTTACTTACTAGGTTACTGGTTTATTGCAAAGGTTATAACTCAGGAACAGCCAGTTGAGAGAGATTCATAGAGCAAGGTGCGGACTAAGTGTACAGAGGTTTTCTGTTCTTTCTGAAGTAATCACTCTCCCCGTATTTCCACATATTCACATGGAAGATCTCTGATCCTCATCCTTATGGGTTTTTATGAAGGTTTCAGTGCTAAGCATTAAAGCATTGGCCATTGATCTATCTCTAGCCCTTCCTCTCTCCCTGGAACTGGAACAGAGGAGGGTGGAACTGACATGTTGTTGGGTTCCCATCTTTTGGTTACCTGGGCGCTTTCCAAGTCATCTCATTAACTTTACAAAAGACACCTTTTTCCCTTCGGAAGTTCCAAAACAGGGACAAAGACCAAACATATATTTCTTATTATAAATCACAATATCACATCTCCTAATGGAATTCCATATTGAATTACATTTAAGCAAATTAGATACATCTATTATGTGGTAATATGACATTATTTTCACTATTAAAGAACTGAATTTTCTCTATTAGTGCAAGTAATTATGCGATATTTAACATGCCAAAGCAGATATTAAAAAACAAAAACAAAAAATCAGGTACCTGGGTGGCTCAGTTGGTTGAGTGTCCAACTTCAGCTCAGGTCATGATCTCAAGGTTCATGCATTCAAGACCCACATCGAGCTCTCTGCTGTCAGCACAGAACCGGTTTCAGATCCTCTTCCCCCCTCTCTCTCTGCCCTTCCTCTGCTTGTTAACTCTCTCAAAAAAATAAATATTTAAAAAATTATGATAAAAATTTAGTCATATTTGTTATTAACCTCTTAAGAGATTTTACTTTCTTCCATACTTTATGTGGATCAAACTTGAAAATCAAGATAATTATGAATAAATGAGAAAACTAAATATATAAAGATTTTATTTAAGGTTAAGGATATAAAGGTTTTTTTTTTAATTTATTCATTTTAAGAGGTGGGTTGAAGGGCAGAAAGAGGAGAGAGAGAGTCCAAAGCAGGCTCTGTACTATCAGTGTGAGCCAGATGTGGGGCTCATACCCAGGAACCTTGAGATCATGAGCCAAAACCAAGCATCGGATGCTCAACTGACTGAGCACTCCCAGGCACCCTAGAAAACTAAATATTTAGATTTTTTTCTCCAATTATGAAAATTGAAAATTATCTGTATCAATTTGAACACATAAACTAAAACAAGGAAACAAATTAGTCGTATCAAATGACAAAGCCTAAATAATATAGTAATGAGTTTGATGTCCTTTATCCTAGAGGGGATAATCCATGGATTGGGGGAATACAGCACCTCACAAGCAGTGGAGAACTCTTCCCTAGGGATTTTGGGCAAGAGCTAATCTTACAGAATATTAGAAATGCGAAACAAAGAGGACATGATTTGCTAGGAGGTTGCAATTTCCCTATAAGACTAAAACTAAGCTCAGCTAAGGCTGAGTTGGAGGATTGTGATTGGGGTTCCGTTAACAGTGAAGTGTTTCCCATAAATGCAGACTGACTTACAATTAGATCTGAGACATGGGACATGGCCCATGGGACATGGGCCACATGGGGTGGCCTCCAATTTGTGGGTTCCCGTATATGAATTAACTTTATCAGGCATGTATTCAGAAATTATGTGTCACCATATTCACACACACACACACACACACACACACACACACACATACACACCCCTACACACACACTTGTTAAAGTCTTCACATGTTATTAAATCATATAAGCAAGGACATAAAATCTTACAACTATTAAGATAAATGCTGTCATAAGCAATATATGTTTTCCCTAAATTCAGTAGCGTGTATACTCTGTGATTTAAATGAAGAACAAATTGTTTCTGAGGTGATATACTTGAAGAAATGATAAAAATGTGCACATTTTGAAAAATGTCTTAGAATCATATTATTATGCAGAAATTGTATGTGAACATTCTCAAAGGTATGATCTTTGACAAGAGAATAGATATGTGTGCAAAACAACTAGACTACACATTAAGAAAATGCTTGTTCAAGCACAATTTTCTTTTATAACACTCATGTGTTAGAAGTATTTTCATGATGTTCACCATAAATTACCACTATTCCTAACATTACCAGATCTAATAATATTTTAATACATATACTGATGGTCTTAAAATGCTGATGTTCACATAACCACATATCCATACTTTAAGTTCTTAAATAGCAAATAATAAAATATATAGATAGCTATAAATAATTGTATATGTGTATTGGAAACTTCTTCCTTTACCTTTATTATAAAATCAATATTTACAAGGACACTTAATATTGTTCTCCAGTTATAGTGTCATGGATCTATCTCTGTCCTTCATAGAAATAATTGTAATCTGTTCTTTCATTGAATAATATTTAACATCTACCCCATTTCATATGAAAACTTACTGTCTGTGTGAAAGGCCCAATGTGGTTTTTGTTCAGTTTTACCACCACAGCAGAGTGTCTGACACATAGTAAGACTTCCAAAAATATTTTCCACAACTTTGGCTGAATGAATAACTTGAAGAAACTTTGAAAACTTTGGAACTTACCAAGTTTCAAAAGAAAGCACAATATTTTTGAGGCAATATAAAGAATATAATTAAATAGAAATGCTGAGTTTTTAATGACCTCTGAAATATTAATGATATATAATGTTATATACATATAATATAGACACAGGAAAAATAAATATAATAACATTGTTAATGCTGTTGGATTACAACTATATTTTCAAGATTATTTTTAAAAGCCTGAATGCATGTGCCAAAATTCTAGGAATCGTTTATTTTAATCTGTGGGGTAATGTGAGCTAATTTTCATGTGTATTAATCTTTTTGTAAGTTCCAATAGTATTAGAAGGCATTATTACTCAACAGAAGGAAAAAAAAAGCATATAAACCCAAAAATCTATTTTCTCATTTACAGTTATTTAAAATGGAATGTCTTTCTGCTCAGAGTTCAAGTTTAACTCAATGTAAATATGTAGTTTTATGGCTCCTACACATAAATACATATACCCTTCAAAGAGTTAAAAGTCCCTCTTATTATAAATTTGACATTCTTAAATATAATTATACATTAATTTAGATCACATTTGAGATATCATTATTACAAATTCTTTTATAATGAAGCATTTGAGTATTTCTGTCTTTTTTTTTTTTTTCCAACGTTTATTTATTTTTGGGACAGAGAGAGACAGAGCATGAACGGGGGAGGGGCAGAGAGAGAGGGAGACACAGAATCGGAAACAGGCTCCAGGCTCTGAGCCATCAGCCCAGAGCCCGACGCGGGGCTCGAACTCCCGGACCGCGAGATCGTGACCTGGCTGAAGTCGGACGCTTAACCAACTGCGCCACCCAGGCGCCCCTGAGTATTTCTGTCTTAAATCAGTCATTAATCCATGCTTCTTGTTATTTGACTACTATTAATTGTGTTTTGCTATTTGCTACAGAAAATTCTGCTTTCTGGGATTACCACAGTGGGAAAAAAACAAAAACCAAAAATGTCTTACATTATGGAACCTATACTGTAATTGAGGGTGTATAGTAAACAAATGAATGGGTAAATACATATTATGTTGTGTGGTGATTGTTACTGTAAAGAAAAATAAAGTAGAGAAGGTGGATAGGTATTTGTGTGTTGGACGCAGGGTTTGAAAACTAAGTGGATGACTAGGAAAAAAAACTCATCAAAAGGTCATATAGAAATCAAAGTAGTTTTATATCATACCTCCAATCCATTCTTCATATAAATCCCATAGTGAACTTCCTACAAAATACTTTTATTAATCCAGCAACACATAGTAAAAGTAAAAATATAAAAGTATCAAAAGTAAAATATAACCTTACCTCCAATGCCTACATATTTTTTGTCTATGTTACTTATTCAAGTGTGCTTCTCACACAGCCCATCCAGCTAGGCTTGACTCACGTGTCTTATGTTTTTTCTAAATGTAGGTCCTGCTCAGAAATCTCTTCACCTAACTGTGTCACCGTAGATTGTTTTCCACTGATTACGACCCATCATTTTTATAGGAACAACGTCAGGAAAACATTAAAATTCTAATGATTTAGCATAAGAATTTTGAAACAAAAATTTAAAAAATTAGCCATATTTAAAAAATTATGAAAAGAATGTATGGAATTGTGATAGGCACAATGAATGAAAACATCACTTGGTGCAGAAAAGACTATGATTATCATAAAAGGGATGGAGAAGATTTTATGGGAGGCTCAGCTAGGAATACTAGAAACGTTAGAGATAAAAAATTTACATAGATTACAAATTATGGGTAGAGTGATTTCAGGTCTCATGAAATCCTAATCATTATTATATTCCCTTTATGTTGTGTGGAGTCTAAACAGAAGAAAATGATATTTATGTGCATAATCACCTATGTTACAAGTTTCAAGAAATGGAGCTAAGATTTGTATCATAGGGAATCACTTTTCATAAAATATATTTTGTGACCATGCTTTATCATGGTTGCAGAATCTCCTTTCATCCAACTTATATATAGTGATACATTTCTACATAAAATTGAATAAAATAATGTAGAGATTCATCTTCAGTATCATTTTTTTAAAGATTACATCTTCATTAGTTCATGGGTCATAGATGGACTAAGGAATCTGCTGGAAAGGCAGAGTTTCCCTAATAGCCTATACAACTTCAAATAGTTGTAAGAAAAAAGATCTTGTTTAAGTACCTTCTACTATTTTTCATGAATAGGCTAGTCATTACAACATTTTAATTGCATCTGGTACACAATATAAGACGTGTGATTTAAAAAAAGGACAAGTGTCGGGAATGCATATGAAAAGTCTACTGATTAGCAATTTATTGGATTACAGTATGAATAATTTTATTTCTAATTACAATTAGTGTTAGGTTAAAGGTTTGTGCACTTGTCAGTGCAACAGCTAATACCAAGACGATATTTGTGTCATTCTTTCATACTAAGTGAGAGTCATGCAACTATTATATTTGCTAAAGTCACAAGGGCAGGAAAGTAACACCTCTTCACTCCAGAGGTTTCAATGAACAAGCTTGTTCTGACCTCTTTCTGATAACTAAAATAGAAACCTTTAGATGGTGGAAGGGCCAAAATCGCACTGGAAGCCCCGTCTTTTGCTAACATCCTCATTCAGACTTGGAAATCTGTAAAATCTCAGCTGTCTTTGTTGGATCTTTGAATGAGATAACTGATGTTGCCTGAATAAGTGACAGGATTTGCGATGTTTCACTTTTAAAGAATAATAAGAATTTTGTCAAGGATGATGGTTTGATGACATTTTCTAAAATCAGAGGACTAAAGTCATTTTTCTAAACAGAAATTTATCAAAACCTAACACTTGACTAAAGTTTTGTGAACAATTCATCTGTTAATTATAAATAGTCTAGTGCTGAAACTTCGGCTTGTGTCTACGAAACGTGACACTTTTTAGAGATAAAAGAATCAGTCAATTTGCCTAATTCAGGGTTACAACAGAATGATTGTTAAAAGTTCGATTTCCTCTTGTGATGAAAGTGGGAAGTCTGATCTAACTGCATTTACTATCAAAGCTTTGCTTTTTTGGGGGGGATGGAATCAGGTTTTACATCCTTACTAAGTCTGGTAATCTCTAACTTTTTCCACATGTGTCCTATACACCTCTTCGGGATGTAGATTCAAGGAAGGTAACACTAGGACTGTTGAGTGACTGTGACATGTTGTGACAATGGAGACATAATGGTGGCCAAATGATTGACAGAAGATGTCAACTCAATGGACTGGAGAATTAGAGCAGTTGTGTGTGTCCATTGTTACTTCAAGACACTAACACATGCTCCTTCTTGAAGAGCTTCAGTTGTTAAGACATTACCACCTGCAAAACCATCTGTGTGCTCATGGAATCATATTTAAGATTCATATATAGATTTTTTTAAAGAAATCTACTTTGGTCCCCAAATCTGGTTTGCTTGCAAACATATTATACCAACACAGCTGATATTTGTGAAACCTCTTAAAAGAAACAGCTTATTTCAAAAAACAGAATGCTTTCAAATGACATTTGCATATTGACCTGGAATTTTTTTTTCTAAGTAGGGAATTTTTTTCTTATAGTTGGCAAAGGTCTGTCTGCCAGTATCTTACATTAACTTTCTGTTTCTCATCACCATTGTTCTCTTTATACTTTCTTAGCAACCTGAAATATGTATGAGTGTGTGTGTGTGTGTGTGTGTGTGTGGGTGGGTGGGTGGGTGTGTGTAAATGTATGTACACATATAATCTTTAAGACTAGGAGCCATACAAAGAGCATATGAAAAACTAAGGGAGGGAGTAGGGTTTGCCATATTTGTTCACTTGGCATCAGTTACCAAAACTGACATAAAATACTTCTATGTATAGTTTTATTTTAAGTATCCGTTCATTGTAATAAAATACTTTTAAAACAAGTTTAGATACAATACTCATGGGATAAATACCTGTATTGTCTTCAAACTCAATTATAAATATTACTGAACAGAATTTTTTGTAAGGGTGACCAATGATTTAAACTTAAAATTCATATAGATTTTGCATTGTGTCCTTGTAGAACAAAAAGAATGACAAGAAACATACGGGATTTACTTTTATTAACTCTGTTAATTCAATAAGAAATTGGTGAGCATGCAGTGACTGACTTTTTGTTCTTGAAAACTGGTTTCAGAGTTCTGAGATTCATTTTACATTTCTAAATATAATGCTGTCAAAACACTCAGTTTTCCATTTTCACTTTTGATCATAAAGGAACTCATGTAATTAGATTTTTTAATATTTGAAGTTTAACTAAGGAATGAATATTGATTTTAAGATTTGCTTTCTCTCTTAGTAAAGCTAAACAGCCTCTGGCTTTCAAGTGGGTGCTCATATGGAAAAAGAGAATTATTTTAATTTCCCATAAACGTTCTTTAATATCAGGGGCACAAATACTTTAGAAAGGGTAATTTATATGGCAAAAAAAATCATATGATTTATTTTTTTTTAGAAAAAGTAAACTCTTACAGGCACAGTTTCAATGCGGACCCATCAGGCATTACTTAGGTTTGTCAGCAATATAATGAGTAAGTTGAGGGTGCCATTTGTTTTTTAATCATAGTCAGGTTGTGAGTTGGATGTAGAGGATCATAAAGAGGCTGGCCTTGTATTAGGTTTGAGACTCACAAGTTAAAGCAGCAAAAGACGAGGCAGGCAGGTGGAAGGCAGATGAGAACCTTACAGGGCTCACAATAAGTCACTATTCTTGACAGTGTCTACTCAATTGGACTTTGGGGGTTATTCCTTCCATACCTTCCACAACACCTCTCAAACTTATTCCAGACAGAGATATAGATAGCATTCTTGGTTCTGACCCATTAAAACCAATAAGAACTCAGTTTTTGCTATATTGTTTTTCTGTTTTGCAGACTTTTGTGTAAAAAAGCAGAAATCTATTTAATTGTAGGATAGGGTATATCTAAAAGGATTTAATTTTCAAAGATTTAATATTGGGTAGTTTTATTCAAAGAGTTATATGAAAAGACATTCACCATCATTAATTATCAGGGAAATGCAATTCAGAACTACAATGAGATGATACTTGTACCTGTTAGGATGACCCATTGAATAATAATAATAACAAGAGTTATTGAGGATGAGGAGAAAATGAAAGCCCTGTACTCTGTTGGTGGAAATGTAAAACGATGCAGCAGCTATTGGAAACAGTATGAAGATTCCTCAAAAAAATAATTAAAAATAGAACTGATGTTAGATCCAGCATCCCACTTTTGGTTATATACCAAAGGAAATGAAATCAAGATCTCAAAGTGATATCCTTACTTCCATGTTTATTGTAACATTGTTCACAGTACTCAAGATATGGAAACAACCCAAATGTTCATCAGCAGATGAATGAAGAATATGTGGTGTATATATATTATACATGATATATATGTGTGTATATATATATATATACACACACACACACACACACATATATATATATATATAATGGACTATTATTCAGCCTTATAAAAGAAAAGTCTGTCATCTGTGACAACATGGATGGACCTGGAGGACATTATGCTATGTGAAATCAATAGAAGGACAAATACTACAAATACTGCATTTTGCTGTTGTTTTTATCATAAAGATCACAGTAGAATATTTAACATGCGTTCAGATAAATCTGCAACAAGAAAGAAAATAAAAATTCACATAATAAAGAAAAACAAATTGCAAAAATATACAGAAAGGAGAATTATAAACAAATAGGGTAGAAAATCTGTGCGTTATACAGGGTCACAAATGCAACATGATGCTGAGTGACATTTCAATTTTAAAAAAGAATGAGAAAATAAGTGTGAATCAGAGCATGAAAAAAACCTTTTGTAATCTATTTCTCTTTTATCTTCATCAGCCAGGTTTTCTTTAGATTCCCCCCTCCTGGTAAATAGCTATGATATTTAAATGATGTGTAATTTTACATTTAAAATTTTCATTATTGAGAAGAATTATTTATTGCAGCTCCTATTCAAGCCTTGCTTCAAGAAATTGGCAATCTAATTAATAATATTACACACAGGGGCCCCTGGATGGCTCAGTCGTTTAAGCATCTGACTCCTGGTTTCAGTTCAGGTCATGATCTCATGGTTTGTGGGTTCAAGCCCTACCTCAGGCTCTGTGCTATCAGTGCAGACTCTACTTGGGATTTTTTCTCCTTCTGTCCCTCCTCTGTTCTCTCTATTTCTCTCTCTGTCTCAAAAAATAAATAAACTTAATATAAAATAGTGATAATAATTATAATAATAGTAATAATACACACCATCCACCAACACACACACACACACACACACACACACACACACACACACACTGAGTCCATAAGCAATGAGCATTGGGGGAGAGTTAAATACTTTGAAGGCTTTGACATAGGCTATATGATGTTTTAGGACTTTGCTCTGTACAGGGAGGACTGAAATTCAAGGAGACATTAAATGGTGATATCTTGAAAGGAGGTAAATTATAGTTGAATCACAAGATGATGAGAATCTCTGTAAGGATGCCTGCAATGCGCATAGTAGGGATGAAGAATAAGGAATTCTTTAGTTAGGGAGAAAGGAGAAACCATACCACTAAGACTTTTAGTTAGAATGAGATCAATAGTGTTGAAGGCTTTGGGAGGTCAAGAGTAATGGGAACTAATATGGTGAGTCACTGTGCTGATATCATTTAGGGATTAGGTATGCTTAACCTAAGAACTAGATGCTTGATGATGGGACCGATTACAATTCCGTTTTATTCTAAAACTGGTATACTTAATAACTAATTCTCTAGATTCAGAGAGGAAACTTCTGGTTTTATGCTTTTTATCTGGTTGCTTTGTTAATGGGTCAGAACCAAGTTGAATGATAGCTATAATCTTGTTTTCTAAGAGGAGACAATTTTTTTGTGACAATTGTTATAAAGAATGGCCCATCCATACTTCTCAATATTTCTCCCCCTCACCCCTCGCATCATCACCATGTCATCAAATATGGCATATTCTTTTCTATTGTCTAGGAATATAAGGTTCTTATATCTCATATTGAAATAAATTTTGTATTTATAAGTTATATTTTTGAATATTTTGTATTTTTTTATTGTTTGCTACTCAAATTCTTCTGTTTTAACTTTAGAGAAGGGTCAGTTACATAGCACTTAAAAAAAACTGAAACAAACAAATACCCCAAACTTACGCTATAAGAAAGGCAAAATGTGGTTATATTAAAAATATTTCAATTTTTTGGTAGATGAACTGCTAGATAGTATTACTACATCAACAACAGAAATATCAGTAATGAGTAGCATTCATACTGAAATACCTGTGTGTTGCTGAATAGGGCTTTTAAATGAGTGTTAATAGACAATAGGCATATTATGTTGATCAGATATACTTAGAGTATAAGAAGAGTTCTACCAAAGACTTTAATATATGCTCAGGAAAAAAAATTCACAAAATGTGTAATCCTGTACTTGATTTTTTTGAGAATGAAATCTAATGATATAGTCTTGTTTTGTAAATTCATTTTATAGTAAATTGTATATATATTTGTTATTTCAGTTTAAAATTTTTTTTTAATGTTTATTTTTGAGAGAGAGAGACAGAGTGTGAGTGGGTGAGGGGCAGAGAGAGAGGGAGACACAGAATCGGAAGCAGGCTCCAGGCTCTGACCTGTCAGCACTGAGCCCGATGCAAGGCTCGAATCCATGAACCATGAGATCATGACCTGAGCCGATGTTGGATGCTTAACTGAGTCACCCAGGCGCCCCAGAAGTTTTTATTAAATTCTAATTAGGTAACTTATAGTGGAATATCGGTTTCAAGAGCAGTATTTTGTGATTCATCACTTACATATAACACCCAGGGCTCATCACAAGTGCCCTCCTTAAGTCAATAAATAGGTATATCTAATATTAAAAACAAAACAAAACAAAACTGTTAAGTGAGTTTTACTTACCTTAGTTTGTGATTCCATTTTAATAGATATTTCACTGTATCTCAGAAAACTGTTTTTGTTCACTAGAATTTAGGGGCAGTTTACACAATTCTGAAGTGTAAATTTTTTTGCAATAGGAAAACTGGGGAGCATGATAAAACTAATCTTACTTTGTGATTAATCTCATACATATAGTTTCCTGATTTAGCAACAGATATGAATCTAGAGAAAAAGGTAATCTATATGGTTTTGATATGGAAGCATGTCTCTGCTTACTGAGGTTATCCATGTTCACAAGTTCTAGTTGTAAACCCAAGGCTAAATACTCCAGTTGTGTAATAAAACTGTATGTCAATAGCAGTAAAATCTTGGACAAAACAGGTTTATATTCTCTAAATTCCTTGTTGGTAAATGATTGATTATAATAACAATGTGTAGATTACATGGGAAAATGACTGTAAGGTACTTACAGAGACTGGAGTATATTTAGTGGGGAGTTAATCTTTGCATCTTTATTACTTTCCTCAAATTCATATGAGAGACTTCTAATAAGCTGTGGGCTGTTATAAGCATTGGTAGACATATGCACCAGTACAAAAGTCTTTCAAATATTATGCTCATGTAGGTCTATGTTCTACTTCTGGTTTTGAAATTTAATTGAAATGAACTCCAGATTATTTCGTTTTTATTTGTTTACTTTTGTTTTTGTTTTTTGATATGTTTGTTTTTTAATAGTCACTCATCGAGCATGACTTAGTCTCTAACCTCAATATCTTTTGTTGTGGTAAGAATATTTAAGATGAGATCTACCCTCTTAGATGTTTACGTGTACAATACAGTATTACTAACTCTAGGTACAAGACTGTGCAGCGATCTCTAGAACTTAATCATCTTGTATGACTGAAACTTTATCCCCAATGAACAACTTCCCATCCCTCACCATTACCTGTCAACCACTGTCCTTCAACTTTCTGCTCTCTGTTTCTATGGATTTGACTCTTTTAGATACCTCATGTAAGTGCAGTCATGCAGAAGTGAGACCTCCTCTTCTAGAAGGAAGTGGGGCTTTCCCTAATGGATCTTAGGCTTCTAAAATCCCTCCATATGTAACAACATGGATAAACTCATAGAATGTTATGTTAAGTGGAATAAGCGAGAGATAGAAGAACAGATGCTGTTGGGTCCAGGTTATTTCCTAAGCACACACAATATGCCAGGTACTCTTATAGGAGCAGTAGTCATGCCTGGAATAAATCAAAATTCCTTCTCTCATGGTACTCCTGAGCAAGAGGTGGCTAGGGGTATATAAGCAGTATTAGCATCCAGTGGGTGCTTATTAATTAGGTAAGAGATTGAAAACTGAGCAAGTTAAAAATACAGAGAAAGAAATTTGTACATATTTATAGCAGAGCTAAGAACTATGTCTTAGCTTGATATATATGTATCTAAATATTCACCTACCATAGATGTGGAGATAATATAAACAAACACACATATATAGGGATAAATTTTTGAAGAGGTTCATAGTTCTTTAGACAAGCTAATGAATTTGTGTATTGAGTTGCTCATTGTTTAATTACACTTTTATATTGTGTTCTGTAGAAATCAATTTAGAAGACATTCAACAGGGACCAAAATTGGGTTTAACTTTAGGAATACATTGAATGTGACTGAGACACAGTAGAATAAAATGTGTACAATAAACATAGATGATGTATACGAAAGAGAACATTGTCTGAAGATCTTTTTTAATACTGAATCAAATTATATTTAGATTCCTTTATATTGTGCTCATATTCACCTGTTGAGTAATCTTTTCATGTAAAAAAGTGAGAATTTTATTTAGGTGAAAAATGTTCACTGGTGGGTTGTTTAGTATTCATTTGGGATTTGTCTTTTTTCACTTTGCTTCATTTGGCTATCATGAGTCACTAGAATTGGAGCAATTAAATACTAACCATTAATTTATGTAATTTACAAATTGAGGACTTGAAAATTGATAGCTTTCAGTCACACAAAAGTTATCCATCCATTGTCATTTTTCTTGAATGTGTGGTCTCTTTATTTAGAGACTGTTTTGATTTCATATCTCGTTTGGTAGTAATTTAGGTAGGCAGGCACTTCATGAAGTAGATTTATTTAATGAACAAACTTACATTTCAGCCGATGTTGTATTAGAAAAGAACTGTTCAGCAAGTTGCTGCAAAAGGACTCAGGGTCCTTGGCAGGCAGCTTCCCTATAGTATCACAAAGTAAAGATGAATTTGGAATTAAACATTTTAAATTCATATTTAATAATCTCTAACTTGCCTATATAACTTAAACAAACTGAATAGTTTTGAATCAAGAATATAAAATAGGAAATTAGTCTATTTATAGTCTAAGTGGGCAAGAAAGAGAAAGTGGCAGGGTCTCTCTTTAGTCTCAACATGAAACAGTCTTGTTGTCTAATTTTTCTTCCTAAAGAGATGGTTGGCAATAAATGTCACATCAGTGAAGCCTCTTGGATCTTGATTTTAATGCTTCTCAGTGACATTTTTATCTTTTTATTTTTTGTGGTTATTTTGTTGTAGTTTATTTTTTATTTTTTTTTGAGAGAGAGAGAGATTGAGATACAGAGAGAGAGCATGCACGAAGGAGGGGCAGATGGAGGGGGGGACAGAGAGAATCCCAAGCAGGCTCTGCACTGTCAGCACAGAGCCCATCGTGGGGCTCCATCCCACGAACCTGTGACATCATGACCTGAGCCAAAACCAAGAGTCAGATGCTGTACTGTCTGAACTACCCACGTGCCCCTCAGTGATATCTTTGGTTGTTAGTGCCATGGGTATGGAAGACACTGCCAGTTGTCAAACCAATATCCATTCTTCCTTCTGCCTTAAAAACATTGTGCTCATCTATAAGACTATGATTTGCTGCCTCACGGCAAATTGGGATAGTCAATTAGATATAAGTGGATATTAGAAATCATACCTCCTAAAAGAACGAGGTTCAGCTGTGTCTTCCTCTTTACCCCTTTTCATTCTCCTAGAATGTCGGTCCAGCAACTACCATATGATACCCTAATGCCTCTGGGAGGAAAACCATGCACTAAGAATGGCGGAATAAAAAGACAGAAGATACCTGTTCTCCTGGTGACTTCTAGCACTGCTACACCAGCCTTTAATATCCCATCTTCAGTTTAATTTTATATGGGAGAAAAAAAAAACCTATGATATGTTGAACTGATCGAAGGCCTCTGACATTAGCAGCCAAATATGATTCCTAAACGATACACAGGAAAGGAGAAACAGATTAATTCAGCCTCAAAACATTATTAATTACATAAATAAGAAAACTAATTCAGGTAGACATGCCATTTCATTGGACTCAATACCCATGGGTACAGATACTTGGACTCTACACTTCAGCCTTTTTGATTAGATATAGGGATGTTTTGTGCTCAGACAGATAAGCAAATGTTATGAATTTTGACTTTAAAGTGAAAATAACATTATTTTTACCTGAAAAATAATAGTAGTGTCATTGTAAAGGTTAAAAATGTTTTAAATTATAAACTACCAATATTCTCAGTATTCGTTTATAATTCCTGTTAATATATTTTTTCAGGCATTTATGCATGCAGTTTAGGATATGCATTATTTACAAAGTGCCTTTCTCAATTAACAATATAACCTAGGTACTTTTTTCTTGTCAGCGAACATAGTTTGAGATCACAGAAAATATTATCTAGGTCTCTGTCCCTGGTTCCTGACACAGTGCTCCTAGAACCCTTGTAACTTCCAAAGGGATAGGGAGCACTCGGAGCATCTTTTGCTCTAATGAGATGACCGACCCTGGGATGCGAAGTGTTTACCATGGAAGACCAAGCATGGTTAGAAGCTTGGAATTTTTAGTCCCCAACCCCCTTTTTTAGAAATGGAAAGGCAACTGAAAATGAAGTTAATAATTGATCATGCCCATGTTAGTAAGCCTGCATGAAGGCCCCAAAATATAGACAGCTTCTGTATCAGTGAGCAAATAGGTGTGTTGAGAGAGTGGCACACCCAGAGAGGGCACGGAGGCTCCCAGCCCCTTCCCTCATACGTTGCCTTATACATCTCTTCCGTCCAGATATTCATTTGTACTCTTTATATCCTTTAATAAACTATAAGTAAGTGTTTTCCTGAACTAGCAAATTAATTGAATGCAAGAAGGGGTTTTTGGAACCTCAGATCTATAACTCGTTGGTCAGAAGCACAGGAAACAACCTGGGTTTTCAACTGACACCTGAAGTGGGGGTTGGGTGGAGTCCTGCAGGACTGAGCCCTGAACCTGTGGAATCGATGCTATCTCTGAGTAGATAATGTCAGAATTAAGTTAAATTCCTGGACACCCTGTTGGTGTCCTACAATCAGTTGTTGGTGTGGGGAAAAACCTCTGAAGACTTGATGACCAGAAGTGTCAAAAATGAAGGGTTTTGTGTGAATAGTAAAGGAGACCCAGAGGAGAGAAACACAAAGTAGGGAATAACTGGGGTTTTCCCTGCTCAGGAAGGAAAAATATGAGTTTTACCATTACAGTAGTGAATTAATTTTCTGTGACTTCTGTAGCATATTACCATAATCTTGATGGCTTCAAACAATAGACATTTAGTCTATCACAGTACTGGGGACCAGATCTCTAAAATTCAGTATCACTAGACCCAAATTAAAATGTTGGCAGAGTTGTGCTACCTCTGTGGGCTTTAGAGGGGAATCTGCTCCTTGCTTCTTCCAGCTTCTGATGGCTCGATTGGTAGCCACATTAACCTAATCTCAGCTTTGCTGGTAACACTGCCTTCTCCTCTGCTGCCTGCCTCTCTCTTATTTGGACACTTGTAATTGAATTTGTAGCCCACCTGGAGAATCTAGCAAAGTCTGTCCATGTCAAGATCCTTAATCATATGTGCAAAGACACTTTTCCTTGTATGGAAACATTTACAGTTTCTAGAGATTAGGATTGCATGTGTACACATGGTACTTAATTTTATCAATTCCCCAGGATAGGCATTTAAGTTTCATTGATTTTTGAATTAATGAAACAACAACAAAACAATCAAACACATCTCTCCACATCTTTCTTTTTGTTCACTCAAAATATCTGAACATTGGCTTATCAAAGGATTTGAACATGAAAATGTGAAAATACATCAGAAAGCCCTTTAAAAATTATTACTACACATTCAATAGTGGATAGAATTAATCTTTTGCATTTTGTTAATTGGGGTCACCTGGGTGGGTTAGTCGGTTAAGCGTCTGATTCTTGATTTTGGACTCAGGTTTGATCTCGCAGTTCACGGGATCCAGGCCCCTGTTGGCTTCTGTGCTAAATTTTGTTAAATTTAAATTTAATTTAAATTTTTTATTACTAAAGGTGAATATAGTTCTTATGTAAATTACTTATGTACATTCTTTGCTCATTTTACTATGAAACTATTTAACTTCCTTTAACTTAATTGCAAAGCACTTATAAAAGGGATATTAACCCTCTTTTGGTTATATATATCCCAAAAGTATATTCTCCTAGTTTGTTGTTTAATATTAATTGTATTTTTATTTATAGTATATGATTTTTTCATTTCCTTTACCACAAGATTATAGAAATAACCATCTATATTTAGTGTGACAACTAAAATCTGTCACATTTTTAGGTGTTATGTTACCCAGTTACATGATAAACAAACCTCATCCCATCCCTTATCTTCCCTAATCCTTGTTAACTTTTTCTTGGTCTGTGTTTATTGTTTTTTCATGAATTTTGCTGTGCCAGGTGTTATAAACTCGGGAACTTTTTCAGTGCTCTTTTATCCTAGTCAGTCCCAGATTTCCTAGAGAGGACATAGACATGAGGGGAATATGCAAGGCACGAGGTAGGTAGGTAGTGGCTTGGGGCTAATGGTAGAAAGAGTCGGAGGTATAAACAGACTCGTGTCCATATGCCTTTCCCAGCTCCATTTGTCACATATTGGGTGACTCTGTGAGCAAACTGATTTGCTTTTTCTACATTTATCCCTTCAAGCACTTAGGTTTTAGTTTCGCACTTCTAAACTGGTTTTCAATTCATTTGCTTTCCAGATGCTTAAATATGTTTTAAGATCTGATTGCTATTATTGTACCCTCTGTAATTGGTCTTCCACCTTGTAAATTTATACCTTTAAAAAATTCTTAATGTCCTTTTAGCAAAACTTCAGTATGGAAAAAAAAAATAGATACTTGTTCAATAGACCGTATTTCCAAAAATCTCTATTTTTTTATCCACTCCCAATCAGATTTTTGCCTAAGGCACTTCATGGAAATAATTTTTGTTAAAACTGGAAAATTTTCTCTCACTATATCCAATGGCTGATTCTCTGTGCTCCCCTCACTTTACCTCCAAACAGCATTAGGCGCTTTTCAGATCTTATTTCTTGAAACATTGCTTCACCTGCTTTAAGGACATTATCTATTGGTTCCTTTTCTAAAACTGGCTGTTGCTCCCGTTCTCCTTTTCTGATCCCTTATCATCTTCCTGACCACTGAGTCTTCAAATGCTGTGTGCTACCCTGTTTCTTTTTCTCTTTCAAGTTTTTATATTCTCTACAGGTGGTTTTGTACAATTTAAATACTACCTATGTCCTCCTATGTGCTGATGGTAACATATTTATTACTCAACCTCTAACTTTTCCATAATTCTCAAATATTGTCTTATATCTGTATTTATATGACACCCTCAACTTGGCATGCTCAAAATAGAATGCTTGATTTTCCCCCCACCAAAACAAGCAAGCAAATGACAAAAATTGCTCAAACAAAACTTATTCTTCAGTCTCTTACCTTAGTGACAATCAATACTATTTATTTACTTGTTCCAGCCCAAAATTTTGGAGGCGTACTCTCTTGACCCTCATATCTGATCCACTAGAAGATCTTATGAGTTTCACCTTACTACTGTATCCGGAACTCAACCATTTTTTTTTCCCATTTCTAACACTACTAACTTAGTCCAAGTCATTACCATTTCTCACTTCCTCAGTCTATTTTCTTCTTAAGAGCCAGAGAAATCTGAAAGGAAAAATGAAAGAAGAAAAACGAAAGGAGGAGGCAGGAATAAAGAAGAGAAGGGAATAAATCAGAGGGGAAGGGACCAATTCTTGGCATTTTACTGCTTAAAATATACTAATGGCTTCCATTACATGACCTTCCATGCCTCATGTCTTTTTTACTCCTGCCTACCTCTCTGGATTCGTTTTCTATCATTCTCTCTCACTCATTATTCTTTATACCCAAATCCTAGGTTTTTTGGCATTTCAATTTTAATTTCTTCAGTTTTTCATATGGTCTACTCCTTCACATCATCCTGGCATGCAAAGAGTGCTCACTAAGTGTGTGTCGCATGAATAATATTCAGTGTAATTCTCAGTTTCTATCTTCCAAAGTGAGACATTCACATCAATTTTCTTTAGAAGATGCTTAGTTAAAGGGAAATTACTTGAAACTTCTGCCAAAGAATTAACAGTTTGTAAAACAGAATATCAGTTTCACTTTCTAAAAAAAAATCCTTTAGGTTTTAGTTTTTTTCATTGTTTAAGATATGCAAAACATCTTTCGCTAGTAGGTTAAGATAAAAGGAGCTAAAATATTAGACTACAATTTAGAAAGAGATGAAGATATATTAAATAAAAAATGGAGTGTTTTGCTTTCTTCTAAAATAGGTTGTGTTTATAGTTATGGTGCTTTTTATGGAGATATTTATGTTTATCTAAATAGAGAGCAAACTAAGGACAGAGAGACCTTTTCCATCTAGCACAGGGTTTCTCAGCCTCAGAACTTTACTGTTGATATTTTGGGCTAGGTAATTCTTTATTGTGAGTGGCCATTCTGTTCGCTTTCAGATGTTTAATGCCATTGTGGGCTTTTACCTCCAAGGCCATTAGCAACTCCTAAACCAAGTCATATGACCAAAACTTTCTTTAGACACTGCCAAATGTACCTTGGGGGTGAGATCCTCCCACTCTCCAGAACCATTGACTTAATTTGACTATTTTCTCAAGGCCGTCTTCAGCAGCAATATTGTACCATTCTAACCCATATGGTTAACACTTGGAAGTTGATAGCTTAAACTCCCTGCTCTTTTGACAACCAAAATTTCTGCAGACTGTAATAAATAGCCTGGTGGCGGGGGGGGGGGGGGGGGGGGGGGGGGGGGGCTGAATCACTCACTTGAGAATTGATGATCTAGTATAATTGATATAAAAGACATTACATATATGGTTTTTAAAAAGAAAATAAAAAAGTACTAGTAAATAAACTTCATTGACCTTTGTGCTTTGAATTCATCAGTAAGATCAATCTTTTCTATTAATTAATTGATAATTTCAGATCTTTAAATCAGAGCTTTTTAGAATGGAAATGACCCTTGGGTATAGTTCAGCTCTCTAGTTTTATAGGTTAAGCAATTAAAACACCTACAATAAAATGTTGATGCAAGATCACGTGGAGAACAATTTTTTAAATAAGTTTTATCTGATATAATTAAAAGGAGATTTTATAAAAAAAATAGAAAAAATAAAAAGAAATCACAAAAAGGTGAAAAAATACATAAACATAGAAAAGAACAGACATTTTTTGAGGGGGTTGGAACTATATCATACACAGCATTTTCTCTGAATAAACATGAAAAGCATAACATTTAAAACAGTACTTGTTTGGTTAAAAAGATAAATTACTAATTTTTTGTATTAATGATGTCAGTATGTTCTCATTTCCAGATATTAAACTTGATATAAATTAGAGTTTTAATGCATTGAATGTATAAACTGTATGATGCATAAACCTTTTCTCGAACATCACTCCTTTCCACCAGGGTTTACCAAAGAATTGGGTAACAGCAATGCCTTTAAGTTTATACTTTATGGGGAGAACTATACATGCCAATACCATTTCTTGAGTGTAGAGGGATTCAAATATTTTAGATTGCCATATAACATAGGTGGATTTGATAATCTATTATGTAAGGTGGTAAACCAGAACTGTGTTGATTTTTAATTGCAAGAACATCCATCTTTTGTGGGTGTGGCCCTCAGAGTTGCTGACAAAATTCAAACAATGTATAATTTTTTTACTCAATAAATTGATTTGCTGCTGCTACAAAACTTGTCCTGTAATGATCAAAGAGTTTCACTTCAAGGGACATGGCTAGTACCTTAGACTGAAATATTTTAAGATTGGCTGTAATCTGGCATCTAATTTGACCAAAAGAAAGCCTCGATAATATTCATGTGAAACCTTTGAGTTTGTACTGATCTCCCTTCACTTTCAAGGCTTTAATTAAAGTGAATTAGCTATAAAAGTAACTAAATTAATTAGTGAGTGAAACTGTTTTATCATTTTCATTTAAACTTTATTAGTTTTTGGTTTTGTTTTATTTAGATTTGGAAGAGTTTTCATGGGGGCACTTTTTTTTTTCTAGAGGAAATTAGACAGGAGATCCTAAAGGTTTTTTGAGGAAACTCTTGGCTCATGATGACAAAACTGTTTCCAGCATATACGATGCTTGCCTATTATAAATTAACTGGATGTATATCACAGCCCGGCAGCATGTATCTCAGTTCATCTCAAAGCTGTATTGAATTATTGCAAAGTAAGAGAGGAAAAAGCCAAACTAAAATGCATTGTATTTTATATCACTTGAGATTAAAATCTGATCTGTCAGGAGATTCATCCAGATAGTTCTTATTCTTGTAGTGGTGTGAAAATACAGGTCTAGCAGAAATAGTAGGATAATGTGATTTGTGTTAAGCTTATAAAGCATGGTCCATAATATATTAAAGGATAATGATGGATAGGTGACTACTCTGAAGCATCTTATATTATTCTTGCTGATTTCTCAGAAAGATGAAAGAAAGCAGCCAGTACAGCAGTTGTGCCTAAGAACTGGGAACATAAAGATTTAGTGGTAGAGCTGAGTTTAATATCAGTGCCCTATAGCCATGTCTACAGTTTTACTTCTGCAGCTGTTGTAGTATTAGCAGCTAACAGTTTCACAGTACTTAAGACAACTTGGAAGTCAAATTTAAAATATGCAAATGAAGGAATGGGCAAAATCCGGCTGCCTCAACAGCCCAAATCATCAGGTATTCGTTGAATGTTCCTAGGCACGCTGTATCACCTAAGTAAAATGATGAAAAAGACACATCGATCTGGCTGATTAGTCTTCAGTCCTATTACCTGAATATATTTGGATTAATTTTGCTACTCTTTTGTCCATCTTATACAGTGACAGCAGCAAATCTAGCATGGTAAAGGATGATTGCAAATCCCCAAATCCACCTTTGGAATTCAGAAAGCTTAAACTGAAAACTAAAACAATATTGTTGCATGTTTTTGCTTTATTTCAGAGAATTATATCTGGCAATGCGTTTCCTTCAGTTTGAATTTGTTTCTCTGATTGTGTCTTGCTTGCTAATGTGACACTGCACTAATTTCTATGGTAAGCCTCCAAGCTGCATTCTCTGTGATCTTGCAGCATCATTAGAGCTCAAAACCGCTCATCGTTATTCATGCTAAGAAAGAATGTGACATGCCGATGATTCTTGGAAAATATTTTTTATTACTACAAACTAAGAATGTGGTAGTGTTAATCCTAAAATTCAGGAACTGTTGATGCAGGGCATGGATGCCCTTTTTATTTCAATAAGCCGAAGAACAATTGCTTCCTTTTTGGTTCATTTGTTTATGTTCTTGGTTTTCTGTATTAGAAATATACTAACCTAATACTACTGCAGGATTTTTAAAAGCCATGTTTATGGGATGTTATGGTTATTTTTTTTCATGGAAACTATTCAGTTATAATTTTTAGATTAAACCGTCTTGAAAACTGGGAAACTGTAAAACTCCATCCCAGATAGTAAAACCATTGCTGTTAAAAGAGAGGACCCCCAGAAATCCAGAAAGACATTTGACTTTAATAATAATATATAAATGCCACCATAAAACTATGTGTATTATTAGGTAAGACACTTAATCTTTCTGAGCCTTACTTCGCTCACCCATAAAACTGGGTTAATAATTTATCTTCCCTGGCAATCTCACCAAGCTCTTGAAGGGCTAAATGACATAATGTGTATGAAAGAGCCTTGAAAACTATAAAGTGCTTTATAAATTTAAGGTACTATTATCATTATTTGTTTTTTTACTAAAGATAGTTTTTATCCATTGGTTAATTACTTCTGTCTTGGTTGCTATGCAAATATGAGAACATTTTTAGTAATTGCCATTCTTCTCCAAGTGAAGGAAGTAAATACGTTAATAAATAACTGTGTTTTATGAAGTTGTGAGCCTCTATAGGTTTATTAAGAAAAAGTGACCACATGTTTTTAGCATGGTTCCATTTGCCCATCAAACAAAATTATTCTAGAAGTACAATACAAACTTTTATTAAATTTCATCCCTGGGCCATGGATTTCTTCAGTGGATTCATTTTCCTTCTTTCTGTAATAACCTTTCAAAGGTGTCAGATTGTGCTCCTGGCTACACAATAGCTTCTGCTATTAATTTTGGTTTGCAAAGGACTGAAGTTTGTTTTATTAGAATGATAACTTGCAAATAACAAAACCATAGAAAACAAAACTGCAGTATAACCAGTAATTTGATTTAAAGAGCATGGACTATGGTGTTCACAGGCAGGGTTCAAGTATAATTTTACTTTTTCTTCTGCTCAGATTTGGTTGTTTGTGGTTACATGGAGTGATTATCACTATCGCCTGGAGTTTTTCTTGAGGATTAAATGAGATAAGGTAGATATATTATCTGGCACATTGTAGAGTACAAATGATTTCAGATATATTTCACACATTCCCTTAAGAAGGTCTGCTTAAAATACACATTGCTTTCTGAGCCAAAAACTTCCCTCTTCAATTTTCACTTGGGTGTGGAGATATTATACAATTACCTATGGGGATGGGGATAATGATTCAAAATCAGTATATTTAGTGATGAGAAGGATTACATTAAAGAGAATTAGTATTAAATACCAAGAGAATTTAAAGAAAGAGCTCCAAAACATGGAAGAACCTCAATACTTTTCAATTTATCTACAGAATCACCCTTTAGTTCATAATTTCCCTTGGAGAGTGCATTTCTTATTCATACTGTGATCCACTGATATGTTGATTAATTCCTCCTGCAATTATTAAATTATTCATGTGCTCATGTACATGTATTTGTTCTGTGTTAGGCAGTGAAGACAATTGGCTCATCCCTGCTTATTTGATGGTGATGTTGATTTCTCTTCTCTCCACATATGATTTCGGCAGGCATTTTAATTGCACTCATTCTGTTTTCACCCTGTTAGAAACTTAGAACCAAATGGGGGTGCTATGCAGACTTGCCTTAAGAATTCAAGTGATTCAGGGTGCCTGGGTTCTCAGTTGGTTAAATATCCGACTTTGGCTCAGGCCATGATCTTGTGGTTCATGAGTTCCAGCCCCGCGTCAGCCCCTGAAGCCTGCTTCAGATTCTGTGTCTCCCTTTCTCTCTGCCCCCCACTCCCTCTCGCTCACACTTGGTCTCTCTCTCTCTCCCTCAAAAATAAACATTAAAAAAAAAAAGAATTCAAGTGATTCACCCAGCAGAACTTAATGGGTTAACTGAGTACCAATTTAATAAATCTTTCCCATAGAGCCAGAATACTGTAATTTGACTTACAACAAGTTAGATTATAGGCTGTTTACTTTGCTTCTTCAGGTTCACACTTGCGAGGCTAATTCAGTATTGAGCAATTTTCAGATAATTTGCATGTATAATTTATTGATTCATAAGATTATGTTTTCAGGACAGTAGGAAAAATGTTTTGATAATAAAGAGAAATCTAATATTTCAAAACAATTCAAAGTAAGCGCACCTTTAAAGTCATGGCAGAAAAGTTGACCAGATCACTGTGACTAGGGTGCTTTTTTTTCTTTTCTTTTCTTTTCTTTTTTTTTTTTTTGAGACTTCAAAATTTTTCATTTGGCCTGTTTTATAGACTGGTCAAGCTTGAACATTAAACTCTGTGTTCTGATGCGTGTAAAGCTTGATTCTGATTTTCTAGTATGTCCAGCATCAGTATGTGAACCTAGGACTCTTTCATCTGTTCTGTAAATAGACTGGATGGTTTTAATGGCAAAGCCTCCTTCTCTGGAGACACCTTCAAAGAAATTTTAGCATAGAGTCTGAAAGGATGTTTTAAAGTAAATTGGATTTCTAAAATTGATAGTTGCTATTAAGTATAAAGATAATGTAACTAATTTTAATTTATAATAAGAAGGAGCTATTACAGAACATTAACATTTGAATGTTCGTGTGTTTAAAAGTCTTCCAGCTGAGGAGCATATGAATATATTTATTGCATATATTTCTATAATTTTTAAAATTGCCTATAATTTCACAAATGAAACCATAATCAACCATGTAATTTTTTTAATGTAAAAATATATTACTTCAATTTCTTTAAGTATCTTTAGAGAAAAAAATATATGCCATACATACAAATATACATACTTGCACACATGACATCAGCATCCATTTAAGAATGTTTCATGTGGATTTATTCTCAAGATTGATATTCTAGTGATTATGATAATGTATTTTTACTATTAACTACTATTTAGATTTTTTCATGATAGACTGGTAAGAAAAAAACATGTCTACTATAAGGATACTATGGTTTCTTTTTATTCACACCACAACACTTCTACCAGTAAATATGTAGGTTTTTTTTTTCCCCTCATACCCACCAATTTCCCATTTCTCCAGACACCATCTGGGGTCCAACCAATTTTTCATCTCTCCAGACACCATCTGGGGTCCTACAGTCCTAACAACCAAGTTAGTACAGACCCCATAGGTTAAGGGCTCAGTTCCATAAGACTGTCTCTTATTTTACATGCCAGGCACAAGTAGTGGATCCCTCAGTTACCCACGCTTGTGTCAACTTGGCTAAATATTAAGGGTTCCCATGATTCTCTTCTCAGGTTGGATACACTGCTGTAGTGGTTCTCAGAACTCCAGAAAACACTCACTTATGCTTTTCCAGATTATTATAGAGGATATGATAAAAGATACAGACGAACAACCAGAACAAGGGAAGGTCCAAAAGGATTCCAAGCCCAGGAGCTTCTGTATTTGGTGAGTCAGGATGTGCCATCTTCCCCACATATGGATACGTTCCCCAAACCAGAAGCTCTCCGAACCTCATAGTCTATGGATTTTTATGGAGGCTTCATCACATAGGCTTGATCAACTATTAACTCAATCACCAGCCCCTCTGTCCTTCCCAGAGGGTAAAAGTGGGACTAAAAATTCCAAGCTTCTAACAAGGACTTGATTTTTCTGGTGACCAATCCTCTTCCACACGTATACCTAGTCACTTTATTACAAAAAAAAAAATGCTCCCAGGACTCCTATGACTCAGGATATTTCAAGGGATTTAGGAACTCCATGTTAGGTACCAGAAGCAGATATCAATATATTTTTCTTACCTACTATAATTTGGTGAAATACACCTGGACCTTCTTTTTGTTCATTGAATGAAAAGAATATTTACAGATTGAAAATATAGATGTATAGTATAATTTTAAATTATGGTTTTTAAATAGGTTCCATTAAAATTAATGAAAATTTACTAAAAATATTTTTAAAGTAGAGCATTATTTTGGTGACTACATATGTATAAATGGCACATTTGATAGAAACGATTGGTTTTTATTAGAGTACATACGACTACGATTAATAGAAATATTGACTCAAAAGTGGCTCATATTCACATTAATACCTCTTAACCTTTGATGCATTTGAAAATGGTATTGATATCTTGTACAGCCCTCACATATCCATAGACAACACTCTTAAGTTCCTGATCCAGTTGGTCTGGGATGGGACCCAGGATGCACATCGTAATTTCTCACCCGAGGCTTATCTTGCTAGCCATGGGGCACACTAAAACACCTCTGGCTTAAACAAAAAGACACATTAGACAGTCTGAACTTTGGTACACTCCAAGACATAACTGAGCCCTCAATTAGTTTGTTTATATTTCCCTTGTATTTCTCCATTCGGTGCTATACCAAGACATGTTGGATTTGTTGTGAGGTAGGCTTCCCTCAGGGCTATAATATGACTGCAGGAAGCAACTGAGGCAGAAAGCTTCCTTGCTCACCTTCAACAAAAGAGAGAGAAGGCTTCCCCTGAATCATGGAATATAAGGTCTTTTGTTAGAACTGACTGGACCACCATAAGTCAGGCACCAAACTCTGAGCAAATAAAAGTTGCCAGGGAATTATAGGATCTGCTTGACTTATGCCAGTGTCCTTGCACTAATATTACTGATAAGGGTGTTGTGATTCCCTTGACCAGCCCATACTAATCAGGGTTTATTTATGGAGTTATGGGTAAGGTTTGCTTTTCTGCGTCACAGGGGCTGCACTGAATGGGATAGACAACGTAACAAAGCAAGTGTTCTGTTATGATGGTAGAAGGAAGTGGATGGCACTGGTTGGTCACCTCTAGCAAACACTACTACTGTTTTCACATACTGACCAAGATGTGTTTATACACAAACCGATCCATAAAAAATGGCAGAAATCAGATGTGACCAATCACATCTAAGTAGCTGGTAAAATAAATCTTTGACTACATGTATTATTCTTAAAATACAGAGTTTTGGGGCACCTGGGTGGCTCAGTCAGTCAAGCCTCTGACTTCGGCTCAGATCATGGTATCATGGTTCTTGAGTTCAAGACCCAAGTGGGGCTTTGTGCTGACAGCTCAGAACCTGGACCCTGCTTCTGTGTCTCCCTCTCTTTCTGCCCCTCCCCCCTGTCTCTCTTTCTCTCTCTCTCTCAAAACTAAACATTAAAAAATAGAGTTTTTACTAAATTAAACTTTCTTTTTTACAGTTATTTAATGCACAATATCCAGTAACATTATTTTTCTTTACATTAGCTAGTCAGTAGAATTGATTTTGCCTCTCAGCCATTTTTGAAAACCTAAAGCATTAAAAAAATTTTTTTACATTTATTTATTTTTGAGAGACAGAGAGAGAGAGAGCATGAGGAGGGGTGGGGGCGGGCAGAGAGAGAGGGAGACACAGAATCAGAAGTAAGCTCCAGGCTCCTAGCTGTCAGCACAGAGCCCGAAGCGGGGCTCGAACCTATGAACCATGAGATCTTGACCTTGAGCCGAAGTCAGAGGCTCAACCAACTGAGCCACCCAGGCTCCCTGAAAACCTAAAGCATTTTTAATTTTTTTAAATGTTATTTATTTTGAGAGAGACAGAAACAGAGACAGAGAGAGCACAAGTGGGAGGGAGGGGCAGAGGGAGAGAGAAAGAATCTCAAGCAGGCTCCACGCTCAGTGCAGAGCCCAAAGTGGGACTCTATCCCACAACTCTGGGATCATGACCTGAGCTGAAATCAAGAGTCAGAGGCTTAACCAACTGAGTGACCCAGGCTCCACAAAAACCTAAAACATTTTGAGGTTGTTCTGTGTTCTTTCAAAATTAAGTCATATGATTTATTTATACTCCTCTTAAAACAAAATGAAGTACAATCAACATATACTCTAACAAATTAGTTTCAGGCTTAGAGCATAATGATTCTCTATTTGTGTATATTGCAAAATGGTCACCATAGTAAGTCTAGTCAACATCTATCACTACATAGCTATAAATTGTTTTTTCATATGATGAGAATATTTAAGATTGGACTCCAGATATATAAGACAGTATTATTAACTGTAGTTAATACATTACATCTTCAGGAGTTATTTTATAACTAGAAGTGTTATAGCTTTTGACCACTTATGCCTAATTTGCCTATGCCCCTCTCCACCCCCACCTATGGCAACCACTAATTTATTCTTTGTACTGAGGAGCTCAGTTTTGTTTTTTTGGGGTTTTTTTGTTTTTGTTTTTGTTTTTTTTTAGATTCCACATATAAGTGTATTTGTCTTTCTCTCTCTGATGTATTTAACTTAATGTAATGCCCTTGAGGTCCATTCATGTTGTCACAAATGGCAAGACTTCAGGGAACCTGGGTGGCTCCGTGGGTTAAGTGTCCCACTCTTGATTTTGGCTCAGATCAGGATCTCACAGTCCTGAGTTTGAGCTCCATGTTGGGCTTCACGTTGAGTGTGGAGTTGGCTTGGGATTCTCTCTCTCCCTCTCTCCTTCTGCCCCTTCCCACTCATGTGTGCTCTTTTTCTCTCAAAATAAATAAATAAACATTAAAAAAAAACCCACAAATGTTGGGGCATCTAGGTGGCTCAGTCAGTTAAGCATCCAACTTTGGCTCAGGTCATAATCTTGTGGTTCATGAGTTCAACCCTCAAGTCAGGTTCTGTGCTGATAGCTCAGAGCTAGGAACCTGCTTTGGATTCTGGGTCTCCCTCTCTGTCTGCTCCTCCCCGACTCACACTCTGCCTCTCTCTCTCAAAAATAAATAAATCTTGAAAAATTAAAAACAAAAACAAATATCAAGATTTCATTATTTTCTATCGCCAAATAATACATCATTATATGTATATATAATGATGTATATATGTATATATGTATATATATCAGTATTATATGTGTGTATATATATATATTATATTATATTAATTTATCCATTCATCCATTGGTAAATGCTTAGGCTGTTTCCATGCCGTGGCTATATGTAAATAATGCTATAATGAACATGAAGGTACATATACCTTTTTGAATTAATGTTTTCGTTTTCTTCAGATAAAACTTGGAGGTGAAATTGCTGGATCATGTGGTGGTTCCATTTTTACTGTTTTGAGGAATCTCCGTACTGTTTTCCACAGTGGTTGCACCAATTTACATTTCCACCAATAGTGCACAAATGTTACCTTTTCTCCACATCTGCACCAACAATTGTTATTTCTTTTTTATAATAACCATTCTTAACAGGTGCAAGGTGATATCTCATTGTGGTTTTGATTTGTGTTTTTCTGATGGTCAATGCTATTGAGAAACTTGTCATGTGCTTATTGGCTATCTATATATCTTCTTTGGGGAAATGTCTATTTAGATCCTATGTCCATTTTTTATTATTTATTTTTATAAGTTTTATTTAATTTTGAGAGAGAGTGTGCATAAGTGGGGGAGAGGCAGAGACAGAGGGGGACAGAGGATCCCAGGTGAGATCTGTGCTGATAGCAGTGAGCCCAATGTGGGGCTTGAACTCATAAACCATAAATTCATGACCTGAGCCAAAGCTGAACACTAAACAGACTGATCCACTCAGGTGTCCCAAGATCCTCTGACCATTTATTAATTTATTGATCATTTGATTTTTGTTTGTTGCTATTGAATTGTATGAATTCTTCATATATTTTGGAAATTAGTCTATTATCAGATATATGATTGGCAAAAGTTTTCTCTGATTCAGTCAGTTGTCTTTTTATTTGGTTGATGGTTTCCTTTGCTATGCAGAAACTTTTTAGATTGATATATACCACCTGCTTATTTTTCCTTTTGTTATCTTTGCTTTTGGTGTTAAACTAAACCATTGCCAAGGCTGAAAGCAAGGAACTTACTACTATTTCTTTTCTTATGAGTTCTATGGTTTAGGTTTTACGTTCAAGTCTTTATTCAATTGTGAGCTAATTTTTGTGTATGGTGTAAGGTAGTGTTTGGTTTCATTCTTTTGCATGTAACTTTCCAGATTTTCCAACTCCATTTGTTGAAGAAACTGTCCTTTCCTTATTGTTGGTCCTTTGTCATAAATTAATTGACCATATGTGAATGGGTTTATTTATGAGCTCTCCATTCTGTTCCATTGATTATGTTTCTGTTTTTATGCCAATTTTGTATGGTGTTGGTTACTATAGTTTTGTAATATAGTTTGAAATCAAGGATTGTGGTACCTCTAGTTTTTTTCTTCTTTATTTTTTTAATGTTTATTTATTTATTTTGAGAGAGAGAGAGAAAGAGAGAGAAAGAGAGAGAGAGAAAAAGCAGAGAGAGAGGGAGAGAGAAAATCCCAAGGACGCTCTATACTGTTATCCCCACGTGGGGCTCAGTCCCATGAATGGTGAGATCATGACCTGAGCTGATCAAGAGTCAGATGCGTAACTGACTGCACCACCCAGGAGCCCCTGTTCTTAAGATTGCATTGGCAATTCAAGGTGTTTTGTGTTTCCATACAAATTTTAGGATTGTTTATTCTAGTCTTATGAGAAATGATGTTGGAATTTTGACAGAGATTAGTTCAATCTGTAAATTGCTTTGGGTAGCATGAACATTTTAACAATATTAATTCTTCCAGTTCATGAACATGGGTTATCTTTGCACTTATCTGTAGCTTTTTCAATTTCTTTCCTTAATGTCATAGTTTTCAGTGTGAAGGTCTTTCACCTCCTTGGTTAAATTTATTCTTAGACATCTTATTCTTTTTGATGCAATTATAAATGGGGTTGCTTTCTTAATTTCTCTAATAGTTCATTATTAGTATATAGAAATACAATGGGATTTTGTATATTGATTTTGTATCCTGAAAATTTCTGAATTCATAAACTAGTGCTAACAGGTTTCGAGATTGAGTGTTAGTATTCGAGATTGTCTTGTGATCTTTCAAAATTAAATTATATGACATTTATACTTCTAATTTAACCTACATGAATTGTCATTATTTAAAATCTGTGATAATCTCTGTTATCCTTTTCAGATATGATATTCTATGAATCTCTAATGCCTGATAAATGGAGATGTGTTACAAATTCAAATAGACAAAATATTTTTTAGTTTTCTTCTATGTCACACCAGATATTTTAGTCAAATACTTACATGGATTTGAAATGTCTTCACCTGTGGTATCTTACATCTTGACCATTTAGGATTTAGATGTTGACCCTTCTGGAAAATCCACAAATGTTTTTTTATGTGATAATGAATAGAAATAGAAATATAGAAATAGAAATAGAAATACAAATAGAAATAGAAATAGAAATAGTGTAAAAAAGAAAAAAAAAGAAAAGAAGACTAGTAGTGTTTGATATAAGGAGCAATAGATTGGAAGTGATCAGACCACTATCATCAGGATGTATGAATTTATGCTCTCCACTTAAATAAATTTGAGACCCAGTATATTCATCTTTAAGATAGGGAACAGCTGAATATAGGTGACCCAGACATGCTTTAGCAGTTTTAAAAGTGAATGACCCTAATTGTGACTTGTTCTTGATCCAAAAGAATCTAGTAGAGTGAACATCTGATTAGATAGACAGTCCAGGAGAGGAGGTTTTTACAGTCAGAGAATCTTTAAGATTCATCTTTCTAAGTAGAAACAGTCTCTGTTTGTGTTTGTACATCGTATTCAACATAGGGAAATACTATGTGATATATGCTTCTTTTTCTGTTCCACTTGTACCTATATATACCAGTAGACTAGTAATGAACAGAAGAGCACAATATACCTATTTAAATTTTTCTATCTGTGAAACCCCTGGGAAATTTTAAATGAGAACTATTTATTGTACTTTATAAAGCTATACTTCAATTTCATGCCCAAGTAGTGTCACTTTCATTTTTAGCTGGAAGCCATTGTAACCTGATGAAGAGACACATGGGATCACAAATTAGCTCCCTTGAGAAGATTTCTATTTTTAGTCAGGGACTTTTGTAACTCAGAACACACACACACACACACACACACACACGCATGCACACAGAATTTTTGGAAGTATTGCTATCTTTCCTTCCTACAGGCACTACTGGGTTTTTGTTGTTGTTGTTTGTTTATTTGTTTGTTTTGTTGTTTTTTTGGAAGAATAGATATTTGTTGTTCAGGCAACTGTGTGTTTTTAATTAAATATATTTAATATTTAATATATTAAGTCAATTATCTTTTTTTTTTTTTTTGGTTGTCAATATTGAAGTATTTTTCTTTGTAGTTCTTAACTAGCTGGGCATTCCCCTGCACCATTATTGATGTCATCTATGATATCATGAGGGTGGTGGCCATCAACATTGTAGCCCACAGATTGGGCAGTCCCCAGGATCTCTTTTATGGTTCCAGAGAGTTCTCTGGCTAAAGATCAGTGCTGCATCTGTCAGGCAATGTTGAAAATCTCATCAAAAGTGATATGTCCACTGTGCTTAATGTCTGAATGGTCAGTTTCAAAGTAATTCTCGGACCCTTCCAATCACCAGTTGTCTTCGCAATGCCATCACCATCCTTTTTTGTAGACAGACCCAGAGGGCCAATCTTTGGGGCCAGGGCAGAAAAGGCACTGACTCACCCACAGTGCACCTCAAGTATACAACTTTGATTTCATTGGGGTTGAACTTAGGTGGCATGGTGGAGGCAACTGGTGTCAGATGAACCTGGATTCAGGAAGACCAAAGACATTCACCCCTTTGCCTCTTCTGAGCTGAAAGCCATAAAATTAGTCATCTTAATTCACATGTATCTAGCATGTCTTAAGAGTGTTTCAGAATTTAGCTTGTAGCTGAAGTGTTCCTTCTGCTATTTTCACAAGACATATAAATTAGGACAAATTCCTGTCCACAAAAAATTTTAATCTCTAGAAGAAACAGATGTAAAAACAGACATTAACACCGAAACCTGCCCAGTGATGACATATGATTACTTTTTATTTTATTATTATTTTTAGTTTTTAAACTTGTCAAATTTGAATATAGTTGATACACGATGTTCCATTTGTTTCAGGTGTACAACGTAGTGATCCATCTTCTCTATATGCTATGCTGTGCTCACCACAAATATAGCTACTCCTTGCCACCATACAACACTATTATAATATCATTGACTGTATTCCCTATGCTGTGCCTTTCATTTCTTTGACTTATTCATTCCATAACTGGAAGCCTGTATCTCACACTCCCCTTCACTCATTTTGCCCATCCCCTCACTCCCCTTCCCTCTGGCAAACACCAGTATGTTCTCTGTATTTATAGATCTGATTCTGCTTTTTGTTTATTTATTTATTTGTTTTATCACGTTCCATATATGAGTGAAGCCATATGATATTTGTTTTCTCGGTCCAACTTACTTCACTTAGCATTATATACTCTCAGCCCATCCATGTTGTTGTAGTTGTCAAGATCTCCTTTTTTATGGCCGTGTAATAATATATATATATCATATCCTCTTTATCCATTTATCTATCATTGAGAAGTTGGAATACTTGTATATCTTTGCTGTTGTAAACAATGCTCCAGTAAACATAGGTGCGCATATATCTTTTTGAATTACTGTTTTTGTTTTTTGGGAGTAAATATCCAGTGGTGGAGTTGCTGGGTCAAATGTATTTTTGTTTTTAATTTTTTTGAGAAAACTTCGAACTGTTTTCAACAGTGGCTGTACCAATTTACGTTATCACCAGTGGTGCACAAAGATTCCTTTTTCTCCATATCCTGGAAACACTTGATACTTCATGTCTTTTTGATTTTATCCATTTGGATAAAATGATGATGATCTCTTATTGTGGTTTTGATTTGCATTTTTCTGATGATTGGTGATATTTAGCATGTTTTCATGGCCACGACTACTCTTTATAAGAGACATATCTGACTGGAAAGAGGTGGATGATGAAGTCTTCTTGAAAGAGTTTAGTTTTAAAGTAGGTAAATTTTTTGCTAAGTGACAATGGTGGAGGACTTGGCAGCAGAGGTATACTAGGGAGAAGGAGACAACATCCTATTTTGTGCTCATCGTAATTTCCTCACCAGTTATTGCAATGTTAATAATATCTACCTCATAAATGTTATAAAATTAGAATACAATGTAAGTATAAAACACTGTGCTTAGCATTTGGTAGGTGTCCAATAATCGTGAACTACTTTTCCATTTGTACTTAACTATATTTCAGACGATTAATAGAAAAATGTTCTTTTAACTAAAATTATGTTGCTTAGTTAGCCTCTTTGCTAACATAAATTGGATCTCTCTCTCACTCTCTCTCTCCCTGTTTCTATCTCAGAAATGAGATTTTAAACCAAAAGAGTTAAATCCTTAACTCAAGCAATGAATGAAACAACTACTAACTTAATTCTCTCACATACAAAGGTTTATATAAGAAAAGACATTCCCAAATTCTGGTTTATCTAAAAATGGCTTGTGTTTGTTTTAGTGCAGATTCCTCAGCCTTGAGGAGTCTGTTTTTTGTAGGCCTTGTCTACAACCTAAGAATGTGGATTTTTAGTAAGTACTACAGGGGATTCTGGTGCAGGTGTTCAAAGGGTAAAACTTGTAGAGAAATATACTTCATGGATTTTGTCTCATTTTTAGCACAAAGTACTGCATCAATCTGCAGACTGTCTAGCATAGAGTGTTTCATGGATCATATTCAATACAAAAATAGGCTAGAAACTAGACTTTTTAGATTCACTTGATCCAGATTTATACAAGGTGCATTCATTATTTTTTTCCAACATCATACTTAGTACAAGAGGTAGTCATGTGTAAGAAGTAACCCCCTTGTGAAATTAGGTTATCTTTTCCGCCACCCATATCTTTGAGTCACCACACCTATTCATTTAAATGTTCAAAGTAGACTCTATGTAAATCAACTGTCTACTTTCTGTTAATCATATATGGATGGTCAGTGAGGGTTTTAAAGCTAATGCTTTCTCTCCTTTATAAACATACATATGATCCTTCACACTCTTGATCTCTAAAGAAAATTGCACAGCCTCTCTGTGCTCAAGACATGAACTAATATTAATGTGAACTTAAGTGGAGCATTAATTAAAGGAAAACTTGTCTATCCTCCAAAATTTTTCACAAAGAAAAAAAATACATGACTTTTGGGTTCTTTGAATTTATGTGATATTTTGAAAACTGCAGTTTGATAGGAATCTTTCAAAATCAAATCAAATTTTGTTTTTGTGGCTTAAAAAATACTTATTTTAACATGTGTTCCAAGTAAATTTACTTTAAAAAATATAATCTGCACTGAACAGGATATTAATCCCACACTATAGTGTCATTTAGGCAAAATTTGACAGACTCATATATTAATTTTCTTTTTTGGTAAAAGGTTGTAAAAATCATCTCATACATAAAAAATGATTGAGAAAATATAATAAATTACTTTTGGTGTAGTAATATTCAATATTAAAATAGTATTTACCTCTTCCTTTTCATGAGATAATTTTCTTAGTAAATTGTGGGGAGAATTTTAATAATTAAATTCAGATAACTAAATTACACACCTAGATAATTAATGAAAGCCTAAAATTCAACCTTTGTGTTCAAACTCCAGATATTCAGTTGGGTTCCAAACTTGCTGACTCAGGGAATACAAAATTTAGATCATAATTAGATTAGATAGTTTCACTATATTTTCAGTGTGGAGAGAATTAGGATATGGCGAAGTAAAACATGGCAAACTCATTGTTTCCAGCCCACAAGGTGGCAGTAAATAAGGGTGAGGTAGATAAGTCCAATGCCTGAGTCCAAATGTATGGGGAAGTGGGGAAGGAGAGAGTTAGAAATTCTGGAAAGTTAAAGAACAGCAGGCATAGTGACATCCTTCACTGCTTATTGGGGAAGGCTGGAAGCCTGTCAAAGAACAATTCCAAAATGACATGGGTGTCTTGGTGATAGTAGAACATGGCTAGAGGGATGAACCTGGGCACCATTCTTGGTTCCCCATGGCTTGCAAGTGGTTTGCAAGGGACCACAAATAACACTTGCCCTGTTAAGGGGCTGCAGAAGGGTGAGAAGTGGAGTGGCAGAAGATCAGAATCAAATGAAAAATCCAAAGTAGATCTCAGCTTTGAGTCCAAAGGTAAGAGGTAAGGACCGTGTTCTCCAAGGAAAAGTCCTAAGACCAACTGAGTATTAGTTCATAGGAACAAACACAGCAGCTACTGCATATTGAACCTCCATGTATCCTCTAACTCCACATGGTTATTAAAGGTCACACATCCCCTTTGTTTTGAAGGGGGTTAAAGAAAAGAGAAATGTGAAAGCTTTATGCCTACAGAATCAGGAGATATACCTAAAGGGGAATGTTTAAATACTGAAAAGGACTATATATTATATCATATATAACTCAGTTATATGTTACAAATAATATATATTTCTTAAGTGTTAATTTGACATATTTTTTCAATGCTTACTGGGTGCAATGACTAAGCATTGGGATAAAAACTATGGTGTATTTAATTGAAATATATCAGAAAAACTGGATAAAGTATTTAATAGTTTTAATAGAGAATTAGATTGTGTAAAAAGCATCATTAAATGGAAAGTTTATTTTCACTGTTGAAATTATTTTTTCCTTCTCTTAGCCTTGCTTATGAAACTGCTATTTTCAAACCATATGACCAATAGAAGACTCTCAGAACGTTTTTTCTTCTATTAAGCAACTGGATTTAGAAAAATTTACACATAGATGAGGCCACACCTCCTCTTATTCTCAGTGATAACCTGATAAAACCATGTATTTAGAGGAGGAAATCAAAATATAATTTTTGATTAATTTTTACTCATGGTAGCACATAGCAATTTCTGGCAAAATGATAGGAAAAATAAATAAATGCTTCTAAGTCATTGATAGATAAGAACACTATAAACATCACAATATGCTTTGATTTTCTGAGATCTTGTCCACTAAAATCACTATGTACAAGATTTCTTCAGTGGTTTTACTAAATCCCTGCTTTAAAAGTAACACATTCTAAACATACTGCAAAGACATCTCTTTGAAATGGTGTAATTCTGCATTCTTTCAGGTATCTTCCCCTTTCCAAAAGGAGAAAGACTTTTCATGGCTGGGCTGTCTATTATCCCGTCATTTAACTCTACCTTAGATGTACGTCCATAGAATATATTTTCCAAGTATGCGAATCTTGGTATAAAATAAATATTTAAGTAAACATAGTTTATATCAAACTTTATATATTATAGTGAACACAGAATATAATATTTGAAAAAAGAAATAACGGATAACAAAGTACAGTTTCTTCCTACTTTTAATTAAAATGTGTTTCTTAATTTTCTTTGCTATGTTTTAGTTTTAATATCTCTCTCTATAGTAAGAGACCTATGATACTTTAACTACCTAATTTAAGAGAATAAATCCCCTCAGATTACTATTTGAAATATCCTGATTAAAGAAACCAGCATAGTTTGCAATAATATGAATTTAGAGATTTTGCTTTTTTTGGCATATGCACATGCATATTCTCTATAGAAAAGAGAATTAGTCATTTGAAAAAGAGTACAAGGAACCTATTGTCAGCTGAATCAGTGTTACAGGAAATAATGACATTTTAATTGTGCTACTGTTTAAAAAATCCATTTTTATTAAAAAAGGAAATTATATTTTGTTCTGAGGACTCATTAAATACTCCATAATAATGAGACTAAATAATCATAAGTAAAGAGAGAGGGAAATATTTTAAACTATTATAAAATGTTATAGAAGTGAAAGGTTTGGCACTTTTTAAAATCATGTGCATGTATCCTGGCTTAATTTGTTTCTTTGAATCAAGCACTAAATTATGATGAGCAATTTACCTACAATACTTCACTTACCTAAATGATGAGAGATTCAAAATACAACAGAATTAATGTTAAATATTTTGTATGGATTAAGCTTGAGTTAAAGAATAAAACACTGGCTACTTAGTATATTCTCAAGCAAAATAGTAATTTTAATGCAGAGGGAAATTTTAAAATAAAATACTTAAATGTATTTTCTCTACTTATTCCCTATTCCCTTGGCTTAGCTTTAGGGCATGTGGAAACATTAAAATACTTCTTAAAACTGAAATTCTGCAGTGAGTGCACAAAACTAGCCATAACATTCATTTTAGCATAATCAAATGCAAATTCTAGCAACCATTTTCAGAGTAATACATGCACTCAAGGTTTTTCAACATGCTTTTAGATTTAATAGTTCTGAGATGTGAGCTATATATAAGAAAATTAATCTAAAGTATATTTTGAATTCCTCCTTTAAGTACATGATTTTACTAGATAATTAGGAGGGAATACAGAAGGATGTGATTTTATATGTCTTAGGTTTTCTTAATGTCTATTGCTTTATTAAAAAAAATATATGTATGTATTAAGAGCCTGCAGCTTTCCATGCATTGTCCTTATATGAATTGAAGAAATGAACTTCATACATACCTTCTTTTTTTTTAAGTTTATTTTTATTTATTTTGAAAGAGAGAGAGCAAGCAGAGGAGGGGTAGAGAGAGGGAGACAGAATCCCAAGCAGGCTTCACGCTGTCCATACAGAGCCCAATGTGGGGCTCAAACTCATGAATCTTGAGATTAAGACCTGAGCCAGAATCAAGAGTCAGATGCTTAACTGACTGAGCCACCCAGGCACCCCCGATATATATTTTCTATCATATACTGTTTGCATATTTGATGAAAAGTATATTGATGTATTAGCAAGGTTTTATTCTGAAGTTGCTAAAAGAATAAACATTTCATGCTTATTCATACGTGCTACTGTGGTTCCCTTTCTCCCCAGGGAGGGCTCTCTTTCCCATCAAACCTGGTCTCACACTTGTATCCTTCTTAGAATTGCACCAAAGTCAGAAAGCCATTATCAATCAGTCAATAGCTTAAGTTGGTATCAATAATGCCTATCCCTACCTTGATTTTAAGAGAACTCTGTAGCAGTCTTAATCACATTTACTGGTCCTTTGACACACACTGTACTATATATGAATATGCATATAAATACATACATATGCATACATATGAATGTGTTTAACCTATTTAATGCATATACAATGTTTTAGAGTCTCCCAGTTAATGTTTGAGTAAATATTATAAATAAAACAAAATTAGAATCATGTACTAAATACAATATTACCCTAATAGTATAATTAAAGAAGTTTCAGCTATTGAAAAGTCTACTTAGATCCTTAACAAAATACTATTCACACTGATAGTCTTTTATTTAGACATATTCCATTTCTAATCTTGTGATCTCAGCCTGCTCATAACTACAAACAATGTATAACAAAACTATAGTAAGAAACTTAAAATAATTAAATGTAACACAAGCATTTTGTTACATTAACAGCATTTCCAAGACAATGCAAACAATTTAAAAGTCATAAAACTTAGGTCAAAGAGGTTCTAATTACTTTGTTTTCCTGATCCCCAAATTCTGTTCTTTCCTTTTTTTTCTTTTTGCTTTGACAAATGAGATTTTTTTTCCCTACAATATACCCAGTCTCTCTCTCTCTCTCTCTCTCTCTCTCTCTCTCTCTATATATATATATATATATATATGTGTGTGTGTGTGTGTGTGTATATAGATATAGTCTATATATCTATACCCAATATAGAATAGCAGTGGAACTGGGTATAGGTTTGGATCTATTGGAGATGGAATTTTTAAGTTTTTCATTCTTACTGTGACTAACAAAATATCAAAAGTGTGAAGCACAAAGTGAATGTAAGGTATTACAAGTTGGGGTTATCTTACTTTTCTTTCAAAAAACGTTTATATTGGGAAGGAACAAAAGTGAGCTTTTCAGGGAAATCATTGTAAACATGTGCTGCCCTTACCTGCACCGTAGCAATATAATGCATTATGGGCAAGAGAGGCAATCTGAGAATTCCAATTATACCACTTGGGAGCTGCGTAAACTTAATCAAGTTACCCCACCTTTTTTTAATCTCAGCTTTTTCCCATCAGTAAATTGGGAATTATAATAGTATCTACTTCACAGATTGGTTGTGAGAAGTGACATAAATTCCGTGTATACAACTTAGTTCCTGGTCTTTAGTAAGGGGACTGAACATTTTAGACAACATTATCATCATCATCATCATCATCATCATCTGTACCATTGCAATTATTAGGATTGTCCAGTTTGGCAATATTTGTTGAGTTCTATTACTTTAATCTCATGTTTATATTATGAAAGTGTGCAGATGACAATATAATTTTAAAGCCACTGTAAGAGGAGTATTAATCATCTGGCACCAAAACATGTTTGAAACTAATCTCCAGAAGATTCTTTTTAATTACAAAGTTTAGGGTGTTTGACCAAGCTAATCTCTTATTCCATTTTTAACTTCATACCATCTGCTGTGCTAACCAAGTAAAATGGCAATGCATTGAAGATTAGGGTGATGCACACATTACCATCTAGTGAAATATTGTAAAACTGAAGAGGACAGATTCTGAAAATTAATTAGTAGTGTCTGTCCTACTTCAAGTATGGAGTGTAAAGTGATAAAGTTCACTGTCTTTAATCCTTAAGGTGATGAAGGCAGGCATGTTTTGGTCTCTATCATTGACCCTAAGAATTTGGCACACCCTGTTCTGATGTTAGCATCAGTAGATTAAATTTAATTTATAGTGTGGTTACAGCTCAATCATATCCTACCTATGAATCTAATGGCTAATTGAAGACTAGCTATTTATCATGATAACAAGTTGCTATCCTAGATCTGTCAACATAATATACATGCTTTTCCTAATTCAAATCCAAATGCTAATCATACCAAGTATGGAGTAGCAATTATAGATCAGCAAATGGAATACAACATATAGTGTACTAGGTATCTATTTTGAGACACTACTGTGAGGCCGTGTGAAGTTTTAGAAATGAATAATCCATATCCCCTTCCTTCCAAAAGCTCATTCAAGAAGTCTTTCTCATTTCTACAGGAACATTTTCATCAGTGTTTAAACAAACTGTTATCACCTCTATATCAATTAACAACAAAAACAACAAATGACTCTATCGACCCATGACTGCCCATCTCTCTGCACTTTTGAACAGTAAAAGTCATCAAAAGCAACTTATATACATTTTATTGCCAATATTGCTTCCATTTTCCCTGCGTCCATCCCAGTTAGGGTTTGACTTAACACACTCACACCATTGAGCAATCTTACCAACTTGGCCAGGAATTCCCATGTTCTGAAAATCAATGGTCAGTTGACCATTTCAGTTATACCTTTTTTCCATTTACTGAAGCCTTATTAATGCTTCAGAGAAAAACAAATGACCAAAAGTGCCAAATGATATGATTCAAGCTCACAATTTTTTTCCCAAAAGAGAGGAACATATCTCTTCACATTCATAAAATATAGTCCTTCACACCAATACAATTGGGTCAAATTAAGTTTTACGTTGTTTCCCTTGATAATAGTCATTTTGACATGTTGACCACTTAAACCTTCATTCTTAAGCCAGTTATTTGTAAAACAATATAATGGTGTCTGTTTATCAAAATCTATTCTTGGGAGTAGGAAAATATATATATTTTTACATTTATGAGCCATATGATATACGATTGGATATTTGATCAAAATTAGAATTGTGGAGGAGCCTGGGTGGCTCAGTTAGTTGAAGGTCTTGGTTTGTGTTCAGGTCATGATCTCATGGTTTGTGACCTCAAGCCCTGTGTTGGGCTCCATGCTGACAGTGCAGAGCCTGCTTGGAATTCTCTCTCTCTCGTTGGCCCTCTGCCTCACTCTCTTAAAATAAATAAATACACTTAAAAAAATTAGGATTTTATTAGGAAGAAAACATGGGGGAATAAAGGGAATGGAAAATAGGAAGTGATCACTACAAGCAGTTTTAAATTCATTTTTGCTTTTTTAAGGTGAGCATTGTATCGTGTATAAGGATGTCAAACTTGGCTACTCATACAAACGTATAGCATATAAAAATATAATGAAATACTTATTACAATATTACATGTTATATTTTTCTCTTTATTTTGTGCAAAAAGTAATTTTGCCTGGTACACAGTGTTCTTTTAGTCTCAAATATTCTTCTAGGCCCGCTTTGCCTTATTTCTGCTTTATACATTAACACATTCATTCATTGTTTGTTCAAGCATACATTAAGTATCAACTACTGTGCTAGTAACTTCCTAAATTCAATAAATAAGCTAAAGCCTCCATAGAACCTTTACTTCAGGAAAATCTTTCCTACCATCTCCTGGGCATATAAGCTTATAACATTCTGTATATATTCATAGCACGGTTGCATGATTGCGATATTTCATCTTTGATGGACTTTGCCATTAGACTGTAAGCATAGTGATTATGACTTGTTACCACTCTATTGCCAGTAGCTAGTCATTTAGTTTCCTGGGGCTACTGTAACAAGTAATCACAAAGTGGGTGGCATAAAATGATAGACATTTATTGACTTACAGTTCTGGAGACTAGAAGTCCAAAACCAAAGAGTCAGTAGGCCATGCTCTCCAAAGGACTGAGAGGAAGATGTTTACTAATCTCTTCACAGCTTCTTGTGGTTGCTGACAATTCTTGATGTGTCTTGCTTCATAGGTGCATCTCAACCTTTGTCATCACATGGCATTTTCCCTGTATATCTTTTTCTCTACATTTCTCGCTTCTTATGAGGATACCAATCATTGGACTGATACTATCCAGTGTGACCTGATTTACAAAGACTCTGTTTCCAGAGTCACATTTACATGTACTGGTGGCTAGGACTTAGACCCATATTTTTAGGGAACATAAATCAACCTGATAACCCTATAGTGCCTGGAATATTGCAGGAACTCAGAAAATATTGTTGACTAACAGATAGAGTGACTTCCTCCACCCTCCATGGACACTGAAGTATATAGTAACTTACTACATAATCTGAAATACTAGAATTTCATAAAGGGAAGATATTTTGCTATTCATTTATAATGGTGATTTAGAGAAATAATTCTTTTATGATTTATGTTAAGATATGTTTATTCAACCTGTATTTGCACATTAATGACAAAGGATAATTTATTATTTTGGGAATGGTTTAATTTACTAATTGGTCAGCTGTTATTATACATTGTATATACATATGTACGTACAATTATACAAATAAATATATATGCATATAATTAATGAAAATTCATATATGTGAAAGCATACTTTATTTTATTTTTTAATGTATTTTTTAAATTTTATTTATTTACTTTGAGAGAGAGCACGCAAGAAAGCACATGTATGAGCAAGCAGGGGAAGGGCAGAGATAGAGGGAATAGAGATAATCCCAAGCAGGGTCAGCACTGTCAGTAAGCGCCCAACATAGGCTCGAACTCCCATTAAGATCAGGACCTGAACTGAGATCAAGAGTTGATCACTTAAGGGGTGCCTGGGTGGGTCGGTGGTTAAGTGTCTGACTTGGACTCAGTTCATGAGTTTGAGCCCTGCAACAGCTCTGTGCTGACAGCTCAGAGCCTGGATCTTGCTTCGGATTCTGTGTCTCCCGCTCTCTGACCCTCCCCTGCTCACGCTCTGTCTCTCTCTCTCTCTCTCTCTCTCTCTCTCTCTCTCTTTCTCTCTGAAATAAATAAACATTAAAAAATTTTAAAAAAGTGTCAATTGCTTATAAGCTTTCAAAATGCAATTAAAAAAGAGAGAGTTGGTGACTTAACCAACTGAGCCATCCAGACGACCCTTTTTATTTTAAAGTACTACTTGGACCATTGTGTTGGGAAGCGACTCAGCTGTTCAAAGGCCAAAGCAAGGATGCCAGTCTGTTGTATTCATCCATATGAGAGAAGAAGGTGACTTGTACCAAGGTTGTAGTCTTGGAGATGGTGAGAAGTGGCTACCTCATGCATACTCCTGAAGATGCTGATGAATTGGAGGTGAAGTGAAAAGGACTGAATTGCCAAAGATGACAATAGATACTTTATTTAAGCAACAGCAGTGATGAAGATGCCATTCATTTAGAAGAAGAGGAATTATTATTTAGAATAATTATGTTTTGGGGGAGAAATTGATTTTGAATTTATTGAGTTTAAAATCTATTATATTTTCAAGCAAAGATGTCCAGAAGATAGTTAAGTATTGCAACATAAAGTTCACCAAAGAGACCAGATACAAACTTGTGAGTCATTGTAAAGATGGCATTTAAAGCTGTGAAGCTGGATGAAATCATAAAAGAGGTTAATGTCAACAGAAAAAAAAAAAAGTCAAGACTAAGCATTGAAACATTCCATTGCTTAGAGATCGTGAGATGAGGACAAGCAAACAAATGAGACTAATGAAAGAGATAAACAAAAAAAAAAAGTAGCCAGTAAAGTAGGATATTAAGGAGAGTATAGTGTCCTGCAACTCTAACTCACTCTACACATTATAGTTTCCTCAAGAATTCTCATACAGCTTCAATTACAGACTCGTCCTCATCTTGAATCTTTTTTGATGGTCTCTTGATTCCATTGCCCTTCTTAAATTTTGGTATCCAAAATTAAACAGTTTTCCAAATTCATTTTGACAGTGCAGGATAGAGTGAGCTTATCAATTCCCATGATAAGCACACTATAACTCTATTAATGCTGCCTGGGATTAAATTAGCTTCTGCTAGCTTGTCACATTATTTGCTTTGATTAACTGAAAATCCCCAGATCCTTGACATATGAACTGTTTTCAAGCCAAGGTTCCTCCCTCCTTTAACTTTTACTACTGATTTTTAGAAATTTTATCCAGAAATTTACATTTATACTTACTAATGTCATCATTTGGTTCCAGCTGATTTTGCCTTTCCAATTTATTCTCATTCTTGATTCAACAATGAAATAAAATAGTTACAGTTTTAAACTAGATGTGTTGTCCCAACCTGATAAGCATACTTTAATTGCCTTCTGCAATTCATCAATATCAGAAGAGATGAAGTCTGTAGCTATCTATTAGAAATGTCTGCAAAGAATACCACTGATTCTTCATGGTAAGGGATGATGTTTGTTGTTGGTGATGCTGGTATTTGCAAATCATTTATAAAATCAAAATGATTAGTTCTGACTTTTTTTCTCACTCTAAAAGAATAATAATGTTTATTAGGGTATAATTAGAGAATAAAGACATAATAAAATCACTCTCCTCTATTAACACAGTTAACAAATATGTAGCAATTATGGGCTGATATAAATTATAAGCTCCTTACTTAGATCGTCAGTCATTTAATCCTTAGTGAAACTCTAAACTAGATACTATTAACATCTCCATTGTACAGAAAAGGAAGCTGAGGCTTAAAGGAGTGAATATAGTAATTCTTCAAGTAGTCATCATCATTCAAAAAACTGAGTTGATATATTATTCCAGGCATCTGACTCCAGAGCTCCTGCACTTATCTGGCAGGCTCTGTTCCCTCCTTGCAAATCAGTCTGAGGAGATCAGTGTAAAATTAAAACCACAAGTAATCTCATCATCAGATAAAGTTACTATGAATATTTTCAGCTGTATTTTTGCACATTTTTGAGTATATATCTTTATATAGACAATAAAAAACTTAATTGTTCTTACATATATGCTTTTATTTTTTTTAATGTTTATTTATTTTGAGAGAGAGAGAGAGAGGGGAGGGGCAGAGAGAGAGGGGGAGAGAGAGAGAACCCCAAGCTGGTCCCATGCTCAGTGCAGAGCCTGACGCGGGGCTTCATCTCACAAACTGTGAGATCATGACCTGAGCTGAAATCAAGAGTTGGACATTTACCCACTGAACCACCCAGGTGCCCCATAAATACTTTTGAAACTTGACTTTTTTGTCTTTACTTAAAAACATACCCTGAAAACATTTCCATGCCAAAGAGAATGGACCCATAGCAACAGTTAAGTTTATATAATTATATTATATAAACATATAATATTAAATAATTGTCAGAATTAAGTCACATTGTTTATACTTGAAGGATTGGTTATTATTTTATCAACCTCTTGTCACTTAACTTTACTTCTAAATATTTTTTTAAATATTTTAAACAAAGCTGATAATATCCATTATAAAATTATAGCCACTATGATATAGTAGTTTGAAATCATAAAGCCTAAACTTTAATGCAGGGTGCTCCATGTGATAGTGATCTGATAAGTGAATTACTTACATTCTCTAAGCTTCAGGTTGCTTATGTTTAAATGATATAGTTAACAGTATCAGCTTCCCAGAGTTGGCGTATGGGTAAAGTAAAAGAGTGTCAGAAAAAGCTTAGAATGCTGTCGGGAAACTAAGAGCTAGTATGTTTACCCTTAGATTTGTGCAAATGATCCCATTATTTCTATAGGTTGCCTATAGATATGCCTCTGAAACTAAAACATGTGGCACAGAAAATATTTGTAGTATTTTTGTATATTTATTTATTTAGATAGAGCATGAGCAGGAAAGGGGCGGGGGCGGAGGGAGAGAGAGAATCCCAAGATGGTCCCATGCTGCCTGCACAGGTCCCAATGTGGGGCTTGAACCCACAAAACTGTGAGTTTATGACCTGAGCTGAAACCAAGAGTCAGACACTTAACTGACTGAGCCACCCAGGCACCCTATTTATAGTTTATTCCATCTTGATATACATGTGAAATTTCTTTCCAGAGCCCATTAAAATTTTGCCATTACAAAACACATTTAATTACATTGATATAGATCAGAGTTTTCATTTTTCATTACTTAAAGTAAGAAATGACATTTACAATTTGATTTTCTTAGAAGAGATCTGTAACTCGTTTATGTCCTAGGATTTACTTTTGCAAAAATGAAGGGTTTTTTCTTTTTATTTTATATACAACTTTTAGTTTTATGAGAAATAGTTTTTTTTTAAAGATTCGACTTTGATGGCTACGTATACATGACCTTATACTTATAAAATGCTGAAAAATAAAAGTTCAAAAAATGAAAGTAATGGTAAAGTTGTGCAAAAAGCATTCAGGTCCAGAAGTTTTCCATCACTAACATAATGTGGAATGATATGATATTGCACCTTTTCACATACTAATGAGGTGACTCTCTTAGTGTTGAAATGGCTACTTCTGTTAAAAGAGAGTTCGTGACTCCTATATTCCTAAAACTGGTTAAAGATACCAATGCTCCTGGGCCCCTTCACAAGAAAACTTCTATGATTGATTACATAAGAATGGAGGGTTTAATTTACCACAATGTTAGAGGCTGACAGACCAGTATTGATGCACAATGTATCAGTTTAAGGGTAGAAGCAGGTTAGACATTGTCTTCAAACTAACATTCTACTATTAACCTAAAGGAAATGTACTTGTTTATAAACTTTGATTTAACTCAAATTATCTTTTTTCCCCCACATATCGAAAGAAGCAGCTATAGACAAATGTTTTTCATTATCTGGGCATTGTATATTTATCAAATAAGGCAAAAACATTCATATTGATGTTTCCCAATGATACAGATCAGATGATTTACATTGCATTTCCTCCTTGTCATAAACTTCTCTCTGAACATTGTCTATCAAATGTTTTCATCAAATGTTTTTAAGTATTAATATAAATTCCAGTTAGCATACACTGTACTACTAGTTTTGGGTGTATAATGTAGTGATTGGACACTTCCATACATCACCCAGTGCTCATCACAAGTGAACTCCTCAATCCCCATCTCTTGTTTAACCCATCCCTCCACCTGTCTGCCCTCTGGTAATCATCAGTTTGTTCTTCCAAGTCAAGAATATGCTTCTTGGTTTCTCTCTCTCTCTCTCTCTCTCTCTCTCTCTCTCTCTCTCTCTTGCTCTCGCTCTCTCTGCTCATTGATTTTGTTTCTTAAATTCCACATATGAGTGAAATCATATGATACTTGTTTTTCTCCTGATTTAATTCACTAAGTATAATACTCTAGCTCCATCCCTGTCATTGCAAATGGCAAGATTTCATGTGAATGGATCAAGATGTGATGTACACACACACACACACATACACACACGGAGGGATATTACTCAGCCATAAAAAATAATGAAATCTTGCCATTTGCAATGCACACATATTTAACATTTGCTACTTTAAATGTTTACTTTTTACTCCACAAATCGTAACCATACTTTAGAAAATGAGCTTATTGTAATGATTGAATGAGTTACTACATGTAAAGTGCTAATAACAACAACGAACTCCTAATAATCCCTTAATAATCCATAGCATGTATTACTTTATGTGTCTGTATAATCTGAGAGCATGTGAAAACACTTGCCTATTAGGATAAAAATAGTTAATATTTGTTTAATATTTAATAACTTAAATATTTTTCACAAATATTAATGAGTCACATAATCTTCTCAAGTAAGTGTTCTTATTCTTACTCTATGGGTCAAGAAAAATAAAACATGGAAGTGCTGAGTAACTTTTCCAGGTTAAATAGATTGTAAAATGACTAGGACTTATTCCAAGGGCTTATGATTTAAATTTCATGATTCATCCTTTATTTCGCTCACCAACAAAAGATGATTTACTCTCGAATACTATAAAATACATTCTAAAAGTACTAATGGACACAAATCTTATATAATTGATTTACAATTCATTATTTTCTGGAAATTTTTAGGGAGTAGGACCAAATAGCTAGAACTCAGACAATAGATTTTGTTAAGTGGGAGATATTTACACTGACTACTGTGCTTTTACAAGGGAAATACGACGTTGGAACTTAATCGTGATGCTTCCTCCTTTTATATGTGCTCATAATTACCAAATGCTGTGTCATTGCAACCTAAAGGTGACAAATAATGTCTTCAATAAATCAGAAGTCAGGTTTTATTGTCATTTTAATACAAAAAGATGAAATTTAAGTTCTCCTGAATCTAATGGCTCACTAAAAATGTTAAAAAACTAGGGAATTGCTTTGTGAATGACTTCATACAAAACACCCAGTTAGATATTTTCCTGAGATGAATAGAGAAGAAAAAAATACATCCAGGAATGGATGAGTGCCAATATACTAATTTCAAGGGCCTCCTTTCATATCCCTGTTCCACCTGCACCACTGAGAAGACACAAATCAATACTGTATCTATTCTGAGTTGTCAATTTGCCAACCCCACGTGATGAAAGCACTTGAGGAAATTTAGAATGAGACTGGGTCTACAAGACCGCAGTGAATTGAAATGACTGCAGCATTTGCCCTTTCCAGATTGGGTTGGGTAACTCATTCACATGGCTTGAACCTCACGGTCCAGAACTAGGCACGTTTATTTGGATCTCACAACCAACACAAACCTATTAGGACTGTGCTTTGGTCAATTAAGTGGCTGGTAATTTTATGAAAGCAAATATTAAATGAAAGGGAATTTTTAAGATCTGGGAGCAGGTGAAACTCGTTAGAAGGACATCTGAATTGTCAGATGAAGGACACCTTTGAACGGCCTGTCCTGAAGGGACAAAGAGTTTAATAAATATGTACTTCACTTCAGTATTTGCCAAAGGTAGACTGTCCTTTTCTCAGGAAGATTAAAGAATTAGAGCCTGACTCCCCTCTTTGAATAAATTCATTCTCGGCTCAGTGTGATTTTTTACAGAACTTATGTTTTTTTTTTTTCCCAACTCGTTACACAACTAAGTTGAAGTATGAGTTTTTTAAGACTCATTAAGTGAGTACACATCTCTAATTTTCTCGGCAACTACTGAATATGCGGTTGGAACCAAAAACAATGTTTTCATTTGTGATGGTGTATTAGGAGGGAGAATGTAAATCCCACTTGTGTAGACAAGGAAAGATGTGACAGGATTTCTAAGTATGAAGTAATTAGGAAAAGTTGAGAGGATAAAAAAAAAAAAAAACCTCAAGATTCTTTAGAAGTATGTACATGCATCTTGGGATTTTTTTGTTTGTTTGTTGTTTTGTTTTTCAGTTTTATATTTCATGTCAATGATAAGGTCAAATGGAACTGAAAGTTTCATGTTAATGAAAATTTTTAGGTTTCCCAAAGTAGAAAATAATATTACATTTTAAAACAAAAGAGTCACATGTTCTCTGCAAGTTATAAATGGGCTTAAGCAATACATACATCCATTTTCTGTATGTGCACATATAATTTTCTACTATTCCTCATTATTTGTGTCTTTCTACTTTCAAATTTACACATCATAAGCTTTACCCAGAGGAGTTAAGCTTAATATAAAACTTTTTAACAAGGAAATTACCATATAAAATCTGAGGAAGTTAATTTCCACAAATTATCTTTATGAAAAGGCAAAGAATATTGAAATAGTCTTGAAAATAAGTACTGATCCATATGCCTAAGACCAATAAGATATCAGTGTGTGGTGAATGAAATTGGGTTGGAGCATGAATGAGAATTAGCTGATAGATTTAATGAGAAATATGCTATTCACTACCATTCATTTACATTATTATTATTTGATAATTAATGAATATCTGGTAGAAGCCTATGAATATTTTTATATGATTTAGAGTAAAAGAAAGATGGCTAAAATGAAACTCAAGGTCATTGGGATATATGTATGTTATCAATTAAAATTTTAAAGATCTTGTAAAGTTAGAGATATCAAGGTCTAAAAATAGAGATAAGAAATACAAATGCATGATTATATTTCCTTCACTTTTTTTTCCCTTTAAAGAAGTAAATGAGTCATATCACATATCAAGATTAATGTGGGTATTGCTCCTGAAGCTCAAGGCTGGCTCAGCACATGACTGTAAGGAGCTAAAGCCTGTGCTTCCACAGATACTGAGAACCTTATCCATATCGCCCGTGCATTTTTGGTGGAGGAAAATGTCAAGGAAGCAATGTATTGCCAAAATGAGGAACTAGGACCAAATACTTGGAGATTTTCAAATGATAAATTTAAGAAAGCAGGTAAATGAAGAAATGTAAGGATTCTTTTTATAATGGGACCAAGACTAGACAGGAAACCTGACATCCTGAGGTACGGAGAAGAGAGCATTTTTGTAAGAGTTCACACTTGAACTCTAGCCATGACTACTAATTTTCAGGGTGGCCTTGAACAAATTATCAAAGATTTTTGAGGCTCATATTTTTCATTGATAAGAAAATGGGGATAAGTGGACTTATCAACCTAACTTCATGGGGTTGGAATACCATAATGAAGAAGATTAAATATGTTTTTTTTTTATGACAGATAGAGTGGTGTGCTGGAAATGAGCTTAGACTTTAATGCCTGGCTTCTCTATTAATTAATTATGCCACCATGTGCAAGTTGTTTTTTCTCTCTGATGATCTATTATCTGTAAAGAAGGTAAACTCTAACAACTATCTTTAAAGACTGCAACATCATTGAAGTGGTGAATCCATACCTGAGAAGTGCAGTTTAGCTCTAATTTAAGTATTTGCTACTTGATAACATTCCTTCTTAATTCAGTTTGAATTGGAGATGTTTTAATTGACCATAACTGGTCTAATGCTTCTTGTCTAAATGTTTTCTTGCCTCAAAGTTCTGTCCTAGTACATATTTTCTTCTGAAACTGAAATATCTTTCTAAGGAATCTCATTCAGTCCCACCCATTTAATACCCATAGTGTTAAATACAAGCATTTACTGATGTAGATATATAGCATTTGTTTCTTTAGTCTAGATCTCTCTGCAGAAATCCATCCTGATTCTAATACCTGTCTGCTTTTTGACATCTTATAGTGGATATTAAAAGGCTATCTCAAAATTAATATTTTGAAAATGGAGCTCTTGATATTCCTTCAAAAATTCAACCTCCTCCTATTTCCTCACCATCACTCAGCTACTTGGTCAAATGAAAACTCTATGGATTATTCCTAATACCCCCTTTTCCCTCATTAACCGTATTCAATCCATTAACACCTTTAATCTCCAATCCATCCACTTGTTGCATTCCATATTTCACCTTTAGCCAAAGATACCATAATGTTTGTTCTGAACAATTCTTACAAGCATCTGGCAGGGCTCAGTGAATTCACTCATAGTAGCCAGGGTGATTCCTCAGCAGTGTAAATTAGATTACGTCAATCCTTTGAATAAAAAATATTCAGTGATATTTGTTCTTTTGTTCTTGGAACAAATTCCAAATCCCTTCCCATAACCCACAGATTTCTTCATGAACCTGCTCTCTCCATCTTTCTGATCTTTTCTTACAGAATTCTTTACCTTCTCACTGTTGTCTAGCTATCTTATCTCCAAGCACTCTTCCCAAGCCTTCACACTATTTATCTCCTCTGGAATATGTCTCCTTGGCCTTCGTCATGGCCACTTTGTTCTCACCTTTCAAGTCAGCCCTGCAATGCCACTTCCTCAGAAAAGCATTTCTTGGCTGCTGTATTCAAACTGGATTCTCTGGTTCCTTTTTATTTCAAAATGATTGTGCATGTTTTTTTCTTCACAACACTACTCTCAAGCTGCTTATTTTGCTATGGCATTTCTCTACTGATTTATTGTCTTTACAATGCATCTCTCACTAGAAGGTAAATTCCACAAAAGAAATGTCTCAATCTGAGTTTGGTACAGCTATATTCCCATTGCCAAGAAAAGTGGCAAGAGTTGAACTTGTGCTATAATAAATTTTACGGGGAGTATGGGAAGGGTAAGTAAAAGAGCATCTTTTCGAATAGGTATTCCAGTCTTTTTTTTTTCTTGATACTCAAATCAGCAAATGACAATGTTGCTTTCACCATGAAAATGAGTGAATTTCATGAAAAAATTTCATATTTTTAGATACAATGTGTTCATCAGCTGAATATTTGAATAACAGTATTCTATTTGGGCGTGTGTGTTTTAATCCTGTAATAAGTCTAGGGGTAGATACTCAGAGGTTGGTACTGTGGCTCGGTTAAGCAGTTCCTATCTTTTACTCTACTGTTTTCAGCAAGCTGGCTTTTGTGTTTAAACTTGTGTTTGTCAGGAACTGTGAAGGGTTTGAAAGTTCACCCTACTTGCAGAATAAGTACAGCTGACCTTGGAACAACGTGGGTTTAAACTGTGTGGCTCCACTTATACAGGATTTTTTTTTCAACAAATATAGTACATTACTGGGGTGCCCGGGTGGCTCAGTCGGTTGAGCAGCCAACTACAGCTCAGGTCATGATCTCGCATCTGTGAGTTCCAGCCCTGCATCAGGCTCTGTGCTGACAGCTCAGAGCCTGGAGCCTGCTTCAGATTCTCTGTCTCCCTCTCTCTCTGCCCCTCCCCTGATCATGCTCTGTCTCTCTCTCTCTCTCTCTCTCTCTCTCTCTCTCTCTGTCAAAAATAGAGATTTAAATATATATATATATATATATATATATATATATAGTACATTACTGTGAATGTATTTTCCTTACAATTTTTGAAGTAACATTCTTTTCTCTAGCTTACTTGATTGTAAGAATACAGTATATAATACATGTAACATAGAAAGTATGGGTTAATTGACTGTTTATGTTATCAGTAAGACTTTTGGTCAACAGTAGGCTATTAGTAGTTAAATTTGGGGGGAGTCAAAAGTTATACATGGATTTTTGACTGCATGGAGGTCAGCACCCCTATCTCCCCACATTGTTCAAGGGTTAACTGTAGTTATCTTGCTACAGCTTCAGAGATACTGGCAAAAGACTTTGAACTTCTGAGTCAGAGACAAACAGAGAAGACTTTAGGGATCTTAGCATAGGAGGTGGCAAGAATTTCATGTTTACATTGATTCTGTTTGTCCTGCGAGCCCCTCAGAGCTACTCTGCAGCAGCTCCTATGGATGCTACACACACACTCAGGTTGTTTCACGGATGAGTAACCCCAAGGTAGGAAATCCCAAATCTTAGAAGTAGGCTGCTGGCAAACATGCCCACACCTTTGTACCAGAGGAGGGTATTGTCTTAATTATCCTAGTCGGAAAACAAATGTTCTCTTGTTCAAGGGAAATACTATTTCCAAGTTTCAAAACTGTTTTCCATGCAAATTTTCTTGGAAAGATAATCCAAAAAAAAAGCTGTCACAGTAGGAATAGAAACACCATGGAGAATTTCCTCCAAACAGTCTGGTGTTGCAAGAGAGCTTCTGTAGGTCCAGAATCATGTCTTCACACAATTCTTTTCAAGGCGGAAAGAACAGAGCCATGTATACAGCCTTTTTTCTTGTAACTTCTTTTCTATACTTTTCTTTCTTTCTTTCTTTCTTTCTTTCTTTCTTTCTTTCTTTCTTTCTTTCTTACTAGTGATGTAAGTCTTTCCTGGTGAGATACAAGGAGACATTTTATTAAGACTCCTTGGCTAGAACTGGATCATATCTTTACTTCTAGACCAAAAACTGTCAAGCAGGAAGGGAATTCTTATGTATGATTTAGTTCAAAATTGGGTATAAGAGCTTCATCCATTGAGAAGGTCACTACTTGATAAGTACATCAACTGTCTTCTTTTGGTAAAAAAAAAAAAAAAAGGAGCAAGAGGAAGGAGGAAGAAGGTATGATACTCTTGAGTAATAATAATAATAATAATAATAATAACAACAACAATAATAAATGGAACACACTTAGTAACATTTACCATGAGCCAGACTTTAGTCTAAGGACTTCTAGTAATTAATGTTATACCCAAAACATACGTTATACAATTTCATAAAGGTAGGTTTTATTATTATTTTCATTCTACATGTGAGCAATTTGAGACATAGTAACTTACAAGTCATGTAGGCAGTATGTGGTGAGGTTTGGATTTAAACTTTAGTAATCCAGCTAGGGAATTCATGGTTTTAAGTAGGACACTATGAAATTACCTTCTCAACTGCAATAAAATTAAATTTATAGAAAAGCCAACATGTGCTTGTTGTAGACAAACAAACTGGTATAAAGGTCTTAAAGTGGAAATAAGCTTCACATGTTCAAGAAACGGATATAGGAACATTTAATGGCATGAGGTTGGAGAAGTAGACAGGAGCCAAAATACACAAGGGCTTGAAAGCCTAGGTAAGGAAATTTGGATTTTATTTTTTAAATAATGAGCATCTATTTGGGGGATTTTCTGATGACAGAATGATATGATTTGAGAGTTTTTTTTTAATGTGGGGTGCCTGGGTAGCTCAGTCGGTTAAGTGTCTGAATCTTGGTTTCAGTTCAGGTCATGATCTCATGGTTTCAGGAGTTCGAGCCCCACATCCGGCTCTAAGCTGACAGTGCAGACCCTGAGTGGGATTCTCTGTCTTCCTCTCTCTGTCTGCCCCTCCCCCACTTGTGCTATCTCTGTCTCTCTCAAAATAAATAAATATATTTTTAAAAAATTATAAAAATGTAGTTTGAAGTTTTGTTATTTTACTCTTTTTATAATTATGCTAAAATAGATACATGCATGCATAACAAACATTGCCATTTTAGCAATGTTAAGCATAAAATTCAGTGGCATTAATTAGATTCACAATGCTGTACAACCATTACTATTGCTATAGTTTTGAAAAATTTTATCAACCCACACAGAAACTCTGTACCCAGTAAGGAATAACTTCCAATTCCACCATTGTCCCAGATCCTGGCAAACTCTAATATATTTCCTGTATCTGTGAATTTGTTTATTTTAGATATTTCATATAAATATTTTTATATGAATCACACACTTTGTGTGTGTGTGTGTGTGTGTGTGTGTATGGCTTATTTCACTTAACATAATGTTTTTATTATTTACTTATTTATTTCAGAGAGAAAGTGGGGGTGGGGAATGGGGCAGAGGGAGAGAGAGAGAATCTTAAGCACCTTTACACTCAGCATGGAGTCCAACATGGAGCTCAATCCCATAACCCTGGGATCATGACCTGAGCCAAAATCAAGAGTCAGGTGCTCAACTGACTGAGCCACCCAGGCACCACTCAACATAGTGTTTTTGTTTGTTTGTTTATTATTTATTTATTTATTTATTTATTTATTTATTATTTATTTATTTTTTAACATAATGTTTTTAAATTCACCCATGTTGTAGCATATAATAGAATCTAATTGCTTTTTTTGGCTAGATAATATTCACTTTATATATTTTGTTCATCTGTTCATCTATTGATGGTCACTTGAGTTGTTCCCACCTTTTGACTGGTTGAGTGATGCTGTAATAAACACTGGTATACAGTCATCTGCTTGAGTCCCTGTTTCCAGTTCTTTTAGGTATATACCTAGGAGTTGAATTGCTGGGTCATTTGGTAGTTCTATGTATACAGTTTTGAGAAACTGTCAAACCTCTTTCCATAGCAGCTGCCTCATTTCACATCCCCACCTGCAATGTACAAGAATTCCGATTTTTCCATGTTTTCCAGCACTTGCTTGTTTCTCTCTCTCTCTCTCTTTCTCACTCTGCTTCCTTCCTTCCTTTTTTTTTTAATTAGAACCATTCTAGCAAGCATGAAGTAGTATTGAATTGTGTTTATGATTTGCATTTCCCAAATGAGCAATGCTGTTGAGTATCTTTCATGTGCTTATTGGCCATTTGTGCATCATCTCTGGAGGAATGTCGATTCATGTCCTTGGCTCGTTTTTAAAATTGAATTGTATGTGTTTTTGTTGTTGTTGTTGTTGTCGAGTTGTAAGAATTTTTAATATTTTTTGTATATTAAACTTTTTCAGAAATACAATTTGTAAATAATATTTTCCCACTTTGTAGTTTGAGTTTTCACTCTCTTTATTGTGTCCTTTGATGTTTTTAATTTTAATGAAGTCCAGTACCTATTTGTCATTGTTGTTTTTCCTGTACTTTGGCATCATATTTAAGAAACTATTGCCAAATCCAAGGTCATGCAGATTTGCCCCTAAGTATTCTTCTAAGAGTTTTATAGTGTTTTAAAATTTACATCTTTGATACATTTTGAGTTAATTTCTATATCTGGTATATGGTAAAGGTAAAATCCTACTCTTTTGCATGTGTATATAAAATTTTCCCAGGATTATTTGTTGAAAATAATGTTCTTTCCCTATTTAATGGTCCTTGAAACAAAATCAATTGACCATAGTTGGTGAGAGTTTATTTCTAGGCTCTCAATTGTATTCCATTGGTCTACTTGAATACCTCATGCTAGTACCATACTATTTTAGATATTATAGCTTTATAATACATTTTTAAATCAGGAAGTGAAATACTTTCAACTTCCTTATTCCTTCTTTAAGATTGTTTTGAGGGGCACCTGGGTGGCTCAGTTGGTTGAGTGTCCGACATCGGCTCAGGTCATGATCTCACCGTCTGTGGGTTCGAGCCCGCGTTGGGTTCTGTGCTGACAGCTCAGAGCCTGGAGGCTGCTTCAGATTCTGTGTCTCCTTCTCTGTCTGCCCCTCCCATCCTTGTGCTCTGTCTCTGTGTCTCAATAATAAAAAACATTAAAAACAATTTTAAAAAAAGATTGTTTTGACTATTCAACTCCATAGAGACAGCATATGAATTTTAGGTTGGATTTTTACATTTCTGAACATATGCTGTTAGGAATTTGATAGGTATGCATTCAATCTGTCTATTGCAGTGGATAGTATTGGCATCTTAACAATAATAAGTCTTCTAATCCATAAACATGAGATGTATTTCCGTTATTTACATCTTCTCTAATTTCTTTCAGTAATGTTTTGCACTTTTCAGTGTACAAGTCTTACGTCTCCTCAGCTAAATGAATTTCTGACTATTTTGTTATTTTTTGATTCTATTATAAATGAAATTGTTTTCTTAATACTATTTTTGGATTGTTCATTTTCAGTGTATAGAAATACAACTGATTTTTGTGTGTTGATTCTGAGTCTTGTACTTTGCTGAATTTATCAGCTTTAACTGTGTGTGTGTGTGTGTGTGTGTGTGTGTATGTGTGTGTGTGTGTGTTTGTGTGTATGCACTCATTAGGTTTTTTTCCTGTATAAGATCATTTCATCTACAATGGAGATAGTTTTACTTCTTCCTTTCTATTTTGAGTGCCATTTTTTTCTTTTTCCAAGCATTAGCGTTCTGGCTAGAACTTCCGGTACCATGTTCAACGGAAGTGGTGAATGCAGGCATCCTCGTCTTGTTTCCAATCTTAGGGAAAAAGCTTTCAATCTTTCACCATTGCCTATTATGTTATGTTAATTTGAGTTTTTTAAATACTTACTTTTATTGCTATCTGGAGAAGGGACTGCCAGGAGTAAAAGCAGGTTTTCTAATTAGAAAGAAATTATAATGTTTGTTGCTATGGTGGCTTAACAGATGGGGGAAAAAAAAGCAGATTAGGGATGTGTTTGGATGTAGGATGACAGGACTTATATCATTACAGGGTGGTGGTTTGGCAAAGACATTACAGGTGCACTGTCCAATACATCACCTATTGGTCACATGTAGCTATTGTAAATTATAATTAATTAAAATTAAATAAAAAAAGATTCTAGTTCTTTACTTGTGTTAATCGCTTTTTTCATTTATAACAAAAATTTAACATTTTCTTCTAGCTTTACTGAGATTTGGTTGATGAATACCATTGTGTATGTTTGTTTGTAGCTTAATGATTTGATGTATGTATGTGAGGTGGAACACATTCACCACCTCACATAGTCTGTGTGTGTGTGTGTGTGTGTGTGTGTGTATAGTGAGAATATTTAAGATCTATTCTCTTAGTAACTTTCAAGTATACAATAAAGCATAGTTAACTATAGTCACCATGCTGTACACTGTATCCTCAGAACTTATTCATCTGGAAGTTTATACCCTTTGACACTTTCACCCTTTCTCTCCTTGTGGCTAGTGTCTACCATATCAGACAATGGAGATATAGAACAAATTGACGATGGCAGAAAATTCTACAGCATTAACCTAAATCCTGCCTGTGTGTTGGTCTCTGCCTTTCTTCCTTTTTCATGGCTAAGAAAGAGAAAATGAGTTTAAATAGGAAAAGAGATATCAACAGTAGCCTTTAAAGAGAGAAAATTATTTTTCTAATGTAACGTACTTAAATCAATTAGCATTCAAGCAAGTTAGATGCGTTTGTTTATGTCAGAAGTTCAACAAAATACATTTGTTATAAATGAATATTCATGACAGTATTTTTGGGCAGACAATATGGTCTGGTGTTTAAGAAATTATGCTCTGATGTCAGATTTCTTATTTGTATTCTACCTCAAAACAGATTAATGAATATTTGTAATCATCTGTTTCCTCATAGATATTGTGGGGATAAGATATTTTTAACTACTTGTATTGTTATGAGAATAAGAAAATAAAGCTTATAACACAATTTCAACACATTTGAAATGCTTACTCTGAATCACAGAGAGATATTTATGAAAACAGGTTATAAATAGATAAGCAGATAGATGATAACATGGTTTCATTATACAGCTCTAATTTAGTTATGCCTGCTTCAAATTCTGAATAAAATTCACAGATTTAACATGGAAATTATTAAATGTTTATTTCTTTGAGTATTCTGAACTTTCTATATTTGATGCTATTTCTATATTTCATTTCATCAAAACAATTACTGGATGAAAAAGCCACAGAACACCCAAAGGTAAACAGTTACTTTGCCAGTATAGGTTTTGTTTCTCAGTGAGCTGCTACTGTATGAAGAGAAATCATGTTCATAGAGTATTATGCATATTTAGCACTGCAGGGACAAGATTTGTAATCCTCTGCTTCTTCATAGATACAGTGGGGCTATGATAGCTTTGACTGTTTAGATTGTTATGAAAATGAAACAAAAAAAAATTGTAGCTATACTGTGTGGCTTGGAACTTTTTGACTTCCTTAGTACTTAGGGATGCCCACAGTCATCAGAAGAGTGTGTTTTTGGTTAAATTACAAAGATATCTTTGTTATCAGAAAAATCTATGAAAAACATCATGTCTGAGGATATTCTTGTTTTTATTATGAGGACATTTTACTTAAAACTAAGAAGGCCATGAGGGGAATTAAAAATTCTCATTATATAAAATGGAAAAAAATCCTAACATATTTATTTACTTCTATGGTCTCAAAATGGCAATGTTTTCAGGTATCAAATATTTCAGAAGGCCTTTTTAAAAAAATACTTTATTTTTGAGAGAGAGACAGAAACAGAGCACCAATGGGGGAGGGCAGAGAGAAGGAGAGAGGAATTTTAAAGTGAATTTTCCAAACATGTATATGAACAAATATAATTAGGTTAGCAAGAAAGTCTGTTTCTTCGGATTACAGTTATATGAGTGATTAACTTATTACTCAATATATATAATTGCCTATTTATATGTTTTGCCCATTTCCCATTGAATTAAACTTTTTTTATTGATACATAGAGTTGTTCTTTTTTGTTTTTTTGTTCGTTTTTTTTTAACTAAATTAGGTATGTTAGCTTTTTTATATGTATTGTGAATTCTAATTTTGTTCAGTTGTTATGCCTTTTGCCTTTGGTTACCATGATTTGGGGAGTGACAGTGTGGTGAAGCACACATTCCTATTTATATAAAGTAGAAATACATATTTTATTTTATGAATTTTTGATTTTAACATAAAGTTAAAACAACATTTTCTACTCCATATTCATAAGTAAATAACCATATCTTCTATATTTTTTTGGATATATATATATATATATATATATATCATGTGTGAATGTATGTATCTTTAAATCCTTTGGATTTATTTTAGTGTGTAATGAAATGTCAATTGAACCCCATTATTTTTTAAATAACAACACAGTTTATCACACTGTTGATTTAAAATTCTAATACCACCTGGTTTATTTGAAATGTTATCTCCAGGTTATAGTAAATTTCTGTATGTATGTGGCTCTATTTCTGAAACATTATTTCGTTGGTCTGTTTATCTGGAAGTCATTAAGTTAATTTTTCTTTTTATTTTGTTTTTTAATAAGCCTAACTTGTCACTGCTACCGCCCTTGTCCCTCTTCTTTCTAAAGGTTTCTTGGACATTTATGCTTATTTGTTTTTCCATGTAGCCTATCCATGACACCTTTATGAGGTTGTCTTTCTATGGTATATATTTCCATTTATTTCATTTTATGTTGGTGATTAAGAATGTTCAAAATTTGGAGCACCTGGGTGGCTCAGTCTGTTGAGTCCAACTCTTGATTTTGATTCAGGTCATGATCTCATGGTTGGTGAGATCAAGCCCTATGTCAGGGTCTGTGCTGATAGCACAGAACCTACTTGGGATTCTCTCTATTCCTCTCTCTCTGCTCCTCCCCTGCTCACTCATGCTCGCTCGCTCTCTCTCTCAAAATAAATAAATAAACATTTAAAAAAAGAATGCTCAAAATTTTTTCTCAGGTAGATTTTTCTCATACTTTGTGTTTTTTCTCAGATTTTGATTTTTTTTTTCTTTAAAATATAAGTAAGATCTTTTTCCTTATATCTTCAATCGGGCATTGTGCATATACATGAAGGCTATTGATTTCTGTATTTTAATTTCACATCCTACCACTGAACTGAATTATTTTCTTTGTAGAAGTTTTTCACTTAAGCTTAGTGGAATTGCTGAGTTTAAATCATATCATCTGCAAATATTGGTATTTTTAGTGCTCCTTTTCAGTGTTTATACTTCTAATTTCTCTCTTTTGACCAGTCACATGGGTGAGGACATCTAGTACTGTGTTACACAGAAAAGTGATTATAGTACTTTCATCTTCTTGACTTAGCAATAAGGCCTTCAGTATTAGCCCGTGTATATGATGCTTACTTTTCACACATATATAATACACACACAGATATATAAAATTTATATAGGTGTATGTATATGCACATACATATGTATTTCAAGTATTATAAATGTATTTTATGTATGTGTGTATCATACTCACCCATACACACACACTCGATTTTCATTCTTCCTGGTCTAATCATAGTCTATGAAGTCACCACAAACCCTGAATTAACAAATATTGAACCATTGCTCCCAGGGGTAATATGTGTATATGTATGTATTTGTGTGTGTGTGTGTAGATAGAGACATATCTCACGTATGATCTTAATTCCTAAAACAATGCATCCTGGTAGATTATATTTGCTTTATTTTGCAAAAGAGAAAATAGGGTTTAGAAGTGTTAAATGACCATCCCACTGACAGTACCAGACTTAACTCTGCATAACTGGCCGGAGAGCCAGAGTGTCTTGTACTACACTGTGCTGCCCCCTGCTGTCCCCATCCTGTGGTCATCTCTGTGGGAGAGCAGAAAGGAGAAGTCAGAGAGAAGCAGCACCTTGCTGGACCTCAGAGGGGAAGTGCACATTTGGACGACCAAACTTTTCACTGCTCCGCGTGTGTTCATGTCTTGGAATGATGGTGAAAAAGCCCCAAGTATTAATTTCAGGGTTATGAATAAATGTAGCCAGATGGTGAAATTGCAGACACAGAACTATCAAATAATAAGGATTATAAATGTATAATGCCATTTATAAGTTATGTTAAGGAATTACCCATAAATTTCTATTTTATTCAGTGTTTTTTTGACCATTAATTAGCATTGAGTTTTGACAAATTTATTTTCAGTGACCAAGAAGGAGATCACTTGAATTTTCTTCTCAGATCTATTAAAATTGTGAGTTATATTAATAAACTTCTTAATATTCCATGATCTCTCTGACTTCGTAGAATGTTTCTGTTACTACTAATAAAATACTATTTAAATGAGGTCCTGGAACTTCTTTTCTAGTATGTTACTTACATTTTTAATTGATATAAGACAGAGATTGGTCTGTGAAGTATTTGTACAATCTTTCTGCAATTGTTTTTTTTTTCTAATGATTTACACTTGTTTCATAAAAGGTATTTGAATGGAAATATATTCTCTGGAGTAGTTTAAATAGTATGTAGAATTATCTGCTCTTTACAACATTCTGTTTTGAGGTAATTCATGTTTTAGAAACTGAAATTACCTAATAAACAATTAGGAAACAGGGGGATTATGACAGTAAAATGCAGGAGTCACGTTAGTTCGTACACAACCTCTTTTTTCAGATTTAGGATATACAACACTAAATAACAACAGCTGAAGGGAAGTTACACGAACAGAGATGCCTGCATTCACCTCTTGTTCCAGAGGCACTTTCTTGTTTGCCTTCCAGCTGGTACAGGTCTTGATCTTGTGACAGCTTGAACCCTTCCTGAACTGTATATGGTCTGTGACTTGAACATCACAGAGCTACCCCTTCTGTGTGTAAACGGCCAGCTGATGTGTGCAATTCCAGTCGGTGAACACCTTGGGGAGGTGAGGCAGGACGTGCTGACAGAGAAGCTCTTGCAGAATGCAGCGGCATGGCCCGCAGTGAAAATGGCACTTCCTTGAATTTGGTCACAGAGGCTGCAGGAGTGTGGGCAGAGTGCAAGACATCAGGCTGAATGGTGTCGGACTCTCTTCATCCTTTCAAATTCAGTGATGTCTGAATGTCTTTTGGGTCCTGACTTTTAGAGTGTCCTCTCTCAGCCCCATAGGGCTTCGGTCCTTCACCTCTCTCCTCTGTGCCTCAGACACGTGCTTTTGTCAGTCCAGGCTGCTCTTCCAGCATTCCTGCTCACAGACCGGTAAAGAACCAGCAGCGACTGGAGCGGTGGCCAAGTCTCCCGTCTGTGGCATTTTAACCCTCTGGATGGGGTTTTGAGGAAGTGAGGGGCTGCAAATTAAGTTGCTGCAGAACCCTCAGGGCACCTGCGTGGCTCAAGTCAGTTAAGTGTTTGACTCTTGGTTTCGGGTCAGGTCATGATCTCATGGTTCATGGTTTCTAGCCCCACATCAGGCTCTCTGCTGTCAGTGCAGAACCTGCTTCACAACCTGCTTCAGATTCTCTGTTCCCCTCTCTCCCTGCTCCTCCCCAGCGTGCTCTCTCTCTCTCTCTCAAAAATAAACATTGAGAAAAAAAAGTTGCTGCAGATCCCTGACAGGGGGAACCAGGCACGCACAGCCATTATTCCAAGGCAGTGATGCTTGAGTGGCACCTAACCGTTTGGAAGCCTTCAGGTCTTGGGCCTTCATTCAATCCCCCGCTCCCCCACACTCAGCTGTTATTCTTAAGGTCAGTGGCTTCCTCTGACTCCACTGTCATGTATATTTTCAGACTTGTTCCCTGTCACCCCCAAATATTCTGCTTTCCTTATGGTTTGTTTAGAATTATATAACTCTCTTGAGTTCGTTTTGGTAAATTAGATTTTTCTAGAAAATTATCCATTTTATTTTGGCTTTTAAATTTACTTCTACAGAGTTGTGTAAAGTGGTCTTTTATAATAAAAAAAAGAATCTTCTGTATCTATGATTATTTCCATCTTTTTTAAAAAAAAATGTTTATTTATTTTGAGAGAAAGAGCATGATCAGGGGAGGGGGAGAGAGAGGGAGAGAGAATCCTAAGCAGGCTCCACACTCTCAGTGCAGAGCCTGATGTGGGGTTCGAATCCACGAACCAAGAGATCATGACCTGAGCTGAAACCAAGAGCTGGATGTTTAACTGATGAAGCCACCCAGGCATCTTGATGGTTATTTCCTTCTTGCTTGTATATATACATACATATATATATGTATATATATATATGTATGTATATATATTTTATAAGTGTTTCTTGATTAGATTAACTAGTGGTTTGTAAGACTCACCTTACGCAAGTGTGTATATGTGTGTGTGTGTGTGTGGATTTAATAGTTACACTATTATGAAAATGTTAAAGCGATGGGAGGGGCTTGGAATCATTCTTGCAGTATCTTCCTTTCTGTCCCCCTTATTCTGTTCAATCTCTTCACCCAGATGGTCAAAGGAATGTCATGCATATTGACAAGGTGAGAAGCATAATAGTAGAAATGAAGTAAGCAGAGGGATCTTTGGCGATAAATTCCAGGGAGAGTTAAAAATAGTTAATATATCAGATTATTCACAAAGGTCTAAATGTATATTTGCTCAGGATCCTTTTTAGTGATGATTAGTGTCTCAATTGTTAATTCAAACACTGTCATAAAACCATAATATATTTAGTAATGTGAAGCATTACAACAAAATTTAGATCTGAAAATTTTTCAAGTATTCTAGTCAGTACACTCATAATTCATGTAAAACTTGTCTTGGACTAAACTTTTTTCAAGGAGGCTAGCTACAGAGGTGTGAAATGCCTTTCAAAATCACAAGCACGTACTTTACACAAATCTATGCAAACTAAAAACTAAAGCATTTTAGAAAAAGTTGTCTTTCTTGGGGGCATGTTTTTTTCAGACACTCAGAATATATATTTAATATTAATTTGGAAAACTTTGATAATCTAAAAATTTAACATTGTTTTTTGAAATATTTCTGTGATCATCTTTAAAACTTTATATTAATTATGGTTTTAAAAAATTAAAACCTGAGCATTAATTAGACTTATTTTCCAAGATGGTCTGTTGTATAGTTGATAAAAGCTATTTCTGTCATGATAATAATATGTTATTATTAATTCTATGACAACTCTATTACCCTATGACACTGAACTATGACCCTGGAGTCCCCATTGCAATAACATAAAAATATATTTCAATCTCCATATATTCAACACTTAATGTATATTTCTTGGGTTGCCTGATTGGCTCAGTTAGGGAAGCACGTGACTCTTGATCTCAGTGTTGTAGATTCAAGCCCCACATTGGGCGTAGAGATTACATAAAAATAAAATCTTAAAAATAAGTATATTTTCTATTATCAATGATGCAAATATTCTTGTAGATGAGAAGGTTGACATGGGACAAAGTACCATGTAACAAAATGTCAAATTATTTTATCTAGTCTTTTCCCATCACATGGGCAGATTCTTTGAACAAGCTATTTTAGTGTGTAAGATTTGCGAGATACACTGGCCATGACGCTTCATGCTTCTTTCATTGGAAAGCATTTTATCCCCCTTTTTCCTAGTTATTTACTTCTGTTCTTCATAGGTCAACCCAAATTTCTTCAAAGAAGCTTTCCTTCATCTCTCAAAATTTGACAGGGTGTATCTATCTATCTATCATCTATCCTCTACCTACCTGGATAATTTCCTCCCTCTCTTTCTCTCTTATTGTCTTCTTTGTAGCATGTATGCTACTGTACTAGAAATATTAATTTTATAATATTTGTTTAATATCCATGTCCCCTGATAAAATGTAAGCTTCAGGAGGACAGGAATGCTATCTGGATAGTTCACCATGTATCCTCAACACCTGGGAGAGTAAAGGCAGAGAAGGTAAGCACATTACACATACATGAATGGACATGTAAATGAAGAGGTGGATGGAGGAGCACAAACATAACCAACCAATTACCAACATTTCTCTCCGAGTGGTCATCTCTCATTTTATGGGATGGGACAGCCTCACATTCCACTGCTACTTCATTCTCAGGAGTCAGGCAGGAGTCTGGTTTGTGTGAGATTTTTTTTAACATATTCATATTCACTAAAGTTGATAACCAGTCAAATCCAAAATAATTTGACTTTGTGATCAGGATCTCCTGGTGATTTGATGTCTCACAACACAGCTTTGATTTTGGTGAAGGAAACCACTCACTCTCCCACGTCACCTTTATTTTCAGCTGAAGTAGAAGTACTTTTGGCCAAACCGATTCTGGGTTAAATTCAAGTGTTATCAGCCCACAGAGCCATCAGCCAGTTCTTTTTTGGGAGATTCTATACACAGGCAAATTAATTTTTAGATAGTCTTATAACTCAGTCATTCCTTTCTCTCTTCTTTCAATCTATTTTTTAAAAATTTGGTTGGATTGGAAGCCCCATTCTAGGTTTTAAGCTTTTCTATAAAAGATATTTACAAAGGCAGTTTTTCAAAAATTATTGAAATTATAATTATTATATAAATATGATATATTTAATAAATGTTATTCTTTACCATCATAACTGTCACAACATATAATAGTTACATCTTAGTCCATGTTTTCACACAACAAGCCGCTTCTGTTTTTCTGGATCTCGGCTTTTTGATTGTCACATTTCTGTCTCCTTCCTGGGTTCCACTCTCCCTATCTCATAGTCTGATCTTTTCCACAGTATGGAGACCGATATAACTTACTCCTTACCTGACAGATTCATTGTCTAGAATAAAAATTTCAGAATATCTGGATAGGACCATATATGAAAGTATTATTTGAAACTTGATGCAAGGGCTGATTCCTGAAACAGGCCAGTTCAAATTTATGCTTGTGAGACACATCTAAAGGGAAAAAAAGAGTCATAGAATACCCATGCAAAATTAAAACAGAAAAAAAAAAATCTTGGATCATTAGACTCTTTGATTGACAACTGAGTGGGAGGGGGATTCATTTCCCAGAATCAGTGTGAATACCATTAAAAGTGTATCTTGAAATTGCTCGAACATTTTATCAGAAATGTTGATTTCTTCCAAGAAGAAGGTTATGAATTACTCTTCATGCAAAAAGGAACAACAGATTTGGGACATCATTTCTTCTTCATATTTTCTTCTATAGACACCCCAAATACCATATTTTAAAATTTAATTCATCATTTTCTCCCATCCACCAAGTCAAATCTGTACCTCCTCCTGTGTTTCCATTAAAGATTGTAGCCCACGGTTCACCTGGACGTACATGATAGAAATCTTGGAATCATTCTAGACAATTTTTTGTCCCTTTATCCTTGACATCCACATAATACTCATGCCTGTCATTTCTCCTGTTAATTTTGTTTAATGAATTTTGCTTCGCTCAATTCTATTTCCACTCTCCTCAGGCTCTCCTCACCTGTTTGCCCAGTGAGTGTGGCAGCCTTGTATGTGGTCAGAAGTAACTCCCACATACCTCTCCTCCAAGCTCTGGCCAGAGCAACCTTGCACAAATGAAATCTGACCCCCCATGCCCCTGCTTGTAATCATTCAGAGATGTCTCCATAATCCACATAATGAAGGCCAAGTTCCTTAAAAGGCTTCAGAAGATTCATGAAATCCTACCTACCTGTACTGTATCCTGCTTCTTTTAGTTTCATGTTTTGTGGTCTCTACTAATGTAGTAGCTTCTACTGCTACTTAACAAGTGGCCAGGGTTGGTCACTTAAAACAACAGAGACTGACTTTCCATGGGTCTGGAATCTGGGTCTTCTGCTCAACTTATCAAAAGATTGAAATCAAGGTATTGGTTGGGCTATGCATTTTTCCTGCCAGTTAGTGTCCTCTTTCAAGCTCACTGGGTTGTTGGCAGTATTCAGGTTCTTGCAGTGGTAGGACTGAGGTCTCCATTCTCTTGCTGGCTCTTGGCCAGAAACTGCTCTGAGCTCCTTCAGGCTCCTCTAAGTTCCCTTCCCTGTGACCTCCTCCACAGGCCTTCTCATACTTCAATCTCTCTTTCTTCAGGAAGGCCCCAGATCCTGCCAAGGGCTTTTCTGGTTAGGTCAGGTATGCCCAGATGAAATCAAAGTCAATTGATTAATAACCTAATCATAGCAGTGACATCTCATAAAGATTTGAATTTCTTTCTGGAACCAAGATAATAAAGTGGAAATCTTAAACAGGCTGACTTAGAATTCTGCCCTATCACAAGAACCAACAAGTGTGGATTTGCTGCAAATATTCATATTCCTGCTCATGCTATTTCTTCTGATGAAACATTCCTTCCTAACTTTTGCTCCTGGTTGATTTATATTCATCATTTGAGATTTTACTTAGCCATAATATTTTACAGAATAACTGCTTTCCCTGAATTCACAGGATTAGCTAAGTTTTCTTCTGATTTGCTTTTATAGTATACTATGTGTGCATGTCTCCTAGCATGAGTCTTATTAACTTAAGACTCTATTAGTTTGCTTCCCAAGGGTAGGTTATTAGTCAGCTGATCCCACCATAACAAAATACCATAGACAGTAGCTTGAACAATAGACATTTATATTTTCAATATTCTGGAAACTGGAAGTTCAAAGTCAAGATGCCAACATGGTCAATTTCTAATGAGATCTCTCTTCCTGGCTGGTAGGTTGCCTCCATCTTGCTGTGTTTTCACATGACCTTTTATATGTGAGCAAAGGGAGAGAGAAAGAGAAAGAGAGAGAGATAGGGAGAGGGAGGGAGAGAGGGAGAAAGAGAGCTCTCTGATGCCTCATCTTACAAGGGCACTAATCCCATTATAAGGGAACCAATCCTCTGATCTCTTCTAACCCTAATTACTTTTATAAAGGACCTGTATCCAAATGCAGTCACATGAGATGTTAGGGCTTCAATATATGAATTTGGGGGGGATATATTCACTCCACAACAGGGAGGGATGGTGACTTCTTCCTCTTTGTAATACAAATGTCTAGTACCCTTTCAATAATACTTTTAACTGAACTAGTCTTGCGGGGTCAAACTCATCATATTTGATGTCTTTTGTTTTGACCTCTGTTATTCAATTAGTAACTACTTTCTATGCTGTAATATTACTTTATACCCTTCTAAATAATTTAATTCTTCAACTTTAACTTTTACAATACCACTTCATTAACGAATTAGTACACAAAATAAGCTCAATATTCCTTAACCTGCTCTGGCTCCAGAGGTCCGGAGAGATACACAAATACTGGGATAAATATCTTTCTTTTAATTACAACATTGTAGCCTAAATCCCAAATAGAAAGACATGAAGATTCCATGGTAGGGGGTTAGTCATGTTAATTATATATTAGCAACAGTAAATAATGTATTCATTAAATGATATTGTAGAAAATAATAGCATCAGATAATAATTATGCTGGGATGTTAAGTAAAAAATTGATTTGAAGAGACAATTTATTTTTATTATATTATTAGTTTTCTTATCTAATTCACTGACCCCTTCACATATACTGTATGACCCTTGAGGAAAAGGAAAAGGGCTGTGCATTATTCATCATTATGTCCCTGGAACCCAACAAGATTGTTTAAAGACAGTAAACACTGAAAAATGTTTATTGCTTTGAGTGGATTGGCTTAAGCAAAGCAGGAGAGACATAAAATGTGAAAATATTTTTACTACAATGTACACATACCATATATTATTGTGTAATATTAAATGTCAAATATGTTACATACATTTTGAAGTAAAATTAAAGCTATCAATATAATTGTAAAAATAAATTCACCTTTGGAAATGGAGGGAATTTAACTATTCCCTGTGTTCGTCTAAGTACAGGAACTTTTCTCATTTTTGAAATGTTCTTTATTTATTTTGAGAGAGAGATTGGGGAGGGGCAGAGAGAGGGAGAGAGAGAATCCCAAGCAAGCTCCACAGTCAGCATGGAGCCCAACTTGAGGCTTGATCTCAACCATGAGATCATGACCTGAGCCAAAATCGAGTCAGACACTTAACATTGAGCCACCTAGGCACCTTGACACTTTTTGCATTTTAAAATATTTCTTTACCTGATGTGGTTATATAATATTATTCCAGTTTTATTAAATGGGCTGAATGTATTGCTTTTTTAAGAATTATTTGGATGCTTTCCTTACTCATGGTTTATACAGATCCTCTAAAACCCAAAGGTATTCTGATACACCTCTAAGTATATCTGCAGGTGAACAATCCTTTAAAAGCCTACAGTTCTAATGGTCAGAAGTAGCTAGAGAAACAGTTCAGTTAATCAGAATGAACCATTACAGTACTGAAATTGTCAATCATTGAGTTGTGTATTATATTGTCTGTATGTTTTTCCTTTTTCCTAACTAAAGAAGCTAGTTATTTTCTTGCTGTGGACCCCCTGGATTTATTTAAACCACTATCTTCTGACAAGAAGAATAATTTCTTAAATTATCTCAGCAGGACCTGCATGAAGAACAAAAATAATAAGTGATTGTATGTGACTTATATTTTCCCCAAAGTTCATTGTGTGTGTGTGTGTGTGTGTGTGTGTGTGTGTGTTCATGTTTGTATTTACTAAACAATAGTAATTTTATAAGCTAAACAAATAAGGCATAGCATCTTGCTTCATTTTGAGATCAAAATAAAACTATCAGGCGTAAATATTCATTTGTCTATTTAAAAGTATTTGTTGAATATTTACTATTCACTATCATGTTAGAAAGTAACTTTGTTTTTTCATGTATTTTTTAAATGTTTATTTTTATTTTGAGAGAGAAAGAGCAGGGTAGGGGCAGAGAGACAGAATCCCAAGCAAGCTCCACAGTGTCAGTGCAAAGCCCAACACGGGGCTTGATCTCACGGACTCTGAGATCATAATCTGAGCCAAAATCAAAAGTCTGATGTTTAACCAACTGAGCCATCCAGGCGCCCCTAGAAAGTAAGTTTAAAATAGTGAGTAAGAAAGGGATGCCTGGGTGTCTCACTTGGTTGAGCCATGGACTCTTGATTTTGGCTCAGGTCATGATCTCATAGTTCCTGAGTTTGAGCCCAGTGTTGGGCTCTGCACTGACAGTGCGGAGCCTGCTTGGGATTCTCTCTTTCTCTCTCTGCCCCTTGTCTGTTCATGCTCTTTATCTTTCTTTCTTTCTCAAATTAAATAAATAAACTTAAAAAAATAATGAGTAAGAAAGACATATACTCTCTTCTCCAAAGCTTATTCTTTTTTGGATTAGGTGCACTTATTTGGGGGTCAGTGGTGAGAACAGGTAAATTCTAGCAAATTTTAGTGAGGCAATACAATGTTACCAACTATAATTACCATGTTATCCATTAGATCTTCCAACCTTATTCATCCTATAACTGAAAGTTTGTATACTTTGACCAAAATCTGCAATCACTCCTACTCTTTGTTTGAGTTTTACCTTTTTGTTTTTTTTCAAAGTTTGTTCTTAGTTTACCTGTATTCTACCTCTACTAATTCCTTCTGGCTATCTTAGAGAAGAATGTTTTTGCTCCTCCCCACGACAAACTCTTCTGTCCATTTTGATCTTATTTGGTAAACTTTCCCTATCATATTTTTACTGTATGATAATTTCAATGTGGTTTTCATTAGTTCTTATTTTTAACCCTACAATGATTACACTGTATTACACTCCATTAAAGCAAGTTGTGTGCTTTGGTTCTCTCCTCAAGTGGAAGAGTGCTCAGCATTTAGTGGTTGTTATTAAGTATTTGGTAAATGTTGAATAAGTAAACATAACTGTTGATTACCTTTAAGAAATTAGCAACAGATGTCTTTCTTGGATGCTGACAGTTCTTCACCATCAGATTTACTGAAAGAGAAGAAAGAGTTCTTTATTCTTCCTGCCTTTCCACTCACTCAACTCACTGCAGACTTGTTTTTGCTTTTGTCTCTCTCATGATATGGCCTTCATTAAGGTTAAAGTTGATTTAATTTTTTTACATGTTTTAATGTTTATTTTTGAGACAGAGCATGAGCAGGGGAGGAGTAGAGGGAGAGGGAGACAGAGAGTCTGAAGCAGTCTCCAGGCTCTGAGCTGTCAGCACAGAGCCCGACGCGGAGCTTGAGCTCACAAGTCGTGAGATCATGACCTGAGCCGAAAGTCTATGCTCAACCAACTGAGCCACCCAGGTGCCCCAAAGTTGACTTAATTTCTTAATGCAACATGTCATTTTGGCTTTTGACATATTTAAATGATCTTCTGCACTGTTAATAATGTTGATCACTCCTTCTTCATGAAACTATCCATTGCTTTGTCTTCTTTCACAGCACATTTTATTGAATATATTACTTGCTACCTGATTAAGACCTCTCCTTTTCATTTCCTTTCTTATCTTCCTTTCCTTTGAATATTGGTCACTGAACATTTTAAAGGTTGTGTCCTCGGATTCATCGCTCTTAATTTCCAAAGAATTCCTTGCCTTATTCCCTCATATGACTGATATTGTTGCTTAACATAACTTATGTTTCCAAAACCCTCCTCTTTCCTAAATTCTAGCCTTTTATTTCTATCAGACAGCACTGAATGCAACCCAAGGCATATCAAACTGAATATTCAAATTAGGACTCATCTTATTTACCTTCCTCTTGATTTGATCTATTAAGGGCTTATCTGCTCTGCCTTACAAACGAGAAATGGGAATCCATTGTTGACATCCCTTTCTGTCACAAATTTTACATTTAGTTAGGGTCAAAAGGCACCTATGCAAGTAGTAGAAAATGTCACCTAATACTCAGGACTCTTGGCTTTCATTTTGTAGAATATTATCCCAGTTTTGTTAATGTTTTTATTAAAACTAAATATTTTACTACCACATGTCATAAAATAACAAATGTAAAAATTCTACAGTGTCTAGTTTGTGAATGGCAACCTTGACATGTAGCATCCTTGTACATAATGTGCACAAGCAGAGATCTCCAGAGTCCTGTTGACTCTATCTGTGAGCATTTTGCAAATCTGGCCTTACCTTTTCCTAGTTCACATATCCATTCTGTTTTGCAGGTATATGAGGTATATTAGTATGTACCTCAACATCTCACTGGTTTTGCAACTATGTAAGAGTTATTTCATTAATTACCCCTTGGATAATGTTATCTCTTGACTTCAAAATCTTTGATGGCTTATTTAAACCCAGCCTCCTAAAGGCTGGCCTCAGTGTCTTTAGATAGCCCTCTCCCTCCTCCCTTCACCATGGCATCCACGCTTTGGTCAAATGTAGTTGCTCATTATTCTCTGAACAAGGTTTTTCCCTTATACTTTGAAAGATTTTCACACATTTTCCTTCCTTAAAATATTCTTCATCTCTTCCCACCTACTGAAAAATTTCATTTCAAGTCTTGGGTGGCACTTTCCCTGACAGCACTACCAGAGTTAGTTATGCTATTCTTTATGCTTCTTTAATATTGTGTAGATATATAACATTTGCCACATTAAATTATAATGATTTGTTTACTTCCCTGTCTCTTTCTCTAGACTGCAAGTTCCCTGACTAAACCACAGATTATTTTTCTTTATAACTGCAGTGCTTGACACACTGCCTGGTTGTTTTTGAAAACATGAAAAACACAGCTGGGAATAGACAAACCCAAGTCACATGTTTCCCACCAAGGCAATGAGGGAACCTGGAAAAAAAATTAGTCTCATAGCCTTTTGACATTTCCTCATTGAAGATTATCATGTGGGTAACAGTCTTGTTACATGCAAAAATAAGAGTCTTTGAGAAATTCATATTTTTTAAAAGGCAGTTTGCATAATCCAGAAGCAATGAAAGGATCCATATGTAACTCATTTTCAAATTTTAAAGGTCAGTGTTAGATATGCTTTACAAAATCTACTCATGATATCCCTGAGTCTTGTTTTGTTTTGACTTTGTCTAAATATGGTTTCTGAGGCATATCTGCTTCCCTTCTATGATGGGGGTACAGTGACCATACATCACCCTTTGTTCCGATGGTCCTGTTTTATGCCTGTTTTACTAGTAGAAATTATTAATAGAATTCCTATTCGATATCAGAAGTATTCTGGTTTGGGCAATAATTATAAAGTTGCCCTGATTACAGGAAATTTTATTGGCTTAATTAGAATGTCACACAGAACTTTGAAGGACAACACTAAGGCTTGAAAAAGTATTCCTGATAATTTCACATTTGTTAAAAGAACAGAGTGTCGTTGAAAAGAGTTTGAATAGTAAGATCAAGCATATTTTTTTATTTAGTTTCCCCTTACATTGTGGAAAGAATCAACAACTTGACAACCTTATTACCACTGTTTTTTTTTTAGTTTAATGCTTTATGGCTTGAAGTTTCCTATCTTTTCGATAAAAGCCTTATTAATATCTTAACTCAAGAAAATTTGCATGTCATCCACACAATGTCAGGGAGTGTGAAGACTTCAGTCAACACCATAATCAGAAGGATCATGGTCCTTTACAAGATTACCTTCACTTCTGACACCAGTTGCAAGTCCGGAGGCTCCAAAATCTACTGTCAAGTTTGATTCAGTTAAAGATCCCAAGAAAATCACTGAAAACTCTACTTACTTTATGTTTACTTACAGAGAAAAATACAGATTAAAATCAGTCAAAGGCAGAACTGCATAGGGTAGAATCAGAGGAACTATACCACCTGTGGAGCTTCCATTGTCTTCTCCCTGTGAAATTGGGTCATGCTGTTTCCTAGCTTCCGTGTGCGACAATATGCACACAATTCAGGGAATTGCCAAACTCACAGGAGCACTGATGTTCAGAGATTTTACTGGTGCCCCATTATGTAGACATGATTGACTGATTGCTCATGTGGTGGCTCCCAGCCTCCGTGTGTACTGATACCTTGTGACCCAAAGCCTTGACACTAAACCACATCGTTAGTGTTTTTTGATGTGGCCACTCCTCACTCTAAGTCACCTTGTTAATGTCTGGCTAGTACAGGCAGACAACGATCACCTCTCAGGAGCCAAGGGCAAAGGCTAGAATTCTTTTTGGTCAAGGTTAAATTCTTTACTAAACATCAAGTTTTTTTTGCATTCTGATATTCTTAAAAAATACTACATTGAGTACAGATACCTCAAGGCTGTAAATTCAGTGTCTAAGTGTGGAAATGGTAAACTAAAAAGACTCAAAAATCTCTATTTAAGCACAGAAGGTTAAAATGTAATGCTAGTGAAATGATACTGCAATCAAAGTACTTGTGGAAATTATGTTAAAAATACCAATTAATTAAAAATAAAACCTTTATAACCATAATCATCAGTCAAATTAAAATCTAGGTAAAGTAGTTGACTCAATGAGGTCAGTTTCAAAATATCTTTAAAAAGATTCACAGGATTCTTTTTTGCAGCCAATTGTGCTGCAAATTGATAGTTATTTTAATTATCAGAACTAACCATATGGATATAAAATAGAAGCTTGAGCATTAAAATAAATTATGATTTGGTGGCCAAAAAAATAAAAGGGAGGGAGAAGGAATTGAAGGAGTCTTTTTTTAATGTTTAGTTTTGAGCGACAGAGAGAGACAGAACGAATGAGCAGGGGAGGGGCAGAAAGAGAGGGAGACAGGAGATCTGAAGCACGTCACATGCTGAGATCAGAGAGCCCAATGTGGGGCTCCAACTCACAAATCTTGAGATCATGACCTGAGCTGATGTTGGATGCTTAACCAATTGAACCACCCAGACATCCTGAGGGAGAGTTTTTATCAACACTATTAGAAGAAGTAGTGCTGATCATTCCCAAAGCCCCTCCCATTGCTCCATGAAAACATTTTTCACTCTGCCATTCTCCATAAGTAACTACTAACCTAGTTATGTAACCTGTCCTCTTTCCCTTTCTAATGCTCTGAGCAAATCTTGCTTAGTGCAGGTCCTGGAGTAAACTGCATGTTTATTAAATGAGCGAACAAATGAATGAGTGATTACTTTCCATTCGAATGGGAGAACTGGATTATTTGATGTGTTGACTCACCACAGGTGTTTATGTCCTAATCCCCTAAACCTGACAATGTTATCTTACATGCCAAGAGTGACATTATAGATGTGATCAAGTTAAGGGCCTTATGATGGAGAGATTTTCTTGGATTATCTGCATAGGCCCCATCTAATTGCATGAGAAAGGTAGGCACGTGAGAATCGGGGGACAAGATGTGACCATAGTATTAGAGGTAAGAGAGGAAGAGAGATTTTCAGATGTTACACTCCTGGCTTTGAAGATGGAGGAAAAGGCCATGAGCCAAGGGATGCAGTCAGCCTCTGAAGGCTGGAGAAGGCAAGGAATTTAAAAGATTGTCCACAATGAACTCCAGAAGGAATGCAGCCATGCTGACTCATTTCAGACTTTTGACCTCCAGAACTCTGAGAGGATGCATTTGTATTATTTTAAGCCTAAATTTCTGGTAATCTGTTACAATGGCAATAGGAAATTAATATACTTGCTATCTGCTTCTGATACTTGGTATCATTTTTAATGACTACCCACAGAGCCTGAAGGGAAGACCTGTTATTTAAAAAGTCTGATAAACCCTGAGCTTTTAATCAGGCTGTAGGCAGCAAAAGACAATATTAGATTTTCTATTTTTGTTAAAGGTAGATTACAAAAGACAATGAGGAGGCATTCACCATTCATTCATGTAAAGAATACTTACACAATGCCTCTCAAGTTTCAGGGACTCTGATTAAACCAAAAGGTAGAATTGAACATAATAATCATGGTGTGTCCCTCACAGAGTACACATAATTTCAGTGAAAATTCCAAATGGTTTAGAGAAAAGAGTGGAACAATTTTTTGTTTATGGAAATCAAAGCTTTAATGGGGATAATTCTTGCTGGCTAATGTGTCAAATGACTATTACCTACTAAACAGATATTGAAAACGTGAACACAGAAGTAAATATAATATATACTACCTTTATATTTTGAAGCAACACACCTAGGTAGATAGGTGGAAAGAGAGAGAGAGACAGACAGACAGACTTGATTATGACTGGGGACGTGGCTTAGAATGGCAGGACATTCCCTCTATGACTTGAAAATGATTCAAGGGAATCCTATAAAGATTGTAGGAAAAGGCATCCCAGGCAGCGGGAGCAGATATGAAAATTCTGGATTGTGGGAACAACTTGATGGCCATGAATTTCACGAAGAATAACTGTGTGGCTTAGTGTTCCAATATGGAAATTTCTTCCTGGTATTTCTTAAGAAATTGATATGTTTTTCTGATTCTTGGTCCTGAGAACAATCAGCTGGGAAATCAGAAAAATAAGACAAACTTCTATGCATGAACAGGAAATGCCAAAGTACATACAGGAAGGTTAAAGCCAACCGTTTGGGGAACCAGGACAGTTACAAGCAGAAAAGAAGTGGTCACAATCCATTGTGTGTCAGTCTTGGTTGTAGGTGTTGCCACAATATACTGTGTGTTTTGGATTTGTATACAGCTAAAGGTGAGTTGTTCTCACAAATAAAATATGTGTTTAGAAGTTTATGTACACACTATATACAAATCCTTTGAGTGTGCCAAGAAATGTCAAGTGTCTGGAGCAAAATAAATCCTTAATTTGGCAATTTTGCAAGTGATTCTGTGCATGGCTTTTAACCTTACTAGGAGATCTGAATGTTATGTTATTCAAATGCTGCTGGGTACTATTCACTGGTGCTCTCCACTCTGAATATTTACTATAGGCTACAGTCCTTGGAAATATTAAACTTAATATTTTCTTTTTATTCAGTAAATATTTTAAATTTCCATAATAATGACTGGAGAATATAAAGACTATTAGATAATTATTTATGATTTCAGGGATGCCTGAACATGGTGGGAATTCTAATTGCATGTTCACAAAATCTGAAGAAATTAGAAAGACTAGGGTAACTAGTAAGTAGCTGAATTAGATGAGGCAGAACTAAACATAGAACAGACTACATAGGGTCTTGAATATCATATTAGAGCTTTAAAAATTACTATTATCTTAAATTAAATGGGAAAACCGCCAAATGTTAAGCAGAGGAGTAACATGATCAAGTTTAGTTTCCCTAAATGATCTCTGGCTTCTGTATACAAACAGATGAAAGGGGTACATAAATGGAAGAGGACCCTTAGAAGACCACTCAGAATGGGAAGTGGCTTTGACCCAGGAAGATGGTTGCAGTGGAAACAGAAATGGGCTTATTTGAGATATACTTTAGAGGTAGAACAAAAAAAAAATATTTGGTGGAATATTAGAAATGTGTGAGGGGTAGCAGGATATCCAAGCAAAGGATATATGAGCTTAGGAACAGAAGAAGGGATAAACTATGGAAAATTAATTTTTAAAGTCTTATCCAAACAGCTCATCTTAGTATTTAATTTTCATAGTTCAAAGACTATATCTGTATGTACATTCATTTAGTGTGTTTTATAAAAGGTCTTTTAAGAGTCAGGGGCTCTGTTAGATGCTTAGAATTTCAACGTAAAAGATGTCATTCTTGCCTTGAAACGGGATTTGCAACTTCCTCACCATGACATTTTGGGCTGAATAATTCTTTTGCATAGGAACTGTCTTGTGCATTGTAGGATATTACCGGTGCCCTTGGACTCTACCCGTAAAGCCAGTAGCACTACACTTCCAGGTGTAATAATCAAACATTACCTATTGCTAAATGTCTTCTGGGGGCAAAATCATCCTCAGTGGAGAATCACACCTTTAAGAGCACATTAGGGGGAACAAATAAATAGAAAACTGTAACGTACAAAGTTTACTATGAGAGAGTAGTAGTGCAGCTTAGCCAAAGTGGGAGCAGGGGGTCACAGAGCACCTGGGCTTCTGGTGAGAGGAGTGGACCTGTGGATAGAGACACAAGTCATACAGAGAAAGACAGATACCATATGTTTTCACTCTTACGTGGATCCTGAGAAACTTAACAGAAGACCATGGGGGAGGGGAAGGGGGAAAAAAAGTTAGAGAGGGAGGGAGCCAAACCATAAGAGACTCTTAAAAACCAGAACAAACTGAGGGTTGATGGGGAGTGGGAGGGAGGGGAAGGTGGGTGATGGGTATTGAGGAGGGCACCTTTTGGGATGAGCACTGGGTGTTGTATGGAAACCGATTTGACAATAAATTTCATATTAAAAAAAAAAGACTGATCAATAGGTCATGACCAAGTCTGTAAGTGACTTGCCTGTTAAGAGATTTGGGTTTGTTGTGAAGGCAGTGAGGAGCCATTGAAGGATTCCAAGAGAGGGAATAATATGGTCAGATTTATGTTTTAGAAAACACAACTGAGGCACCTGGGTGGCTCAGTAGGTCCAGGGTCTGACTCTTAATTTCAGTTCAGATGATTATCTTCTGGTTTCATGAGTTTGAGCCCCATATGGACTCTGCGCTGACAGCACGGAGCCTGCTTGAGATCCTCCCTCTTTCTCACTTGCAAGATTAGAGGATGTTCAAATGAAGACACTTGACCTCATTGAACTAAGGTAGCTACAGGCAAGATGAATAAATAGGGACGCACTTCAGAGACAGTCCTATGGGTTGTAATACAGAGGATGTCGTGACAAATTAGACATGGCGGGACATGGAAGAAGGATGAGAACATGTTGAGGTTTCTGGATAGGGTGATTGGTTATGTGCAACACACTTTCTTTTTTAAAGAGAAAGAAATGTAATGACAGGCAGCAATGCACCTACATATAAGTACATAGCATCAAATAAGAACAAAAAAAAAACACTTGCGATAACCAATTTCATTTGAATTATTTTTGTAGTATTCATGTTTCAGTTACAGCTGCTGACAATAAGAGTTTAATTTTGATAAGTCACCATGATCATTTTATGTACCAGCTACAGTCAAATTTTAATCAAACTAAATTGTATGATTTAATGTGAAGTGATGTTGCCGACACACTTCCAGTATCATCTCACTTTCAAAACCCATTGTCTTACTAAGCCACTAATCAGCATGGCATTCATGATGAATTTTTGGCTTATAATATTATTACGGGCCACATTTTACATCATGCTGAAGAATACTAAATGATGGTAACCTTTTGACTCTTCATTTTGTGCATTTTGTATTACTAATTATTGGCAGTTTTATTCTTACGTCTTTGTACTTCTTTCCTAGCCTGATAAGCCATGTATCTTGTTATTTAAAAAGCCCAGCGATGTGTAAAATGTGGAATAGATTTAAAATGAAACCTGTGCTCTGTTGAGAGCCTGCATATATCATTTTAGTTAAAATGTTTGACAAATGAAGATTTTTATTTCGGTTTACTTTTTCATGGACAGCCAAGAAAATGCCTATTTCCTGAGTAACAGCCACACATATTGTCTGCTCTGTAGTTTGGATGTCCTAGAAAATGCTCTGAACAGAGAGTTCTAGCTTTTCTAGTTTTTACTTTGTTTTGTTTTTTAACACAACTTGTTCTTTTTTTTTAGTTTATTTATTTTTTGATACCGACAGGGACAGTGTGAGCAGGGAGGAGAGAGAGAGAGAGAGAGAGAGAGAGAGAGAGAGAGAGAATCACAAGCAGGCTCTGCGCTGTCAGCAAAAAAGCCTGATGCAGGGCTCAAACTCACTCACAAAATCGTGAGGTCATGACCTGAGCCCAAATCAAGAGTCCGACGCTTAACTGACTGAGCCACCCATGCACCCCTAACTTGTAGTTTTAAATTGAAAAAGACAGAGAGAAAGTGAGAAGGGAGAAAGAAAAGGAGATTAGCATATTTGTCACAGCGCGATTGCCCTTCAGAGAAAATTGTAATATTTATATCTTAGCATGAACGTCATAAAAGAATCGGTTTTATTGGGGTGCTAGAAGGTGGTGTAGAAATGCTTCAGAATAAAGCATGACAGAATGGTGTGTTAAATAGGGCAAAGAATATAAATTAGATTAAGAAGCATTGAGATCCCGGAGTGCCTGGGTGGCTAGTCGGTTGGGTGACTTCTACTGACTTCTAGTATTCACTCTTACACTTTTGACATCCTCCCCTCCCATAAAAACAAGAATGAAATAAATTATAAATTCCTAAGCTTCTCCCAATGGAATAGGATCACCCAAACATATTAAAGTTCCTGAATCCTGAGAATGGTGTTAGACTATATTTTTGAAGGTCTAAATCAAATTTTCTTTAGCCAAATGATGCATGAGCCATATTATAAGTGTTCTAACCATCGAAACTTTTGTGTTTTCCATAGGGGATACATTTTTTTCTATATAATTTTTTTCACTTTTTCAATTATCAGTCTGATAAATTACCCCTGAAACCCCTGAACAAAGTGTAATGATTTTTATTATTGATCATATTCCATTGGATGATTACTGAGAAGTAATGATTTATGTTTAACGTGTCAAAAGAAAAGATTTTTCCTATGAAAAACCTACAATTGTCAGAAACCTTTACATCTAGTTTGTTCAAGGTGAATTCAAACCATGGTTCCAAGAGAACCTCAACCATATTAATATATTAAAGATAATTGTTTAATTTTTTTTACCAAGTAATTCATTTACACTGATATATTTATTTGAAAAATGGTAAAAATTGGATTGGATCTGTACAAAAAGTGCGTGTTTTAGATAGTATTTTTGTTATGAGAATTGCTGATCCTTTCTAAAATTCTTCAACCAAGTTGTATGAATTTATGCTAGCCCACAAATAGCCAGAAATTAATAGAAACCTCATTTCTATTTTTTTGAAATATATGCTTTATAGGTTGAAGAGCCTAGAAATACAGTGCTGTATTCAACAAGGAAAAAAGTATATTTTTCTTTGAAATTGCATTTTTTCCCAGCGAGATAGTATATTTTAGTACTGTACAATATATGTATATTTTGCAAATGCCAAAATGTACCTTTATGTTATAAAGGTACTACTCTTCCCAATATGCTTTGCTAGAATTTTATTTTTATGACTCCATACAGAATTTTGCACAAATTATAACTATTTTCAAATTTTAAGCAAAATAACTGTCATAATGTTTTGACATATATTGGCAATGTTTCCAATATAAATCGCTGTGCCTGGTGTGTCCATTGGCTTGGACTGAATATCTGAAATATGAATAATGGAAACCTAAAATGTTAGCATGCTCTATCTTTCTCTCTCTCAATCTAAAAATGAGCAAAATTTTTATTCTCTAAGTGGCATTGTTTGCTTACTTTGTAGCTATAGTCCCAATGGAAATGCCAAAAGCAACAGGCCTTAAACTTGATTAATTTTGGCTAGAGAAATCCTTTATGTGGCCAGCCGGTGCTCATCAGGAACCTGCCGACTACATCACATGCAAGCATGGGTTCAGAGATTGCCATGTCTTCTAAACTGTGAAGAGAAACTAGTAATTCATTTAGATTAGACAGAGCTACATTAAGAACAAAGAAGCAAATAAAACCTAACTTCACAGTTGTTGGAAAAACTGCAAGTTTATTCTTCTCGCTGTTTGGAAAGCTAGCAGTCCAGGGGTGTACATGGTCATTAGTGACTTCACTCCTTTTGTCTTTTGCCTCTACCATTCTGGTGCCTGGTGTCCAGCTTTCAAGGTCATCTTATTGTCCATTGTGCCACCAGCGTGCTGTCTGCTGTGACATTATTTCAGGCATCAGGAAGATGGAAGTGAGGAGGACAAAAGGGGCTTTGCCAACAGTTTGTCCTTTTTAGGAGCCTTTCTGGAAGCCCACAAATATTTAATCCACCAGTAACTTTAAGCAAGAAATAAGAGTCTTTGCTGGACATTCTGCCACCAAAATATAACAGTGATTCCATATCTAAGGAGGTTTGTAAGGTATTGAATAAAACTAATTTTACGTTATCTCCTTGTCTGCTTTGGCCTTGTGTTGCAATGACCCTGTAAGCTTGAATGTCTGATGAACATAGTGCTCCTGAGTAAGAATATGGCTCTATTATTTTTCCGCATCCCATTTAGTCTGGAAACCTTATGGTTTCCAAGAAAAATTCTACTATTAGTTCTGCCCTCCACTTTCCCTTGTATTTTCTTTTCCCTCCCCACCTCTAATAGACTGTCTAACCTTATTGTATCTTTAGTCTAAGTCGTAGCAGATCAAGAGCTACAAGATCAACCTTCTTTAGGTTTTCTGCTGGCCACACATGAAGAGGACACCCTTTTGTTTTCCACAATGATCTTAATATATAGGAAAAGTCAATTTCAGGTGAAGTATATCTAAGGATGGGCCTTTTCTTTCCCTGTTGTACCTTTATGGAGACAGGAATATACATGTTTCGAAAACATGAAGTCCTTACATTTCAAATTAAGAATATCATTCCTGATGTATGGAAGAAAGGTTTCACAAGCTTCTGTGGCATAAGAATATAAGACCCCAAAACAGTGTTAATCTTCTTCAGAACCATCCTGTCATACATTCTAATGATAATGAACCTAATAAGACATGGACCTTAGTTTCCCTGGGCCTAGATTGCCCAAGAACCTCTTATATTTTGTTCTAAATAACACTAACCAAGGCAGATAAAGATTTATATTCTTAAACCTAACTAACTCTTTCTGGAGCTATCTATCTACCATATGAATTTAGAGTTATTTACTTTAAGACATTCCAGAAAATTATCCTTTTTTAAATTCTCCTGTTTCCTCTTCTTACTTCCTTGTTGACCCACATTGTACTTTTACTCCCATTTATAATCTCCAACAACTATTCTTCCTACAAGGAATCTAAAAACAGGTAAAATTAAGTAGCTTATGAAATTAATAAGGGGAAAATAGTACTTTCATTCACTTTTTATTATAATGGAGGAATTTTAATCAACTCAAAACCTAGACTAGGATGGGAATCATTTTCTGGAATCAGTTGTTGAAATACCCATCTCTTAGTGGAGGGTTTAAGGTGATGAATTTTTGAGTATGCTTGCATTGGTCTATCAGCATGCCATTTCATGGAAAAATTGTACCTACAGAAGCCCAGCTATTACAACTGATGGGCTGAACCTCTAAGTTCCTCATTATTTGTTTAATGTGCCTTATAAGAGAAAAAAATATATATATAAAATATATAATGTGGTACATCTTGAAAGAGTAGGTGCAATATATTGTGAAATAAGTGCCTATTTTCTTCCCAAGTAGGAAGTAAATGAAGACAAAGCCTGAATGAAGCATGGTTCATCCCAAGTAACTGTGATAGATAAGGCAAAAATTAACCCCAAAAGGGTGTGTCTACTATTCTTGAATACACATAAATAGCCTGAATTTGAAGGCAGAAGCTACACGTGGACCTACAATCTGATAATTTGTGTGTACAAGTCAAAATAGTAGACCCTTCAGGAGATATACACAAATGCTTAGTATTTGGCAGGGTCATTTACGTTATAAAAATACAGAACAATAAGGGATGTGCTGCCAATAAAGCAATAATCTGTGGATAAATTAGGAAGTCAGTTCCCAGGATTCCTTATACAACCATTCCAAATGTGTCAGGATAATTTTGAACATATAGTCACTGACACAGATAGCTGGATTTAAGGATTGTGTGGTTTTTATTTATTTCATGTAAAGGATTCGGACCATAGCACTGATTATTTGGGGATGTCTTTCCAGGTTTCTTAGGTCCTAGCAACATGTTTTGAGGTTGACTGAATAGAATTTATTGACCGAAGTCACATAGAGCTAGCACTCTACTCAATTTATAGAGCTAGAAGCATATGACCAAAACATTTATAAGGTATGATGTCAAAAAGGACCAAGGCAATAATATCTTGATTCAAAGTAAAAAAACCTGAGTTTTCTTCCACTTTCTAAATTCTAGGTCCATTTCTTTCCTCCGTAAGCTCAGTCTTTCTGAATGGTTACTTATGTTTTATTTCTGTGTTGTATATAATCTTGTCATATCTATTTGAATTTTATTGAAGTTCTTATAAAAAACACAGTGGCAGCAATATTTTGGATAAGTTTCCCAAGTTAAATCTCCAATTTGGTTCATTCTATTTTCTTTATTAAAATGTTAATGTTTTAACTCATCATCCTACTTAGGATTGCATTCTATTTTCTATAGAAAATCTTCCATTCATGACTTTATTCTTTACTTTCTTTGTGATGTACCTACTTGGCCACATACTATAAAAGATAAAAAGAACATTTTTCTCATTTCTGTAGTTCCCGCATTGGTAGCTGCAAAAACTCTAAGCAAAAGAAAAGAAATTAAACACGTGCTACTTCAATCATCTAGTGGTCATTTTAAGGTGTCAGGAACAAAAGCTTTCGATAATCCTAAAGTTACCAGGTGGGGGGAGATATTCTAGCACTCTCTAGTAGAATGAGAAATTCACTCTTCTTTGTGCCTGTTTCTGGAAATTGCAAAATCGGGGGAAAATAGGTATTTTCTTTTAAGCAAATACGTATTGAATTCCTATTATGTGCTAAGACGTGGGAAGCAGAAATGATTTATAAGAAATGTTCTTTCCTGAAATTTAGAGACTCGTAGGAGATATAGATAAGAACATGCTTTATTCTTATCATTAATGGAAAGTTGCTGACCAGTCTTATATTAAGGCATTTTCCATAATATATTTTTAGCTATTTTGTTGATTTTCTTTGATTTCCTCATTAAGAAGTCGGTGGGAGGCATCGATTTTGAGGTTAGAAACACACACACACACACACACACACACACACACACACACAGCAACAGCTTAAAATTGTATAAAGCACAAGGTTTAAATTGCCTAAATGCAAAGTGCACCTCTTTTGGAAATTGATTTTAACTGAAATATCTGCTAATGCAGTAAAGAGGAGCCTACTTTAATATATATTTTTTAATATTAAATTCCCATGCCTTTCAAAATACCAAATTTAAATCTTGGCTTTATTAGAATTTTCTGAAGGAGTCGGAAGAAAGTATGGATTTCTAACAAGTACGTGAATTATGGAAACCCATAATGGGGGAGGATCAAACAAGTTGGGAAAATAATTTGTGGTATATAATTCCTTACTTTTCTGAAAATAACATTAATTTTAGTCACCTTAAAGTTATGATATGATGCTTTCAGTGTTGGCCTCTGTTTCCACTGTTATGCCATCTCTCAACCCTCTTGTGTTTATTTTCCCTTCCCATGTTTGCAGGTAATTCATAATGGTACTCAGTCATTACTTTTAAATAAATAAACAAAATGGAAATACATAGGAAACCAAAGAAGTGTAGTTTAGTAAGTGAAAGGTGGAGTCAGGCAGCCAGATCCAGAGCCTGGGTAAATGACTTTGCCCCTTAAAGCCTCCATCTTTTCAGATATAAAATAATAATTTTGATTAATTCTAATTTTGATAGACACTGCAGTGTCTATGGAGTTTTGACACAAGGCAAACACTGAAATGATAGCTGTTATGATGATAATTGTTACTGACTTTGTGTGTGGTAATTGATGCTGTTGGATACAAATGTTTTCCTGCCCTTTATTTACCATTCTTATTAATGATTGATTGTAAAATTTATTTAGTGAGTCACATTTATTTATTGAGAGCTCTCTGTGTGCTTGTCATTGTAAATAGAACAACAAGCACATAAGGTTTTAATCTTCAAACTGTTTACTTTCTTTGGGAGAAGATCCAGGACAATAGCCTGTTTTATAAATACTATGATCAGTTCTAACACAGTTTGCACTGTGTTAGTTTTAAGCTAATCAAAGAGAAATAAGTAGTTTTTGACATTTCAGAGATTGCTACTAAAGAGCACGAATTCCACACTGAGTTCTCAACACTGAAGTGGAGTTTGTCAGGTAGAATGTGGGGGAACAATTAAAAGGGATCTTCTAGGAAGAGAAAAAACCTATAAAGAAAGCCCAGATTAAGAGATACTGACTAGAATTTTCAGATTCACGCCCACCAGTTATTAGCTAGCTATTGACAAGTAATGAGTAGTCTTGGGCTATGAATAAGCATAGGAATGCCTGTGACCAAAGGCTTTCAGTGAGAAGTTATTTGGGGATCATAGAGGATAACAAAAATAAATCAACGATGAAAACGAATGCCTTGTTATCTAAAAAGAAAAAAAAAATGTTTCAGGAATTGTTGCATATAATCACCTAAGTCTTAACAGAGCCCCTGACAAGAATGAAATTAGCACTCTATAGCCATGGCTTTGAGGTGCTCTTAGTGTTTTCCTACAGTAGTTGTAGTATACTTATGAATCAATATGCACATTTTCTTATTATATATTTTGGCAATATTCTTCTACCTCTATTGAAATACTGCTTTTTTGATTTTTGCAGGATATTCCCTTAGGGGCCTATACAGAAATTACTTTATGCTTAATAATTTCAGTACAATTGATGATTATTCCTACCAAAGCATGAATTTCTGTTCCTGCTTTGGAAAGCATGTTAAGAGGATAGACCTGCTAAGAATGCCACATTTTCTTAGCTCTTTTGTGGTTCTAGTGTCTGACACTCTGAAATGTTATTAGTTTCCATTTTATCTAATCTTTCTCTTATGCAAGTCATAATTATTACATTTATTTCAATATGAACATTCTTTAAAGCAAACTGGCTATTTCTGCTATTGGTGAGTTGATCATTTCCACAGAGAAGATGTACATTTACATACTTATAATTAATTTTAGAATGAGAAGGTATTTGGAAATGATTTCCAATGAATGTGTCAAAGAAAAAGTTACTTAATTTAAACTAATAAATTATCCTTTTACTGTTTACTGCTTTGAGGGGACAGATGATAAAAAAGAGTTGCACATATTTTAAAATTATTGTTTTTCTGAGAGCAAATGAATATTCTGTGCTTGATTTGGTAATTTAATTCCTTTCATGACAAATTTTCCAAATTAAGCTACATAGTTTTATCAATAATCTTCTAAACAATTTGACTTGCAAATTTTGCATAATTTTTTCATATTTTCTAATTCTAAATTAACATTTTCTATATTAAGCAACATTACGGTATAAATGAAAAGGATATATATGTATATATATATATACATATATATGTATATATAGCTATAAAAGCTATAGATAGCTTTTATAAAAAGCTATAGCTATATATAGCTATATATATACATATATATACACATGTACATACGTACATATAACTTAATTAATAATATCATATTTCCAAACAAAAGTTAATTAAAAGACTGAAAGGAAATAAAAGAGGAGAGAGGAAATAATTTAAGGTTTCCTCTATATATCTTTCTGACTCCAGTTCCTGGTTTATTCCCTTTGTGAGCTATGAATTCTTGCCTTATTTTATGGATGAATTGACACTTTTAGAATTTTTAATATTTAAATATTCTGGATTTGGAATTCTCGAATCCCTTCTCCAGAGAAAATCTAAGTGTTTTTTCTGGAATGATTAAAATGCACAACTGGTGTGTGAGTGGTGAGAAACAAGTGGACTTCTTGGGGACCTTTCCAGATGTGAGTCCAAATGTTTACAACTTTCAAAGTGAATCTGGCATGGAATGTTCATATAAATGAGCCAAGATCATGACTAAAATACTGTGTGGGTTAATGGACTTAATAAAGTGATCTAAATTCATACCATGATTTAAAAAATCATTAGTCATTTGTGACAATTTTTATTACTATGTATGAAATGTATATTCAATACAATTATATTAAAGCCAATTATGTAACTCTCACAGTGCTCACTGTTTCTGCCTTAAGTTAGTATATCCTTAACTTCTTGTCATAGTACTCTCTTGAATTGCTACTCTCAGAAGGTCACTGATGGTGCATAGGTTAACATAATGTTAAGTAGTTGAAATATTTGAACTTTATCCTATGACTAGTAATAATTTAATACTATACTTATTACTATCATTTTAAAGCTAGATTATTTATTATGTTAAACTTTTAAACTACTTCATAGCTAAAAGTGTTACATATGATTGATCACCAAACACTTGATATCATACACATTCTTTCTTTTGTGGTCTGATTTCTTAGAAAATTTTTCAAGATGGAGAGGAAAACCAGGATTATCAGGAAAAGGGTTCTCTAAGAATGTCATGAAGATGGTATTCACTTTTTAAGATTTTATTTTTAAAAATTAATTAATTTTTAATTTGACAGAGAGAGAGAGAGAGAGAGAGAGAGAGAGAGAGAGAGAGAAAGAGAGAGAATGAGTAGGGGAGAAGGGCAGACGGGGAGAGAGAGGGAGAATCTTAAGCAGGCTCCACACACAGTGTGGAACCCAATGTGGGGCTTCATCCCATGACCATAAGATCATGGCCTGAGCCAAAAAGATGTTTTTTAGAATGGTTTACAACAAAATTGGGGGTGGGGGGGAGTACAGAGATTTCAATATGCCCTCTGCCTCCACACATGCATAGCGTCCACCATCATCAACATCACTATCAGAATGGTACGTTTTTTTACCAACGGTTGAATCTACATTGGTGAATCGTAATCTAAAATCTATAGTTTGCCTTAGGGTTCACTTAGTGTTGTCTATTCTATGAGTTTGAGTAAATGTATAGTATCATACAGAATATTTTCACTGTCCTAAAATCCTCTGTGTTTTGCCTCTTCATCTCTTCCCACCCCCACACTTGGCAAACACTGATCTTTTTATTGTCCCCATAGATTTGCTTGCTCCAGAATGCCATATACTTGGAATCATACAATATGTAGCCTTTTCAGTTGGCTTCTTTTACTTGGTGACATGCACTTAAGGTTTCTCTCCATGTCTTTTCATGGCTTGATAGCTCATTTTTTAAGGATTGAATAATATCCCATTGTCTGGAAGTACTTCTATTTACTTATCCATTCATCTACTAAAAGGACATTTTGGTTGCTTTCCAGATTTTGACAATTATGAATAAAGCTGCTATAAATATCTGTGGTCAGGTTTTTGTGGAGAAACACATTTTCAACTCTTTGGGTAAATGGCAAGGATTATGATTGCTGAATTTTATTTTTTATTAATAAGTAAAAAAAAACCTACTGAGTAAAAATCATGAACTTAAAATAGTAGTTGTCTTTGTTTTTCTTCAATAAAATACTATAAAATGTGTGGCTTATAAACAACATAAATTTATTTCTAATAGTCTTGGAGGCTGGAAGTCTGAAATAAGGATGACAGAATGGTCAGGTGAGGACCCTTTTGTGGGTTGTGACCTTCTCATTTTATGTCACTTTGCAGAAGGGATGAGAGGTTTGTCTGACCTTCTCTTTTCAGGACATTGATCTCATTCATGAGGACATAGCCTCATCTTAATCATCTCCCAGAGTTCCCACCTCCCATGATCCACATGCTAGGCATTAAGTTTCAACGTATAATTTTTAGGGAAGACACAAATATTCAGACCATAGCCATAATAGACAGTCAAATATTTGCTGCTTATATTTGCACTCAAAGATTTTGGTACTGTTGGTGCTTAATTTAGCCATAGTAGTTGAAGTGTTACCTTTTTAGTGTCAAGTCGCCTGAATATTAATCTTATCACCTTTCCACCTTGTGACCTCAGAGAACTTTACTCATCTCCTTTACATCTCAATTTACTCAGCTCAATTTGGCAATATTAAAGTAAACTCATAAGAGAAATAAATTAATGCACATAAGCAACTGACACAATGCCTAGCAGAAACTTCTCAAATACAGTAGTTACTGTCTAATTTTATTCTCAAAAAGAGCCCTTTTTATTCAGTTATGGCTAAAGATGTTTTCACAATTCAGATTGAAGGGCACCACATTTACTCTTGTTGAACATAGTGTGTTTTACTACATATTCAGTGGGTAGTTCTCTAGTGATATTTATTACCTGTATATTTGCTCATGAGTACAAAATCTACTCATGATATGGTATATCATGCTACATTGTGCTTTGTTCTGATATTATGATTAAATTACTGCAGTAAATGCTTGGGACACAGTCTACCAAGTCATACGGACTTATTAACAAGTTTAGGGGAAGAAGTTTATGCTTATTTACTCACAAGGGGAAAATCTGATTTCTATTTGATATTTGAGTATCACTTTTCCCATTTGATTTTTGAGTGCAAATAATTTCATTGTTATTCTTTGATTGCATAAGGGAAATTAAAGGGCACATATAGAAGCAGTTTATTGACTGGTAGTAGAAACTCTGTCCCTTGGCTACTTCATCAGTTTCCCTACTTGTATCACCTTAAACAAACTGACTAACATATATAATAATAATAATGATAATGATGATGATGATGATGATGATGATGATGATAATGATTGTGATTCTTCTCCTTCTTCTCCTCTTCTTCCTCTTCCTCCCTCTTCCCATTGTAGTGATACCAAAGGAAGTAAAATCCCTTATTGAACAAACACTACATACCAGGCATTCAAATAATCACTTTATTTACATACTTACTGTCATATACCATTTTGCCTTTAAAATAACTATGCAAACTGCATATTATTTTCCCATATTTCAGTTAAGGAAACTGAGGCTTGGAGTGTTTAACTGAATTTCTTAAAATGCCACCATACGTAGCAGAATTAATATTCAAAATCAGTTTTTTTCTGGTTTAGGAAAACATTTTGCTGTCATGTGACTGTGCAGAGTTTTTGCTTTTATCTTTGTCATTATCTACTCACAAATCATTGCTTTAAATGTCTAACTTCTTTCTATCTCTACTTGCCACAAACACGTAAATATTTACCTCTCCAAATACAAGCTACGTTATTTTTCTGTCAAAATATTTATTTCTTATGATTTCTCTGGTTCTGAAGTCTTTTTTTAATTAATTAAATTTTTAGTGTTTATTTTTGAGAGAGAGAGAGAGAGAGAGAGAGAGAGAGCAAACTCAGGGGAGGGGCAGGGAGAGAGGGAGCCAGAATATCTGAAATGGGCAAGCAGAAGACCTGACAGCAGAAAGCCTGGTGAAGGACTCGAACTCACAAACCATGGGATCATGACCTAAGCCAAAGTCGGATGCTCAACCCACTGAGCCACCCAGGTGCCCCCCGGTCCTGAAATCTAACCCTGGTCATTCTTCATGCACCTACCAGTTTCTTCTCTTAATTCAGTCAGTCCCTGGCTGACTTCTCTACCTGTTCATCTTAATGTAAGCCATCCTTTGACTGATGATAGATTTTCTTTTTCTGAAAATACAATTAAAGAGGACAGTTCTAATCAAAGATGTGCAATGGCTCTCCAATTCATACTGAATAAAGCCCACAGGTTTTAAACTTGTATTCAAATCCTTTCATCACTTGATCCTGACATAATTTTTTTTCTAGCCCCTATTAGACTTCTATATTCTATGTACCAGCCAAATACAACTATTTGTCATCCTGGACATTCTTTATAAGATTTTCCTATCTATATTAATTCATTTTTTTCCCTGAACAGAAATATGGTTTATGGACATCAGAGTTATTATTACTTATAGGAATAACCATATTGATTTATTTCCCTTACCTGAACCCCCTGGATGACACCATGAGGGAGACATCAGATGCATATAGAAGAGTCTGTACTGCGGGAGAAGGACCCCAAAATTCTGTATCTAGAAGTATATAGAGGCTACATGTTTTCCAGGGGCTAGTCTCTCCTGAGAGGAGAGAAACCTTGCTTCTCTAATATAAACAAATCTTTTGGAATGTAAAAACCAAAAACAAAACCTGTCAGGAAGAGAAGGGAGAAAGTGTCTACCTGGAATACAAACATTTTACTCAAAGGATGTGTTTCAATACCCTTTGAATGGGAGCAGATGGCTCAAGGTTTAATACCCTTGGGATGTAAGGAACAACTGATAGAGCAAAAGATAGAGCAGATGATGAAGGGCTAGAGAAATGGCAGATTTGAAAAGACTGGGTCCAACCTTGCTGACGTTGAAGATGTGAGAATGGGGTGACAAGCCAAAAAAAACGTGGGCTGCTTCTAGGAACTACAAAAGACCAGAAGTGGATCCTCCAGTCTGGCTTCTGGAAAGAAAGCAAACCTGCCAACACCTTGCTTTTAGCTCAGTGAAGCCAATTTTAGATTTCTGACTGGCAAAAGTTAAAGAAAATAAATTTATATGATTTTAAACCTCTAAGTTTGTGGTCATTTGTTATAGTAGAAATAGCAAATTAATACAGTGCAAAAGAATGGAAATGTTAATATTACTTTGTGACAGTGGCCCACATTAATGTGTTTGTATCCGTGTGTACTTTGTGTCTGTGTATTTATGTATGTATCTGCATGTTTGTTTGTTTCCAACTCTGTACCTTTTCTATGTCGTGTCTTTTTCTCATCTCCATCACCATCTCAAAATAATGTTATTTTGTAAGATGAGGTCAAAAGTCACACCTTTGAAATCTAGAGTGATATTCCCTTCTATGAGTATATGCATGTTCTTTATTCTTTGATTATTTTGTTGTTGTTGACTTCAGAGTTATTTTGTTATATATGTTATATATTTTGTTATATGTTATATGTTATATATGTGTTATATATATGTTATACGTTATATATAACATGTACTATGTGTTATATATATGTTATATATTTTGTTATGTGTTATATGTTATTTGTTATATGTTTATGAACTGGGTGGCATTAATTACACATTAAAGATGACATTGTATTTTGGAATACCTTGTACCAGGGAACACACACTGAAAGAACAATACATTTTAAAGAGTTCTTGCAAAGGAAACATGGTGGTTACATAAAGGATAGTAAACATCATAGAAGATCACGTGTAATAAAGGCAGTTGGAGATTTTGCTCTAATCAAAACCTTAAAAAGGATGTGTTATCTCTCCTACTAACTTTTAGTTCATGTGTAAGTTATCTGTATTGGGTTATGCAAGTGTCCTCCATGAGTTAACATGAAAAAGGATGGCATATTTGTTCAATTAACCAAAGTGAAGAACAATGATGACTAACCAGTGGCTGACTGCTTCCCTAAGGACTATAATGGCAATTGGTTTTCTAAGTTTCAGATACCTGGATCACAGATTGTACCTTGTACTGCTGGAGCCAGCATCATCTCAAACAGATAAAAATATTAATGTTTCCTTTGTGTCCCTAATAACATGAATGTGAGTTCTACTCAACAGAGTGTAAACTGCATGAGACCAGAGGTTTTCATTTTTCCTAGTAACTGATAGATTTTCAGAGCTACACATTCAAAAATGTTTTTGAACTAACAAATAAGTATCAGAAGCATATATTATCTGCATCTACTCCCTTGGAGTCTCAAATTCAGAACCCAGTTTACTCTTAGCCTTCTCTTAGAGAATAGCTGTAGGGAATGAGCTGAGGATCATGTACCTGGCATTGATAACAGCATCGGCCCTGCATTCCACATTTCCACGTTGAGAATCTGTCATCTCATCTATAGAAAGATTTTATTCTGATATCCAATATATGGAAAGGGAATAAAAGCTTGCATTATGTTATCCAGTATAACCACTGAATCTCAAGTAAATAGACTTCTAGTTCTGGAATGTGTCAGAAATACTTAGCTTTGACTGGTCAATCTTATATGTTATAAGGGTCGTTCATCTCTCAGAGCTTTTAGGGTCGTTCCCATTGAGTTCTAAGGACTTGTAATAAATCCATGGACAGATAACTCATCAGTATACAGGCAGAGCAAAAAGCAATATCGTTGAGCTAAAGCAAAAAAGTAATGCTTTCAAAGACTGTGTTTTGGGGCATAATCCTTAAATACTTGATTATGGAAAAGAGAACCTTGGTTTTTGGGCAGACAGCACAGAAAAAGAGTCCCTAAAGCCTCACTCGTGGTTTGACAAATGTCCCTTGGGGAGTGTCCTCCACTTTTCCAATCCTTTATTGCTTTCAAGTTAATAAATCCTCTCCCTGTCTGCTGTCAGAATATAACTTAACTCAGAGGTCAGGCAGGACTCTCAAAATAGATTGTATTGAGAGCTTTCCTTATCTAAGGATTTTATTTACCTTTTATTCCCCCACATTTTACAGAATCAATGTATAAAATAATAGAATGAGTCACTTTAAATGTGATTATAAAATAGCCATTTTAACTTCTCTCTCTCTCTCTCTCTCTCTCTCTCTCTCTCTCCCTCACTACTCAGTAACAGCTAGGAAGTCTAGCCAGGCAAATTTCCCTATGTTTTTGTCATAAGGCACCCATTTAATAATTGGACCACTAGACAAAGAAGTCTAGTTTGAAAGATATGTCTTTCCACAGAAGAATAATCTAATGTCTTTTGCTATCTTAAATTACAGTTCACAAAAAATACCAAGAGAGTGTCTATAAGTATTGATCTAAAATACACCTCAGCTAAGTAAAAATATTCACTTTGGAAGATCAAAAATGAAGAGCTCAAAGTATACCCACGGGCTCATAGAACAAATGCTTAACTGAACTCTATTATTAGACAAAGGGTTTGGATAATTTTCATATTTTTTTGAAAGTATGGGGAGGAGGTTAGCAGACAGGCCATTAAGACAGGATCAATACAGATATCTAACAGAGGATGACCCACTCTGAATGAAATCATTACACAAGAAACATTTCCATCATTGTTGCCATTTGAATGGAAAATGACGAGCCACTCCTCACAGATTTTCATTTACTCTAACATTATCCACTGCTTTGCCTGACCTTCCTTTACATTTGAGAGTGGATTCCTGAGCTATCTTCTTATTTTCTCACACGTCACTGGCACAATGAATTGAGTTGTGATTTTGGTGCAACTTGTACAAATATTATTAAAAGACGTGTGGGAGTCCTCAGTGTTATCAGGGTTTCTACCAGACACAGAGGGAAGAATTTGATTTTGACTTTTTTTTTCAATCCAAGATTACAGTTTTTTTTTTTTCCCAAAGATATTCTCAAGTTTAATGACTCTATGGGGCTATCTGCCGTACAGCTGCTGCTTCACAAAGGGTCCTGTGAAGCTTTAAGAGCAACAGGAACAAAGCAGATTAACCAGTTTTGTGAAGCTTTTGAAAGGCCACTATCCTAAGGAAGGTGAGGTAAATTGGTTTGTTGCTGAGCATTCTTTCAAGATTATAGATGTGCTGCCTAGGCTCTGCACTGAAAGCTGAAGAAAAATCTTCCTTTTCCTTTTCATTCATGATCAGCCATACTCTGCTCCATAAAATGAAAATATACAGAAAGAAATTAAGATGGCCTCCTAATGTATACTTGCTTACACAAATCATTTGCTTACTTTAGTCAATGATCAAACCTTGCAACTATGCACGAAACTATTCTTCTCTATAGGCAAGAATATATTGCTCACTATGTTTTAGCCCTTTGTGAAAAGGAGGCACCACTCAATTCCATTCTTCTTAGTTAAAAGCTCCTTACTAACCATTCCTAAGTCTAAAATTACATTACCTTGCATTAAAAATTGATGAACTGTCATCACTTCCTCAGAGTTCTTGGTAAGCAAGGCACAACCCACCAGGAAAAAAACACCACTACTGCAAACGTACCATAAGCTGATAGATAAAAACAAGTATGTGTTTAAAATGTGTTCAGTTTATTTCAATTAAATATCCCGTGTCTTGATGTGGATCTTTTGTTTTCTCCACATATTCCGGGCCTGAAAATATGTTAGTAGGATATACGTGCATAAGATCACAACCAGTAGCAATTCTGGTATAAGTACAGTGTTTTCTGTCCTGGACTTTGAAAGCTGAAAGGATAAATAAGCCTGAGCTCTCCCTATTCTTAAAGTTTGCTTCTTCAATCGTGCTGTCAACATGCACAAAATTTGTATTCCTCTCAATGTCTAAGGTATAAACTCCTAATTTTCTCTACTAATCTTTAACTGCTTTGAAAACAAAACAAAACACATTTCCTCTAGAGCTAGCCTTAGACATTTTATTCTTTCTAGTTTCCTACTCGCCTCAGACACCACAGAAAAAGAAGAAAAGTTGTCTCTGTTGCATTTCAATGTTTGTATCGGCACCTTGGATGCTGCTTCAATTGCTGAAATCACTGATATGTGGCACTGAAATTTATAATACTGTTCCTGGACATCATATCAAGTTTGAATTCTTGGACCAAGCATTTATTATACAAAACAGAGTGATTCTACTTGAAACTATCAATGCAGACCTGAAGAAATGAAGGCAAAACTAGGCCAAAAAAAAGCTTTTTCATATGGCAGAAACTATTTCACTATTTCACTATTTCACTACTTCACCAGAAGTAGAGACCGTCATAGTTAAAAACACAAAATTTAGGGGCGCCTGGGTGGCGCAGTCGGTTAAGCGTCCGACTTCAGCCAGGTCACGATCTCACGGTCCGGGAGTTCGAGCCCCGCGTCCGGCTCTGGGCTGATGGCTCAGAGCCTGGAGCCTGTTTCCGATTCTGTGTCTCCCTCTCTCTCTGCCCCTCCCCCGTTCATGCTCTGTCTCTCTCTGTCCCAAAAATAAATAAACGTTGAAAAAAATAAAATAAAAACACGAAATTTAAAAAAAAGAAAGTTTAAGTATGGCCTTTGATAGAGTTCAAGTCTACGCCCAAATTCAGGTGAATAAACAGAAGTTAACAAAGCTAACAAGTTGACAGGCATAGGAAATTGGAGGATATTATTCAGTTTATTTTAATTCCTTTTTCTTGGGCAAGAGTGGGGAGAAGAGGGAATCTTTTTTTTTTCTTTTTTTTTTTTAATGTTTATTTTTGAGTGAGAGAGAGAGAGAGCATGAGGGGGAAGGGGCAGAAAGAGAGGGAGACACAGAATCTGAAGCAGGCTCCAGGCTCTGAGCTGTCAGCACAGAGCCTGATGCGGGGCTTAAGCCCACAAGCTGTGAGATCATGACCTGAGCTGAAGTCGGATGGTTAACCCACTGAACCACCAACGTGCCCTGACTTTTTTTGAATATTTAGAAATCTACCACATAGGCATACGGTCTTCTATATTAGACATATAGTCCACAGAGACTTAAAATTTTCTCTCCTTGTAAGATGCCTGATGTTATTATTAGTGTAATTTAATATTACATGTAACTCATGTTTTTTGCTGACATTCATAGAATTCTTAAGCTATTTCATCAAATATCCATTGTGCTTTTTGTGGATATTTTTCTAGGTAAAACCATTTATGAGAAATGAAAGAAAGAGTGAGAAAGAGAGGGGGAGAAAGGGAAAGAAAGGTGACTATGTGAATTATTTTCAGTTTATTAGAATGTTATTTATTATTCACTGTGATATGCTTTAGAAAAAGCATATTTTGTTAGGGCTTTTTATGTGTGATTTTGTCTGCACCAGATTTAATTTATGTTCACATTTGGGAACACTTTTTCCTAAAAAGTAGGTTTCCTTTGTGAATAACATACACAGTAATATTTGTCTTGAACTAAAAATCTCATTAAATATGCATGGCTTGATTTACAAAGTGATTTATATTTTCTTTTTTTTTTTCAACGTTTATTTATTTTTGGGACAGAGAGAGCATGAACGGGGGAGGGGCAGAGAGAGAGGGAGACACAGAATCGGAAACAGGCTCCAGGCTCTGAGCCATCAGCCCAGAGCCTGACGCGGGGCTCGAACTCCCGGACCGCGAGATCGTGACCTGGCTGAAGTCGGACGCTTAACCGACTGCGCCACCCAGGCGCCCCAATATATTTTCTTGATTGGAGAATAGTCATTTTTATACCTGTGCTTTGGGTTTTCGCTTATGATATTCTAATTTCCTTGCTGTTAATGTAGATCCATATGGCTTTCTTCCAGAAACCATGCAAGTATTCCACCCATAACATACTTTATTAAAAATAAGTAAACAAAAACAAGGTAACCATTCTAACTTTATTGCTCAAGGAAGGTAGATGTGGAATTCTTCTTTGGAGCCCCCTTATCCATCTAAAGAATGATAAGTATAACTTAGTTGGACCAACCAGAAAGCCTATGGCTACAACTACAAGTGTAATGTTCAGAAGAACTATTATGCAGTTGTGTACTATTGGAGTTGTGGACCTTTCAATTCAAAGAACAAAGGAAAGTAATTATGGAATCAGTAAATATAATAGCTTGACAGAATCTTAATGGTTACCATATAATTATAATTTGGGGATACAGAAATTAAACCACTTGCCTTAATATGTATCTCACAGCCAGGTTGTAAAATGCCCAACTTCCCACAATGATAGTCCCACTATGTTATCATGTAGATCTTGTACCCTTGGGATCACCAAGTAGTTTTGTTACTTACTGGATATCAGATATCACATCTGAGAGAAATAAAAGGTTTCAGCTCTCACTGCTCCTAGAGAGTGCCTACTGAAATATCATAGGGCAAAAAGCTTTTAATTGTTTCAATACATGATACAGAGGAACTAGACAAGTTTAGGGCACAGACTTCACAAGAATTTTTAAATTTCATATGTAATGAAGATATCCAATAGATAGTTATATTTTCACCTGTCGAAATTATTTTCCTGAAAATATCTTAATTTTACTTTGAAAAAATTTGGTAATTTTAATTAAGATTTATAATAATGTGTAACTGAATCACATGTTCTTTGAAATACCAAAGTATTTAGGACTAAGATTTCATACAAGCTTTAAACACAAGAAACATATCTATATCATCTCATATGAAATAGTTGGTCAACATAAAATCTCTTTATTAACAATCTGAGGCTTAACCCATTCAATAATATAAACATTTATTTTAAACATCTATATGTTATTAAAAACTATCAAATTAAGTAATTTTTAATTTTATTATTATTATTATCATTATTATTTAGTGTATGATAAATTATTTATATAGTATCCTATCATTTGTAACTTTGGGATGCAAAATCCTCTTCTTCTGGAATTACTCATCCTTTGAGGGAAATAGTCAAACAATGTAACTTTAGAGTTCATCTTTTATGTGAATGATGAAATAAATATCTTAAGATTTGCCGGGGGGTGGGGGGGGAGCTCCTGGATGGCTCAGTAAGTTAAGTGTCTGACTTTTATTTTGGTTCAGGTCTTCATTTCACTATCTGTGGAATCAAGTCCCACATTGGGGTCTGTGCTGACAGTGTGGAGCCTGCTTGGGATTTTCTCTTTCCCTTTCTCTCTGCCTCTCCCCAGCGCGCGCTCTCTCTCTCTCTCTCTCTCTCTCTCTCTTAAAAAAGAAAAGAAAAGAAAAGAAACATTAAAAAAATGTATGCCTGGGGAATGTTTTGTGGTATTGTTGTGGATGTTTAGCTCATTCTATTAATTTCTGCTCTTGCATTCTCTTCTAGCTATTTTATCATGACCAGATCTTGATGTAGATCTTTCTGCCCAAATCTTTCACTTAATTCTCCCTGCTTTCCCTCCCTGCTTTAACTAAAAGGATAATTATGGTTAACTAAATTTTATTGGAGACTTACAGAAATCAAAAGAGATAATATGGAAGAATTAGACTGTAAAAGAGGATATATCTTTAAGCTGTATATAAAAAATAAAAATTCGGGGCGCCTGGGTGGCTCAGTCGGTTAAGTGTCCGACTTCGGCTCGGGTCATGATCTCACGGTCCGTGAGTTCGAGCCCCGCGTCGGCTCTGTGCTGACCGCTCAGAGCCTGGAGCCTGTTTCAGATTCTGTGTCTCCCTCTCTCTCTGATCCTTCCCTGTTCATGCTCTGTCTCTCTCTGTCTCAAAAATAAATAAATGTTAAAAAAAAAATTTAAAAAAAAAAAAAATAAAAATTCATCAAGCCCTTTGGCCACACCCAACATAGGAAGTCTCTTCCAAGAGATTATTTCTTTTTTGTTTCTGATGTTTCTCTTTTTCTACAGAGACTGCTATTTCTTCTTTTTCACATACTACTAACCTTAAGAAATTTCCTGTCTGGGCATGCCCAAATAAAATCAAATGTCAGTTCATATTTAAGGATTAATAGTACAAGCATTTAACATTATTAAATTGTCATAGCAATTTTATATTTTATTATTTTATAGTCCCCATTTTAGAGATGCTTTAGGAGACCTAATTATCTGTCATTTAAAGATCCAGAAAAATCACCCCCTAAATAAAATGCAGTGTAGATATCAGTTTTGCTCAAACATAAAATATAGAAAGGGCCATGGTCAATTTTCAGAGCATTTTCCTTTATATAACATGTGTAGTGGGTAGAATCTCATCATATTCAAGAGCAGAAAAATCATGTAATTCTAATAAATAGGAGCAAATACATCCTAGTTCTATTCCTCTCCCAAAAATCATATATACAATACACGTATACAATACATGTATATATGTGCACAATACTTATATATAATATAATATATAATACAATGAATAAAATACAATAAAACCTGCCAACTATGAAGGAAACAGAAATTTTCACAATAGCATTTCTTATAGAAAAGACTTGAAAAGATCCAGATTTTTCTCTCAATTGTGATAGAGGAAATTAAAAAAAAAAAACAATAATTATTATTTTTGACCATACGTGTAAGTGAGAAGAGTTTACTCTTGAAAACAGCTTGGGAAGGGCCTTAGAAAACAAGAAAAATCAAGGAAAAAGTGAAACCCAAGCACAAAATCAAGTTACTTATTGGCTAGTCCACTTCATTTGTAAAGTGACCTTACAATTGTAAGTATCTAATTTTATTTTTTATATTTTTTATATTTTCTAATTTCCATTCTTATTATTTGTTTAACTGAAGACTTATATGTCCTTGTGTGCATGTGTGTGTGTGTCGGGGGGTGGGTAGGAGGAAAAGAAGGATTTTCCTTCATAATATTGTGTTAATTGTGATACTATGCATCTAAACTAAGAGGTTTTTTTCTGGAAATGAGAAACCCATTGGGGTCATTATGGAAACCTATAAATATTTGAAGGCTGCCAAGAAGAATCAGTAAGTAAATTAATTATGTGTTCTTCAGAGGACAGAACTGGAATCAATGACTTGAAGTTCGAAAGAAGTGGGATAGATTTCAGAAAGATCACACACTATAGATTGGGCTCTGTTATGAGGAATTGATCCCTTTTTCCCAGGAAATGCTTAAGTAGACATTGATGATCAATTGCTGTGAATGTTGTTAAGATAATTCCTATTTTAGAAAATAATTTGTAAGATATCACTTTAAATTCAATTTTAATCCTGCAAGCATTTCATAAACAGAATGGTAAAAATAGTTTAAAAAATGCCTTTACAATGTAATGTCATAATTTGATCATTAGCAAGAAGTATTAGGTTCAACTGTATTTATTAAAATGTGCATATGCTGCAGTTATTCTACTTAACTTTATTTTATCTTTATTTCTTTTTTCTTCATTCATTTGACATTTTAATAAGTTAAGATTTGGCCACCCATTGCATAGCTGCTCCATTAAGCTTAGGACCATTAGCAAATATCATCAGTGTACCTATACTGCCTACGTGTTTACTTCAGAAAAAAAAGCTTCAAAAAAATTATGTTTCATTGAATCCTAGGTTCACCACTTAAAAGCTGAGTACTGAGGGGTGCCTGGGTGGCTAAGTCAAGCATCTGACTTTGGCGTAGGTCATGTCTCAGAGTTCGTGGATTCAAGACCCACGTCGGGCTTTGCACTGACAGCAAAGAGCCTGCTTCAGATCCTCTGTCTTCCTCTCTCTCTGCCACTCCCCCAACTCTCTCTCTCACACTCATCTCTCTCTCTCAAAAATAAGCATTAAGAAAAAGCAAAAAAAAATTAAAAATTAAAGCTGTGTACTTAGAGATAGTTTTTAATTTTTTTGTACTTTTGTTTCCTTATCAATTAAATTATAGGGAAAAGTTACTTTAGCTGTTATAACAATTAAACGTTATGCTAATCAATTAACACAGGCTTATAATAATTACCAACAAAATTTGGATATAACCTTCTGGTTACAGCTATTATTTGATAATACTTGATATTATAATTATCACTGCCTGTACTTAAAAGTTGCTTAAGGATAAAAACATGATTTTTCATCTTTACATACAAAAATTTTAAACAGTTTTATGTGCAAAAATGGTATAAAATGAAGCTGTTTTTAAAATGGTTTTACACAGATAAATATAAAAGAAAAGTAGAGTAAGTCACTGGAGAATCTCTCTCCAGTGATAAAGATATCACTTTAAAGATATCACTAAGAAAACATACCCAAATTGATTGTAGCCTTATTTAAATGTTTCGTTAAATCAAGAAGCATATATTCTATCATGTTCCTTTTCTGTCTTTATTCAGAGAAATACTTTAGTAAAGGATTATCTGGTTCATTTTTATGAACTTCCATTAGAGAAATCATAGTGGAGTAAATCACAGTGAACACATCCCTTGCCTTGTTGTATATAGATATATGACTTTATTTGCTGCCAGAGTTTTCCAAAAAGGAAACATGAAAGATGTAAAAATGGCAAAACACACAGAAGGGTGTATTTTTTCCAGAAGGACTGTCTTCCTGGTGACATTATGCCAGAAGACATCACAGACTGCTGGTAGCTACAAGTCCAAACTCGGCCACTCTTCCCATTGGTGAGAGCACACTGGCAAAGGAAAATAGGTAAATTTAAATCAACAGCTGGAGCATACTGGGGAATGTGGTCAAATGGACATTAGCAGTGGTCATTATGTAATAAGAATAAGTCATATTTCGTTACCATGCAATATACCAGTTGAGCCAACTGTGAGTTCTTTGATTTGATGATGGACCCCTTAGTTGAGGCAATTCGCCCTTTGGCATGCATCTACCATACTTACTCCCACTTCCAGTAGTAAAATAACTGGAGATGAAGAAGAGATGGCATTATACACACAAACTAATTTGGGGATTTCACAGAAAGACACACACACACATACACACACATATACACATTCATTTATTTCTTCTTTGACATAGGTGTTTATGTTATTAATATTTAACATGTGAACAGAAATGTGTATATATTTTAAAATCTAGTTTATTGGTAAATTATAGTTCAAAACAGGGTTGATATAAATGTTACTATAAATAGTTGAGTTAACCAAACCAATTATAAAAAAAAAAACATAGTGATGACTAAAAGAAAATTATTATCAAAAAACAAGAATAGACAGAATTAATGACTACAACCAAAACAAGAAAATACTAATGACGTACTGATAACAAAAGGATTTTTCTTAGAATTATGAGAATTTAAGCTCTCAACCTGTCTGCAAGATAGAAAGAGTTTAGTAACATCGTTAAACTTTGCGTATTAGCTTTGCAAGCTCACTGCTGCAACAAATAGATACCAAAACCCAGGATTCAAAATAAATAGGGTTTATTTTTCATACATGTGATTGAACTGCTGAGTAATTGGCTATCTTCAATATGGGACTTCCATTGTAGACCTGGGGGTTAACTCCATTTCGGCTAGCTGGAAGAGGAAAAGATCATTTGGAAGTTCAGATGATAGATGGTCACAGGCCAAGCTCTCAGAGGGGCCACACACCATGTCTGCTTTTAGCTGATGGTAGAAATCAGTCACATAGCCACTTCTGACTACCAGATAGGCTGTGCATGTGCCCAGGAGAAACAGAAAGCAGTTGTGTGTGTGTGTACTTAATAGACTCTACCATACGCTACATAATAATCAGACATCTTAAAAGCATAATGAAGAGTCCTCAATAAACTATTATCCTAAGAAACGAACTTTAGTTTATAAAATTTAGATGAAGTAAGCTTTTATAGTTAAATTAAGGTGTTTTCAAGTGGTTATAATGAATAGGTAAGAAAAGTCCATGGGATTATACATCATTCAATTAAGAGGAACTCATTATTTTTAATGAGTTCTTTGACCTTCAGGGAACTCTCAGAGGGTTGAGTTTTATAAAATAGTTTAGTTTTTATTTTTCTTTTTAAAATTTTTGAGTAATAGGATTCATTTTAGTTGTATAAACTGGATATTTCTGAATAAATGGAAATGACAAGTCCTAAGTAATAATTTTTGTGTGTATGCAGAAACGATAAAAAATATTTTTATATGTTAGAATGTTAAATTTTAAAAAAATGTCAGATCAACACAAGAACTGATCTCTGAGTCTACTGGTTCAAAGTCATGTTATATAACTGGCTTCTGAATACATAAATGCCTAATTATTTGAGTATTATCAAGCAACTCAGAATAACTTCCTTGAGTAGCCTAGGCTTCCTGTCAGTTCCCGGTAAATGCTCCTTTTTTTTACACCTAAACCATTAATTCACAATTCTGACTTACAAATTTGCAAGAGTTGATATCAGATTCTTCAGTGTAAAGTTTCAGTATCTTCCTGCTACCACTTCCTCTTCTTTGGAAGTCAGGGTAAGTTGTTTCTTAAGACTTTCTGGTACCTTTGCTGTGCTTCGTTATTTTACAATGTTTGCCGACATGGTTCTGATCATTCTGTCAGTAAACTTGTTTAGTGGAGCCAGTAATATTCCAGATGTGCTGGAAGCTAAACCCTTGCTTACCACAATTTTACTTTGGTGAAATTCATTCCCGCTTAAACCAGAAAAAAAATATTTTGTTAGGGAAGTTGTAGGCAAGTCAAGAACTTTTCTGAGTTTAATTCAAGAATTAAAGTCAATTCCTTTAATACTCGAAACATAACTTTAAAATTTATTTTTGTTCCCTTTAACATTTTACTTAAACTTCTTCTCGAGTATCAGTCCTTCATACATCAATGCTAGATATTTGTGGTTTTCTTGTATTTGTTCTACCGAGATGCATTTCATTTAATTTTAATCATTTTATTCTAAAACACACACACACTGGAAAAAAATCCGCAAATTAATGATATAATAACCTTTTGTTTTCATCCTCTAAAAAAAGTTTGTTATCAGATTTTTGTTTATTGAGCTCCACATATTTCTGAATCTTATTCCCTCTAGGAAACCTAATGATTACAAGAGACTGCAATTATTAAAAAGCCATCAATATTGCTACTTTTTTTCTGCTTCCTTCATCCTCTCCTAGCTCCAATTAGTTAGAAGTAATTTATTTCACTAAACTTATGACAGATAATATCATCAAGATAATAATTGCTTTGGGGTTACAAAGTATTTTTGTATAGCTATTTATATAAACATTGATACCTATTCTTTAAAATATTAAAAATTATATTTATAGAAATATTTGATAATTAGTAGCAATAAACGTTATTGGTGAAACAATTTAAACCTCCCCCCCCCAGAAAAAAACAGACAAATCAAGAAAAATCCTTATCAAACACTGGCAAATGTTTCAAAGCAATATTTGTTATCATATTGTGAAAATATATTGAAGTACTACACTTTGCAGTGATTAATCAAAACTAGATTTTCCCCCTCAAATAATTTCTCATTTATTAGTGATAACATTCAAGAATTTCCTAGGGGAAAAAAAAAGTTTGTGTTAGGTGGCTTGTGGTGAAGTTACTGGCTTTAGAATATAGCTTCATTATGTGTTAGAGACAGATAAATGTGGTGTCAATCTCAAAAAATTATGATAGAACATAATTTGGGAAAATGCCATGTCACTTTTCACTCTATTCATATTTAACCTCTCTTTTTAAGTCATCTTTCTCCTTGCCTCCTAGTTTTGGGACATCACACAAATTCTATAACCAAGATGTTAGAACATGATCTTTCCTCCTTGCTGCTTACCAAACCAAAAGAGAAGCTTGTATTATAATGAAAAACATGGTTTAACTAGATTTAGCAATGCCTTCCACATATTCCTTCCACTTTTTACCCTGTGAAACATGCTCAAAATAATTTGAATTGCTCTTACCCAGTAAATGGCCGTGAAGTAGTCATTTGTATTTATTTAATGTTTGTTGAAAGTTCCTATCTTTTGGGGCGCCTGTGGGTGGCTCAGTCAATTAAGTCTGACTCTTGACTTCATCTCAGGTCATGATCTCAGGGTCATGGGATTGAGCCTCGCGCCGGGCTCTGTGCCGGCAGTGTGGAGCCTGCTCGGGATTCTCTCTCTCCCTCTGCCTCTCGTCCGTTCGTGCTCTCTCTCTCTTTCTCAAAGTAAATAAACCTAAAAATATATACTAAAAAATAAAAAGAAAGCTCCTATCTTCTAATACTAGAAGCGTGCTCTTCAACTAGTTTATCTTTCTTTAACAACACTTTTTTTTATCTATCTATCATCTATCATCTCATCTAAGTATCTATGTAGGATTCAAGTTGTGTAAGTGTAGATATTTCTTTCAAAAGGGATAAGAACTTATCACTCAGCACTTTGATGCACTTACGCTGTTAAATTGCAAAGGGATTTTTTTCTTACAGTTTCTTATGTGTAAGTGAAGGCTTTTCATTTGTGGTAATTATGCAGCTGTCTCATGATTCTGTCATGCTTGTCATGTTTGCCTTGCTTTCTTGTATAATCTCAGTGACATGAGTTATAATATTCTGCCACGCTGAGTAGTTGAATAACCAGTCTTAATGCAGATGAGAAAAAAATTCTTGTGTAAACTTTCCATATTCCTTGAAGCATGTCTCTGAAGTACAAACAATTTTGTTATCTGTTAAATATTAAATCATGTATTATTATTTTATTCATTCAGTTGGGTAAATCTCATCAGATAAAAAAAATTAAACTACTACAACATACTTCATTCCTCAAGAGAAGATTTGCGATGGAGTTTTTTTTTTTTTCCTTTTGTAAATGTTATAGTTCTTAGCATCTCCATTGCTCCCATTTGAGCACTATGTCAACTATGTTTTAAAATTAAGCCATCATTTGATAACCAATATTCTTCGAGACTGGAAAAAAAAAGGACCTAATATTCCTTCTAATATGTATCCAGTTACGTTTAACAGAAAAAAAAAATGATCATTCAAAACAACCCCAAAAAAATCCAACTTAAGGTAAAATTTGTGGCAGAAAATAGCTTTTCTCCTTACTTTTGCTCCTTATTAAATTCTCACTGAGCAGGTCAGATATATAAAAAGGATTTCATTACCATACAGAAGACTATCTGTGTACTTCAGTTGGTAGCTGATCTGGACACCTAGAACTAATTAACATTTTAAACAAGAAATTATTAATGTTTTGAATTACTATATTCCTAGTTAAGATCTTGGATCTTCAAAGTATGATTTGGTCAAGTTACTCAATTCTTCCGATCTTGGTATATGTAAAACAGATGTGAGTCACATCACCTATTCTTTACAGGAACTGAACGGATTAAATGAAATGATTAATGTGAAGCAATTCATTACTGTTTGAAAATTAACAAGCGTGAGCACTCAGGGCACGGGGATGATGACGGTGATGATGATAGTGATTGATGGTGATAGCTAACAATCACACATTTACAGCATTATGAGAAATGTAACTTTATTTTTATGAGAAGATTCGCATTTTAATATGTGTTTCCACTTAGCTTGGATGGCAGAAATTTAATCTCAGTCGGTGCGATCAGTGCAGGTTCCTACTTCCTTTCTTTGACATGGGACTATTGGAAAGATTAACATGGCACCTGGTGACAGCTGGTGGGAAGGACTATCTCTGCTTGTCAGGATCATCATTTATTTATGTTGGCATCCACTGAGATGTCTGTACCACCACCTGACTTAGTGGAGAGAGTACACTGTACAATATTTCCTTTTCTCAGGCATGAGAAAGCCATTCACTTTTGTTCAGGTCTTGTCTGCTTACAACATTCATGCTGTTCTATCATGAATAGGAAACATTCCGATCCCTGCGGAGCACTTTTAGGCTTGTCTGCTTTAACATACGATACAGACTATTATTTTGTTACCTTGAAGATCTGGGAGTAAAGGGATTCCTGGTCCTTGCCATTTTTCCTGGACCATATTTAAAGAATGTAGACTGAGTTTCTTCTCAGATGGTCAAACTTACAAAAACTTTTTCTATCTACCTCTCCTATCCACCACTCCCAGAACTGAGTGAGGTATAGGAAAAATTATCAAGATCAACCACCATATTTTTTTGGAATCCAAATTCTCCAGTTTCTAGATACCTTGTATGATATCTCTTGGTATCTTTGCTTTAAAGAAAATTTGAGTTCTATAAAACTTAGCTATATTATTCTCATTCCTTCTCTCTGTGTTTTGTTCTTAGTCATATTTTTCTCCTTAAACTTCTTTCCCTGTAGGCAATCATATAGTTCACATAGCTATAACTATAGTTCTCTGTTGATTATTTTGAAGAATCTACATAATCCCTGATTATTTCCTCTGAACTCCAGTACAAAATATAGCTTATTTTGTAGATACCTCCTCTGGGATGTCCATAGTAGCTTAGGCTTAGTATATGAAAAAAGTGAATACTTTGTATTCCAAAACTTACTCCTTATTGTATGTATTTCTACATTGGTACCGTCATTGTCCTATTTTTTTTTTTTTTTTTTTAGAATAGCAACATCAGAATTTTCTTGTTTCCCTTTCTTACCTTTAGGGTGTAGTTGCTATATCTTATAAATTTGAATATTTAATGATTCTCTTAATGCTTTTTTTAAAATTCTTTCTGTGACTTTGTTTTACTTATCTTTTATTTAGTCTATTAAAATAAGGTTTGGCAGGTTTTCCTTTCTTCTCCTTCTAGACTTTGTATTCACTCTTCATATTGTCACCAGAACCATTGTACCCCAGTGTTACCACATAAGCTACTCATTATTTGTTTTCTGCTGTTCTCTCAGACGTTAGTGTGCTCTTTCCTAAAGCAACTTCCCTTTAATCTCCTCCCTACCTGTCATTTCCCCCATGCCTCTGGAACATCTGATTTCATAGTAAATAAATAACCCACATTGTAAGCTTCTCCTCTCAATCATCTTTACCCCCTGGTGTTATAAATGACCTACCACTCCACTGAAGCTATTTCCCCTGCAGGCAAATCAAGAAGAAGCTTATTCTCACATACCCTTCCTTACCTTAAACTTGCTCCCCTATACTACTATCATATTATTACTTCCTAACTGTCAATTTCTCCTCTGCCCTTGAATAAAATCATCTGCTGTTTTAAAGCTTAAACCATCAGAGCATTATATTCTCTGCCCTCTTCTTACCACTATAATCTATTGAACTAAAAGTAATTTCATGACATTTACTGAAGACCCTAACACTGGGGTCTATACATTCTTCATCAGCCAAAACTTGCTCTAACATCCAGGGCTATTTTAAATATCCATATGGACTACACAGATGGCATACTTGTTTTTTAGTTCCTCTATATTTTCATGTTGAGTGACTTCCAGTTTCTTTTTTTTAATTTTTTTGAATTTTTTTTAATTTTAGGGAGTGCCCTCCTTATTCACTATCACCTATTTAACCCATCCCCTACCCACTTCCTCTCTGATAACCATTAGTTTGTTCTCTATAGTTAAGAACCTGTTTCTTGGTTTGTCTCTCTCTTTTCCCTTTGCTTGTTTGTTTTGTTTCTTAAATTCAACATATTAGTGAAATCATATGTTATTTGTCTTTCTCTGAGTGACTTATTTTGTTCAGTATAATACTCTCTAGCTCCATCCATGTTGTTGCAAATGACCAGATTTCATTCTTTTTGATGACTGAGTAATATTCCATTGTATGTATATACCACATCTTCTTCATCATCCATCAGTCAATGGACATTTGGGCTGTTTAAATAATTTGGCCATTTTTGATAATACTGCCATAAACATTGGGGTGCATGTATCCCTTGGAATCAGTGGGGTTTTTTTTTGTATCCTTTGGGTAAATATCTAGTAGTACAATTGCTGCATCATAAGGTAGTTCTATTTTTAACTTTTGGAGGAATCTCCAAACGTTTTTCAGAGTGTTTTCCAGAGTAACTGCACCAGTTTGCATTCCCACCAACAGTGGAAGAGTGTTCCTCTTTCTCCTAATTTTTGCCAAAATCTATTGTTCCCTGTAGTGTTAAATTTAGCCATTCTGATAGGTGTGAGGTGGTATCTCACTGTGGTTTTAATTTGTTTTTCCCTCATGATGTGTGATGTTGAGCATCTTTTCATGTGCTTGTTGACTATCTGTATGTCCTCTTGGAAAAATGTCTATCCATGTCTTTTGCCCATTTTTTAAATTGGAGTATGTGTTATTTGGCTTTTGAGTTTGATAAAGTCTTTATATTTTTTGGATATAACTCTTTATTAGATATGTCATTTGCAAATATTTTCTTCTGTTGCATAGGTTGCCTTTTTTTTTCTCTATTGCTTCCTTTGATTTTTAGAGATTTTTATCTTGATGAAGTCCCAATAGTTTATTTTTGCTTTTCTTTCTCTTGCCTCTGGAGACATATCTAGAAAGAATTTGCTTTAGCCGATGTCAAATAATTTACTGCCTGTGTTCTCCTCTAGGACTTTTATGGCTTCAGGTCTCACATTTAGGCCTTCAATCATTTTGAGTTTGTTTTTTGTGTATGGTGTGAGGTAGTGGTCCAGTTTCATTCTTCTGCATGTTGCTGTCCAGTTTTCTCACCACCACTTGTTGAAGAGACTGTCTTTTTTCCACTGGTTGTTCTTTCCTGCTTTGTCAAAGATTAGTTGACCATATAGTTGTGGATTCATTCTTGGGTGTTCTATTCTGTGCCATTGATCTATATATCTATTTTTGTGCCAGTACCACACTGTTTTGATCACTACAGCTTGTAATATCACTTGTAGTGCATAACTGTTATGCCTCTAGTTTTGCTCTTCTTTGTCAAGGTTGCTTTGTCTATTCAGGATCTTTGGAGGTTCCATATGAATTTTAGGATTGTTTTTTTTAGCTCTGTAAAAAATGGGGTTGGCATTTTGACAGCAGTTGTATTAAATGTGTACATTGCTTTGGGTAGGATAGACCTTTTAACAATGGTTGTTCTTCCATTCCATAAGCATGGGATGTCTTTTCATTTCTTTGTGTCATCTTCCATTTCCTTCATCTGTGTTTTAGAGTTTTCAGAGTACAGGTCTTTCACCTCTTTGGTTAGGTTTACAATCCAATAAGAAGATATACGAATTTTAAATATGTATGCACCCAACATGGGATCACCTAAATATATAAAACAATTAATAACAAACATAAATAACTAATTAATAATAGCACAATAATAGTAGGGGAGTTTAATAGCCATTTACATCAATGGACAGATCACCTAAATAGAAAATAAACAGGGAAATAATAGCTTTAAACGACACAGAGGACCGAATGGACTTAACCGATACATTCAGAACATTCCATCCTAAAAAAGCATAATGCACATTCTTTAAAAGTGCACATGATGGGACATTCCCCAGAAAAAGCACATATTAGTTCACAAATCAGGCCTCAACAAATACAAAACAATTAAAATTACACTATGTACCTTTTCTGACCACAATGCTATGAAACTAGAAGTCAGCCACAAGAAAAAAAATTGGAAAGATCATCAGTCTTTAGCAACTTCCTTTGTAGTAAATGATTAATTTAATAATTCCTTGAGTCATAGATTCCCCTTGTACTCCTATTTCCTAAATCTTCATCTTATACTAGTTTCCCTTTCTTAAATGAATTTTTTTCAGTCCTCTGCTTATAACTTTTAAATGTCTTTTTCTTGTGACTGAGATGAAGTCCATTATCTTGCCCATATTTAACTGGTCCCTCCAGGAACTGCCCCTCGCCTTTTGGTTTTATCCATTGCATTTTTACACTATATTTTTCCACTTATATTTTCTTTTCACTTCCAATATATATATTTCACTTTCAATATATATAATTCATTTTAATAATGTTATTAAAAACAATAATTAACATACTCTCAGCTCTGGGTCTTGCACATGCATTCTGTTCTACTGCTAACAATTTTTCTCCATTTTGAATAATATTTTTGAAGTTAAAAAAAAACTTGTTTTAAAAGGGCTGAAATGATTGTATGCTTAATTGAAGAGATAGGTTGTACAAGAAAAAAATCTTGAAATTCTCTTTTTCAATGTCCTCCAAGATTTGTATTCCCTTATATGTGCCTTGTTCTTTCCTCAGATTGGAATCGAGTGTACACGTGGCTTCTAGTTTTTCCCTCATATCATTCTCGGGCTTCAGACAAGGTGCTGGACCTCTTAGCCTACAAGCAGGTTATGGGTCATAGTACCAGGGGAAAGATAAAGCTTTGGGTGATAAAAGTTCCTTCCACATGGCACCCTTACACACTTCTGTCTTCTCCAATTTCTCAGGTGTCCACATGTTTTTATGTGCACGTCATAGTGACCTAGTTTGACTTATCATAAAAATGCAAGATCCTTAGTACATAGGTCTCAGTTTAGGAATTTGTATTAGTTTTCTATTGCTGCTGTAACAAATTGCCACAAACTTGGTGGCTTAACATAATACAAATTTATTACTTTTTATTTCCGGGAGCCAGAAGTCCAACATGAATCTCATACTAAAATCAAGATGTCAGTACCACTGCATTACTTTTGGAAGCTCTAGAAGAAAATTAATTTTCACTCCACTATTCCAGCTTCTAAAGGTGACCAGCATCTGTTGGTTTCCAGCCATATTCCTCCATCTTCAAACCAGCACGGTCAGGCCAAGTCTTTCTTAAGCTACCATCTGATTCTCTCTCCTTTACTTTTTATGATATTTTTGATGATAATGGGCCCACCTGCTTAATGTGGATAATCATTCCATCATAAAATCAGATGATTGGCAATTGTATTTTCCCTTTGCCACAGAACTTAGGGTAATTCACAGCTTCAGGGGAGTCGAATGTAGACATTTGGAAGGAGGTGGGAGTAATGTGCCTAATCCAGTATATGTTTCTCCAAGGAACTTTCTCTTATGCCCTCTCCATTCTAGATTATTGATTTTCACTTGTGTTTCCAACAGTACTTCTACTTTTAAAGGTTAAATGTCACTTATTACACAATATACTATAGTCCAAAGCCTAAATATTTATCTACGTCTATTTCTAGCATGCAAAACTGCATGATGGCAGGGGCTGGCTGTGTATTAGTCACTACTGTAATTCTCATACACACAGGAATTTCTGAAGAAATAAACTAAATGAATGTATGGATACCCTGTGCAGAGAGCCAAGATTTAAGGTTAGAGTGTTGAGTTAAATCCTAGCTCTACCACCAATAAACTAATGATATGGAAACCGGTTAATTTATCAAGTCACCATATCCTTATCTAAAAATTATTCAAAATATTATGTGTCTTACCTCCCAACATTATCCAATAATAACATGAGCTAAAACACATAAAGTCATGTTGTTAATTGACAAGCCTATCTATGTAAATAGAAAATGAAGTATTATTAGATCACATATTGTTCTTTATAGTTTCTCAATTCTCAAAAACCTAGTCCTAACAATGAGTCCAGAAATAAATTTCAAATTCTGTATCATTTTATTAAGATCTTTTTTTTTCAGGGCGCCTGGGTGGCTCAGTCGGTTGAGCGTCCGACTTGAGCTCAGGTCACGATCTCGCGGTCCTTGAGTTCGAGCCCTGCGTCGGGCTCTGGGCTGATGGCTCAGAGCCTGGAGCCTGCTTCCGATTCTGTGTGTGTGTGTCTCTCTCTCTGCCCCTTCCCCGTTCATGCTCTGTCTCTCTCCGTCTCAAAAGTAAATAAAACGTTAAAACAATTAAAAAAAGATCTTTTTTTTAATCTGGCCTAATTTCTCTTTCTAAAAGTGTCTCAGATTATATCTAATACTCATTCTTTTTTTTCTAGTGAATTTAATTATACTCTATTTCTAAGCCATACTATATTCAATTATTCTTTACAAAGTGATATATTATTAAATATCATTATAAAATGTATTTTCCAAGTATGTTCAAATACTCATGGCATAATGCCTATTGTATTCTGTGTTACAACAATAATATTAATAGCAGTAAAATGTCTACATTATTTCAAATATTACATGAGCTTTATATCCATTTCCAACCTTGATCTTTACTCAGGAGATTCCATCCCTGAGATTTTTATTCCCATCCTGCAGGTGAGAAATCCAGTACAATGAGGTTTTCAGAGTCTACTGGCTCCTCCACAGAATTCTCTTTTCTCATTTTTTATTTACTGAAATGTTAATCTTTTAACCCACTGAGATATTACCTACTTTCTTAAGATTTAACTTCCTCAGTTACCAATAATTATACCATTCTCTACATTTCTACAGCATATTTTGTGTGTGTGCATTTCCAAGCTATTTTATTCTCCATTAAAAATATATTTTTTAGTACAGTTCAGTCCAAGATAAAATCAAGGTTTAAAATACTTTTTTTAAATATCAAAATGTCTACCACCGTGCTCTCTTTATATAAGTCATCCATTATCAGTCGAAACTAAATTAGATAATTGAAGTGAAAAATACAAGATCTGTAAGCCGGCTAGGTGGCTCTTAACATCTCTTTCAGCTATACTTTATTTCATAAAATTGCATGTGACAGAGGAAAGGTCAGCCAAGACATAAAAGTACTTAGCTATAGTTTTTCTGAATTTGATACTATGAGTTGAAAAGTATTTTATACATTAAGCTTACAGAGTACCAACATAACAGAGGAATGAAACTCAAACATTAAGAGGCCATCAAGGTCAGTTGAATGTAGACTAGAATCCTGCCTTTCTTTGTGTGGGTCTGTGGTATTTACTCTAAATATCTCAGTTTTCTCATTTGTCATATAGGAAGAGTTCACTTTACCTCGAAGGTTGTTATGAGAATAAAATAAAACATAGAACTTATCAGAGTGCCTGGAACATATTTATGTCTCAATTACACTATGGAGGATGTTATTATAAGAACAAAAAAGTTACACATGTCAAACCAGATAGAAATACTTTATATGTGGTTAATATGAAAATATATGTTGTAGCAGGATTCTCACACAGAGAGTCCTGACACCGAGGTTTTCTTTCCAGGAAGCAACTTTATTTGTGCCAGTACTGGCTCAGTTGGATTCGTACTGAAAAATTGAGCCCTGAACACCACATGGCTTAGTCTTTTATGTATCTTCAACTTCTTTTTCTCCCATATATGGGTAATGTGTAGACATACAGTCTGATTGGGTGATCTCATGTTACAGAGTCATGACGGATGTAATGTACCAAGGTTGCCTTCCCTTATCTTGAGGTCTTTTCTCACCATATTCCTTAGGGAGGGGACTCTACCACAGCATCACATAGTTGGTAGAGCTTTTCTTTGTAGTTCTCTCTACATAGAGAGCCTTCCCTACTTAAATTATTGTTGTTAAATTCCTGTTGTTTTTGTGCATCCTGTTTTACCACAGTTACCACTCTCACATTGCCCTCCTCACCAGTCCCCAACTCTGACCTGCTTTTGTTTCATGCACCTGATTCACCTATACTACCTCTTACTTTATCTATATCATATTGATATCGATATCAATATTGATATCAATATCGATAATTTTTTTTTACCTTAACAGAGAGAGAGAGAGAGAGAGTGTGTGTGCATAAGTGGGGGAGGGGCAGAGAAAGAGAAACTCCACACTGTGCACGGAGCCCTATGCAGGCCTCCATCTTATCAACCCGTGGGATCATGACCTGAGCCAAAATCAAGAGTCAGATGCTTAACCAACTCAACCATCCAGGTGCCCCTACCTCTTACATTTACTTCCATCTTACCTATTGACTTGATATAAATGAATTAGGGTAAGACACTACCAAATTTTGTTGCTTTGATTTATAAAGCATCTCAACAGCTTCTCTTGAGAAACACTCAAAAAAAAAAAAAAAGAAAAAAGAAAGAAAGAAAAGAAAAAAAACACACAAAACGTTCTGGAAGTACCAATCTTCTGTACTTAATTAACTAGACAACCAATTTATCTAACAATTTAATTACACAGCACTCAAGTAGGTCCAACCAATTATATTTGTAAGTTTTTTTTAAATTTTTGTAAATTACTTGTAATCTGTGTCCCCCATCTTGACCTGACAATATATGCATTAAAATAATTTGTAAATTAAAAACCCTTATGCAACACAAAGTTTGTGGTTGATAACAATGGTAATTACCACAAGAATACATTGGTGAATTTGAAATGAATGTTTTAATTCAAATTGAATAGAATGCCAATCTTGCTCAAGCCCATAAACCGTATATTCCCAGAATAGGTTATTGTATCTGCAAGTTGGCAAAGATTTCCAATTAAATGTTAGAGACTATAAAGAAATAATCCTTCACATACACTATGACATTTCCCGCAAAATATCACCCATATCCTTAGCTATCTTTTGTTATCTGATGATACAAAATGAGATTTAATTTAAGATTTGAGATCAGTATTTCAGAGTTTTAATTTAAGAAATTTTATCTTGCTCTACTTTTCAAAACCTTTGTACCTCTCACATTTGAAAGCTCTCAGTTACTTCTGGAAAAATCTTTGCAGAAGAAAGGCTGAGCATATTAAAAACACCTTAAGTCCTTTTCATTTCCTATTTGGAGACATAATGGCAACTTATAACTGGATCCACAGCGAAGTTATTTTGAACACCTAGGAAAGGCTGCTCTATTCAAGACTCTATGGTGGATTAGATGCATTTGGGATATCACTGAGAAACATTTGTTTTCCCAAATACCTGTGGAGAACATATAAATGTATTACTACAAATTCTATATTTTGACTTATTTTCATGTTTGTTTTTATGCCATTTCAAGACATATTTTAGCTCTTTGAAATACATATATGTTTCCTTTCACACTATCTCTATATTATAGCTCATTTTCAACTATGCAGGAATTTTGTGGACTATTGTATTCAAATTTGCAATAACACAATTTATAAAAGATCATAATTGTCTATTAAGTATTGGCACCACTTCAAATGTGGTGAGTAACTTAAACACAAAAGTGTTTTCATTAGTAAGTGTTTTCATCTATGAAGTGGCCTTAGATATACTTGACATAAATCCTTGATTTTTCTGGGCAATCTTGATTTTAAACATTCTGTCCAGTTACGAGACCACATGCTCTGTACATATCAAGAAATATGATGAACACGCCTCAAGGCGTATGAGCTTTCAATACACTGGCACCATTTTTATGTTTTGCTGTGTTCAATCTTTATAAACTCGTTTGGATCTGTGGAAGTAGACTTTACATTTCTTTTGTTTTTCTTCCATATCTTTAGTTTCATCATCTCTATATCTCTAGCTCTTCTTCTAGTTCTTTACCTATGTATTCCGTGTCACCAGCTTTTTCTAATTCTATTTTGCCTAATAGATCAAATCAATTTCTTTTTTTTTTTTTCTGAAATTTATTGACAAATTGGTTTCCATACAACACCCAGTGCTCATCCCAAAAGGTGCCCTCCTCAATACCCATCACCCACCCTCTCCTCCCTCCCACCCCCCATCAACCCTCAGTTTGTTCTCAGTTTTTAACAGTCTCTTATGCTTTGGCTCTCTCCCATTCTAACCTCTTTTTTTTTTTTTTCCTTCCCCTCCCCCATGGGTTCCTGTTAAGTTTCTCAGGATCCACATAAGAGTGAGACCATATGGTATCTGTCTTTCTCTGTATGGCTTATTTCACTTAGCATCACATTCTCCAGTTCCATCCACGTTGCTACAAAAGGCCATATTTCATTTTTTCTCATTGCCACGTAGTACTCCATTGTGTATATAAACCACAATTTCTTTATCCATTCATCAGTTGATGGACATTTAGGCTCTTTCCATAATTTGGCTATTGTTGAGAGTGCTGCTATGAACATTGGGGTACAAGTGGCCCTATGCATCAGTGCTCCTGTATCCCTTGGATAAATTCCTAGCAGTGCTATTGCTGGGTCATAGGGTAGGTCTATTTTTAATTTTCTGAGGAAGCTCCACACTGCTTTCCAGAGCGGCTGCACCAATTTGCATTCCCACCAACAGTGCAAGAGGGTTCCCGTTTCTCCACATCCTCTCCAGCATCTATAGTCTCCTGATTTGTTCATTTTGGCCACTCTGACTGGCGTGAGGTGATACCTGAGTGTGGTTTTGATTTGTATTTCCCTGATAAGGAGCGACGCTGAACATCTTTTCATGTGCCTGTTGGCCATCCGGATGTCTTCTTTAGAGAAGTGTCTATTCATGTTTTCTGCCCATTTCTTCACTGGGTTATTTGTTTTTCGGGTGTGGAGTTTGGTGAGCTCTTTATAGATTTTGGATACTAGCCCTTTGTCCGATATGTCATTTGCGAATATCTTTTCCCATTCCGTTGGTTGCCTTTTAGTTTTGTTGGTTGTTTCCTTTGCTGTGCAGAAGCTTTTTATCTTCATAAGGTCCCAGTAATTCACTTTTGCTTTTAATTCCCTTGCCTTTGGGGATGTGTCGAGGAAGAGATTGCTACGGCTGAGGTCAGAGAGGTCTTTTCCTGCTTTCTCCTCTAAGGTTTTGATGGTTTCCTGTCTCACATTTAGGTCCTTTATCCATTTTGAGTTTATTTTTGTGAATGGTGTGAGAAAGTGGTCTAGTTTCAACCTTCTGCATGTTGCTGTCCAGTTCTCCCAGCACCATTTGTTAAAGAGGCTGTCTTTTTTCCATTGGATGTTCTTTCCTGCTTTGTCAAAGATGAGTTGGCCATACGTTTGTGGGTCTAGTTCTGGGGTTTCTATTCTATTCCATTGGTCTATGTGTCTGTTTTGGTGCCAATACCATGCTGTCTTGATGATGACAGCTTTGTAGTAGAGGCTAAAGTCTGGGATTGTGATGCCTCCTGCTTTGGTCTTCTTCTTCAAAATTCCTTTGGCTATTCGGGGCCTTTTGTGGTTCCATATGAATTTTAGGATTGCTTGTTCTAGTTTCGAGAAGAATGCTGGTGCAATTTTGATTGGGATTGCATTGAATGTGTAGATAGCTTTGGGTAGTATTGACATTTTGACAATATTTATTTTTCCAATCCATGAGCAGGGAATGTCTTTCCATTTCTTTAAATCTTCTTCAATTTCCTTCAGAAGCTTTCTATAGTTTTCAGCATACAGATCCTTTACATCTTTGGTTAGATTTATTCCTAGGTATTTTATGCTTCTTGGTGCAATTGTGAATGGGATCAGTTTCTTTATTTGTCTTTCTGTTGCTTCATTGTTAGTGTATAAGAATGCAACTGATTTCTGTACATTGATTTTGTATCCTGCAACTTTGCTGAATTCCTGTATCAGTTCTAGCAGACTTTTGGTGGAGTCTATCGGATTTTCCATGTATAATATCATGTCATCTGCAAAAAGCGAAAGCTTGACTTCATCTTTGCCAATTTTGATGCCTTTGATTTCCTTTTGTTGTCTGATTGCTGATGCTAGAACTTCCAGCACTATGTTAAACAGCAGCGGTGAGAGTGGGCATCCTTGTCGTGTTCCTGATCTCAGGGAAAAAGCTTTCAGTTTTTCCCCGTTGAGGATGATGTTAGCTGTGGGCTTTTCATAAATGGCTTTTATGATCTTTAAGTATGTTCCTTCTACCCCGACTTTCTCAAGGGTTTTTATTAAGAAAGGGTGCTGGATTTTGTCGAAGGCCTTTTCTGCATCGATTGACAGGATCATATGGTTCTTCTCTCTTTTTTTGTTAATGTGATGTATCACGTTGATTGATTTGCGAATGTTGAACCAGCCCTGCATCCCAGGAATGAATCCCACTTGATCATGGTGAATAATTCTTTTTATATGCCGTTGAATTCGATTTGCTAGTATCTTATTGAGAATTTTTGCATCCATATTCATCAGGGATATTGGCCTGTAGTTCTCTTTTTTTACTGGGTCTCTGTCTGGTTTAGGAATCAAAGTAATACTGGCTTCATAGAATGAGTCTGGAAGTTTTCCTTCCCTTTCTATTTCTTGGAATAGCTTGAGAAGGATAGGTATTATCTCTGCTTTAAACGTCTGGTAGAACTCCCCTGGGAAGCCATCTGGTCCTGGACTCTTATTTGTTGGGAGATTTTTGATAACCGATTCAATTTCTTCGCTGGTTATGGGTCTGTTCAAGCTTTCTATTTCCTCCTGATTGAGTTTTGGAAGCGTGTGGGTGTTCAGGAATTCGTCCATTTCTTCCAGGTTGTCCAATTTGTTGGCATATAAGTTTTCATAGTATTCCCTGATAATTGTTTGTATCTCTGAGGGATTGGTTGTAATAATTCCATTTTCATTCATGATTTTATCTATTTGGGTCATCTCCCTTTTCTTTTTGAGAAGCCTGGCTAGAGGTTTGTCAATTTTGTTTATTTTTTCAAAAAACCAACTCTTGGTTTCGTTGATCTGCTCTACAGTTTTTTTAGTTTCTATATTGTTTATTTCTGCTCTGATCTTTATTATTTCTCTTCTTCTGCTGGGCTTAGGCTGCCTTTGCTGTTCTGCTTCTAGTTCCTTTAGGTGTGCTGTTAGATTTTGTATTTGGGATTTTTCTTGTTTCTAGAGATAGGCCTGGATTGCAATGTATTTTCCTCTCAGGACTGCCTTTGCTGCGTCCCAAAGCGTTTGGATTGTTGTATTTTCATTTTCGTTTGTTTCCATATATTTTTTAATTTCTTCTCTAATTGCCTGGTTGACCCACTCATTCGTTAGTAGGGTGTTCTTTAACCTCCATGCTTTTGGAGGTTTTCCAGACTTTTTTCTGTGGTTGATTTCAAGCTTCATAGCATTGTGGTCTGAAAGTAAGCATGGTATAATTTCAATTCTTGTAAACTTATGAAGGGCTGTTTTGTGACCCAGTATATGATCTATCTTGGAGAATGTTCCATGTGCACTTGAGAAGAAAGTATATTCTGTTGCTTTGGGATGCAGAGTTCTAAATATATCTGTCAAGTCCATCTCATCCAATGTCTCATTCAGGGCCCTTGTTTCTTTATTGACCGTGTGTCTAGATGATCTATCCATTTCTGTAAGTGGTGTATTAAAGTCCCCTGCAATTACCACATTCTTATCAATAAGGTTGCTTATGTTTATGAGTAATTGTTTTATATATTTGGGGGCTCCGGTATTCGGTGCATAGACATTGATAATTGTTAGCTCTTCCTGATGGATAGACCCTGTGACTATTATATAATGTCCTTCTTCATCTCTTGTTACAGCCTTTAATTTAAAGTCTACTTTGTCTGATATAAGTATGGCTACTCCAGCTTTCTTTTGGCTTCCAGTCGCATGATAAATAGTTCTCCATCCCCTCACTCTCAATCTAAAGGTGTCCTCAGGTCTAAAATGAGTCTCTTGTAGACAGCAAATAGATGGGTCTTGTTTTTTTATCCATTCTGATACCCTATGTCTTTTGGTTGGCGCATTTAATCCATTTACATTCAGTGTTATTATAGAAAGATACGGGTTTAGAGTCATTGTGATATCTGTATGTTTTATGCTTATAGTGATGTCTCTGGGACTTTGTCTCACAGGGTCCCCCTTAGGATCTCTTGTAGGGCTGGTTTAGTGGTGACAAATTCCTTCAGTTTTTGTTTGTTTGGGAAGACCTTTATCTCTCCTTCTATTCTAAATGACAGACTTGCTGGATAAAGGATTCTTGGCTGCATATTTTTTCTGTCTAGCACCCTGAAAATCTCTTGCCAATTCTTTCTGGCCTGCCAAGTTTCAAAAGAGAGATCAGTCACGAGTCTTATAGGTCTCCCTTTATATGTGAGGGCACGTTTACCCCTTGCTGCTTTCAGAATTTTTCTTTATCCTTGTATTTTGCCAGTTTCACTATGATATGTCGTGCAGAAGATCGATTCAAGTTACGTCTGAAGGGAGTTCTCTGTGCCTCTTGGATTTCAATGCCTTTTTCCTTCCCCAGTTCAGGGAAGTTCTCAGCTATGATTTCTTCAAGTACCCCTTCAGCACCTTTCCCTCTCTCTTCCTCCTCTGGGATACCAATTATGCGTATATTATTTCTTTTTAGTGTATCACTTAATTCTCTAATTTTCCCCTCATACTCCTGGATTTTTTTATCCCTCTTTTTCTCAGCTTCCTCTTTTTCCATAACTTTATCTTCTAGTTCACCTATTCTCTCCTCTGCCTCTTCAAGCCGAGCTGTGGTGGTTTCCATTTTGTTATGCATTTCGTTTAAAGCGTTTTTCAGCTCCTCGTGACTGTTCCTTAGTCCCTTGATCTCTGTAGCAAGAGATTCTCTGCTGTCCTGTATACTGTTTTCAAGCCCAGCGATTAATTTTATGACTATTATTCTAAGTTCACTTTCTGTTATATTATTTAAATCCTTTTTGATCAGCTCATTAGCTGTTGTTATTTCCTGGAGATTCTTCTGAGGGGAATTCTTCCGCTTGGTCATTTTGGATAGTCCCTGGCGTGGTGAGGACCTGCAGGGCACTTCCCCTGTGCTGTGGTGTATAACTGGAGTTGGTGGGCGGGGCCGCAGTCAGACCTGATGTCTGCCCCCAGCCCACCGCTGGGGCCACAGTCAGACTGGTGTGTGCCTTCTCTTCCCCTCTCCTAGGGGCGGGATTCACTGTGGGGTGGTGTGGCTCGTCTGGGCTACTTGCACCCTGCCAGGCTTGTGATGCTGGGGATCTGGCGTATTAGCTGGGGTGGGTAGGCAAGGTGCTCGGGGGCAGGAGGGGCAGGCTTAGATCGCTTCTCCTTAGGTGATCCACTTCAGGAGGGGCCCTGTGGCAGCGGGAGGGAGTCAGATCCGCTGCCGGAGGTTTGGCTCCGCAGAAGCGCAGAGTTGGGTGTTTGCGCGGAGCGAGCAAGTTCCCTGGCAGGAACCGGTTCCCTTTGGGATTTCGGCTGGGGGATGGGCGGGGGAAATGGCGCTGGCGAGCGCCTTTGTTCCCCACCAAACTGAGCTCTGTTGTCAGGGGGCTCAGCAGCTCTCCCTCCCTTTGTCCTCCAGCCTTCCCGCTTCCCGAGCAGAGCTGTTAATTTCTGACCTCCCAGACGCTAAGTCGCGCTTGCTGTCGGAACACAGTCCGCCCGGCCCCTCCGCTTTTGCAAGCCCGACTCGGGGGCTCTGCTTGGCCGGCGAGCCGCCCCTCCGCCCCGGCTCCCTCCCGCCAGTCCGTGGAGCGCGCACCGCCTCGCCGCCCTTCCTACCCTCTTCCGTGGGCCTCTCGTCTGCGTTTGGCTCCGGCGACTCTGTTCTGCTAATCCTCTGGTGGTTTTCTGGGTTATTTAGGCAGGTGTAGATGGAATCTAAGTGATCAGCAGGACGTGCGGTGAGCCCAGCGTCCTCCTAAGCCGCCATCTTGCCGCAACTCCAAATCAATTTCTTTTTCACACAAGGTAGGTTTTTGTTTCCTTTCCTTTTTTTGTAACTATATGATTTAAACTTCTTATACGGTAAAACAGTGTTTATTTTATCTACTCAGAATAAGAGTGAAATTAATTGTAGCATTTTGTTAATACCATTTTCTAGATCTGTGATGATCTTATTATTACCATTACTCTTTGAATCCTCAAACAAATCACTATTATTTTTATTTTATTCCTATTCTTTTTGGTTCCAAACCTCAAACTCTTAATCATTACACTTTCCTGACACAATTGCTTGCTTGTTTGTTTGTTTGTTTGTTTTCAAATTTAATTACGTACCTCCTAACAGTGATCTTTGTCATCTAGGATTACTCTCTGCTCCATCAACATTCATTCCACTTTCATCTACACAAGTCTGTTCTCAGGTCTTTCTCTTAGCCTTGAATGCTTTTCACACATTTCTCACATATGAAAATTCTTGTCACTTTTGAAGACAAAGTTTAAATGCTATGTCTTCCATGAAGCTTTCCCTAATAATCAAGATTAAAATAAATGTCCCACCTTTACAAACCAAAAAGATTCATGATATGTGAGACTTGGCACTCACTGATTTTAGTTTGTGGAAACTCACTAGGATTCTGTTTCCAGCCTAGAACCAAGAAGAAAGTACAGGATAAAAGGAAATGCCTGGTTGTGTCCATGGGTAAATATTAAAATGTGTGGAATCTTTCAGAAAATACTACATTCGAATAAGTAGAGGTGATTTTAAAAGATACTACATTGCTGGTACAGATGCTATTATGCCTCTAGCTCTGGTTGAGGTAATAGTCAACCCATTCAAAAAGATATTTTCTTATTTGCTTGTATAAAATGGAAACCCTAGGGGCGCCTGGGTGGCGCAGTCGGTTAAGCGTCCGACTTCAGCCAGGTCACGATCTCGCGGTCCGTGAGTTCGAGCCCCGCATCGGGCTCTGGGCTGATGGCTCAGAGCCTGGAGCCTGTTTCCGATTCTGTGTCTCCCTCTCTCTCTGCCCCTCCCCCGTTCAGGCTCTGTCTCTCTCTGTCCCAAAAATAAATAAATGTTGAAAAAAAAATTAAAAAAAAAGTTTTAAAATGGAAACCCTATGCTAGAAGTAAAAATCTGTCACCAAAAGCTAAGGTGGTATGACCAACTTCTATGCCATGTTGTGAATGCAAATGTATTAAAGGAAATATATACTTTAAAAAAGTTTGGGTTTTGAAGTAAAGATATAGGGTTTTAGATCAGGCTCTGGCCTTGAAAACATTTACTAGGTGAATAAAAAGATGTAAGGGAAATGAAGAATGGCAAGTTCCCTATCTCTGCTATAGAATATGGAATACTCCACCAAGGTTAAGGAATTAATATACATTAGCCAGCATTTATTTAGTGTTTATTGATTTCAATTATATTGTTTGTGTTCAAACTTAAATTGCCATTTGGTAGTGCAAAATAAGTTAATCTATTAATTTAATGTATTCTCACGTTGTGCATTTTGAATGACTGGAGAGGGAAAAAGTACAGGGTAAGTAATGTTAATTTTGAGAGAAGATGAGCAATGAGGAATCTTGGGGGAGAAGGTAGAGGCTTTATATATTTTCACAGAGGGTTGTTCTATGATTATACAGTTAATGAGTTAGAGAGGCTTGGGATGGAAAGAAGGCTGAAGAAACAGTAACAAAGGGAGAAAGTTGTAATGATTACATAGAACAAGCTTATGATATTGCTTTAAATTTTCTGTAACAGATAATTTCGGCATTTAGAGGAGCTCATTAGTATATAATTAAATGTCAGGCTCTGTGCTAGGCAGTTTACATATGCTACCATGTTTCTTCCAAAAAGGAATTTTGGTTGATAAAGCATGTCAGAATGATAATATAAGTATTTTTAGTCATATAAAAATATATTAGCACTGAAAACACATAATGTGTTTTAAATTCATTTTGGTTGACTAGCCCTTGAATTACTATCTTGATCGCAAATTAATGTTCTCAGCCTGTATGCTTTATAAACATGAATATGAACTATCGGAGTTTTTGTCAGTGCTCCAAAAGTCAAAAGACAATAAAAAGTTTCCTGTACAACCAACTGCAAATGCTTTGCATTCATTATATCATCCTCTTCCTTATAACCTTTTTCATTATGGACTTTTTCTTGGTGTTAATTTAAATAGGGAACCAGTTCAGTCAGAACAGCAGTTTTCTTAAAAAAGAAACAAACAAAAAAGGTGAGTCCCGGTCCCAAAATACTAAAAACAAAAGCAACAAATAAGAGGGAATATACAGACAACTAGAGATTGGTTCCATTGAGTACTCAATGTCTTTCTAGCTGCAAAACCCTGGAAGGACTTCCATAAAACTGGGTAAAGTTTCACAATCACTACACTAGAACATTAAAATAAAATGCATTAGATTAATTTAGGATGTGTATCTCATTTTCATTCTAAATATTCGTTTTGAGATTTAAATTTTATATACATAAGTAGGATTAACTAACAGTCATATTTTCAGGTTAACAGATTATAAAGAGAATAAAAAATCCTGTTACTTGTATAGAAGTAATCTAATGGGAACTGGGGTGGCTCAGTCAGTTAAGTGTCTGATTTTGGCTCAGGTCATGATCTTATGGTTCATAGGTTCGAGCCCCACATCAAGGTCTGCACTGACATGTCAGAGCCTGGAGCCTGCTTCAGCCCTCTCTCTCCCTGTCTCTTAAAAATGAATAAAGTTAAAAAAAAGAAGTAATCTAAGAATTATTTAAAAACTGGAAAATGAAAATAGATATCCTTCAAATGATTCATTAGCAACAAGATCTCATTTTAAGCAACAAAATTTTCTTACCCCATTTATATTATCTTATTAGAATAAGATTTGTACAATAAAAACCTTAAACAGTGAGTTTAATACCAGCCATACCAGTCATTTGAAACGTTCTTCCCAAATTATTTTTTGTTGTAACTCTAAGAAAAATTGATAACACTTCTCTGAAGATATGCATCTGGACCATACTTTAAAAAAATGATTTTTTAAAATAGTTGTAGGGGAACCTGGGTAGCTCAGTCGGTTGAGCATTAAATTTTATCTCAGGTCATGATCTCAGGGCTCCTGAGTTTGAGCCCCTCATGGAGCTCACTGCTATCAGCACAGAGCCCACTTCCTATCTTCCATCCACCTTTCTCTCTCTGCCCTTCCCCATTTGTGTTCTCTTTCTCAAAATAAATAAACCTTTAAAAAATAAAATTAAAAATATATAAAATAGTTGTAAAATATACATAACATAAAATTTACCTTCTTGACCTTTTTTAAATGTACGGTTCAGTGGTATTAAATTAAATACATTCGTATTTTTGTGTATCCATCACCACCATCCATCTCCATCATCCATCACCTTGTAAAACTGAAACTTTGTATGCATTAAACAATAACTTTCCATTGCCCCCTCTCCTCAGCCCCTAGGAAATACCATTTTGTTTTCTATCTCTATGAATTTCACTACTTTAGGGATCTCAAATAAGAATGTTATAGTGTGTGTGTGTGTGTGTGTGTATGTGTGTGTGTGTGTGTATGACTGGCTTACTGATTGCACCTTGCATAATGTCAACATTTATTCATGTTGTAGCATGTTTTAGAATTTCCTTCCATTTTAAGGCTAATTAATGTTCCATTGTATGTTTATGCCACATTTTGCTTTCCAGTCATCTGTCTATGGGCAGTTGGGTTAGTTCCACCTTTTAGCTATTGTGACTAATGTTGCTGTAAACCTGAGTGTACCTGCACTTCTTTCAGATCGTGCTTTTAATTCTTTTGTGTGCATACCCAAAAGTAGAATTGCTGTATCATGTTGTAATTCTAGTTTCAATTTTCTGAGAAGCCACCACCTTGTGGCATCACCATGGAGATGAGGTGATATTTCATTGTAGTTTTGACTTTATTAGTGATGATAGATACCTTTTTATATGTTTGTTGGCCATTTGTATACCTTCCAAGGATGAATGTCTGTTCAATTCCCTTGCCCATTTTAATGTTGATCTACGGGAGTTCTTTATTATGCTGGATATTAACTACTTATTAGATACATGATAATTGTCTCCCATTTTATAAATTGTTTTTTCACTCTGATGATCGTGTCCTTTGACAGACAAAATCTTGCATTTTGGTGTAGTTCAGTTTAGCTATTTTTACATTTGTTGCCTATGTCAAAGAACTGATTGTTGTCATTATTGATTGTATTTTTCTATGTTATTGTTTTCTTCTCTATTTTGTCCCCTTTCCTCTTTCTTGCTTTTGATTTGTTAATTATTTACTTATTTTGCTTACAAGTGTACATCTAATTTTCATTCTTTTTTGAATTTCCAATGTAAGAATTTGAGATAATTTTCATCCTTATAACTACTTAACTATATCTAACAGTTGCTAATGCACAGCATTGTCAAGTTCAAAATACTTCCTTATTCCTGTTTTCATACATTCCTATGTTTTTGCTTTTTCAGATTTTTGCTCTTGAACAATCATAATTTTCTTGCTAGTTCAACACATTTTAAAATATTTTAATCTAGCATATTTAATTATATTCAAGGTAGAGACAATCTACCCTCCTACCACAAATGGAAACTTTGTTCATTATTTTTAATTTTCTTTTTGTTACTATTTCAAAGCACAGATGCAAGGAGAAGGAGGGAAGCTATTTCCAAATACTGAGGGTTTTTTTTTTTCATCTTTAGGAGTGAGCTATGCTTAGCATTATTGATGAGTAAAATTTATACTATCTGAAAAACATTTTCTTTGAAATAACTCATATTTCTCCTCCCAGATTTTACTAATAGTATTATTCTCACTTTTAGGGACTATTTAAAGATGTTTTTATTTATTTTTTACTTTTTTAATGTAATTTATTGCCAAATTGGCAAACATACAGTGTGTACAATACATTCTTGGTTTTGGGGGTAGATTCCCGTGATTCATCAATTACATACAGCAGCCAGTACTCATCCCAACAAGTGCCCTCCTCAATACCCATCACCCATTATCCCCTCTCCCCTGCGTCCCCCATCAACCCTCAGTGTGTTCTCTTCATTTAAGAGTCTCTTATGATTTGCTTCCCTCCCTCTCTGTTTGTAACTATTTTTCCCCCTTCCCTTCCCCTATGGTCTTCTGTTAAGTTTCTCAAGTTCCACATATGAGTGAAAACATATGATATCTGTCTTTCTCTGACTGACTTATTTCACTTAGCATAATATCCTCCAATTCCAGCCAAGTTGCTACTAATGGCATGATTTCATTTTTTCTCATTGCCAAGTAGTTTTCCATTGTATATATAAACCACATCTTCTTTATCCATGCATCAGTTGATGGACATTTAGGCTCTTTCCATAATTTGGCTATTGTTGAAAGCACTGCTATAAACTTTGGGGTACATGTGCCCCTATGAATCAGCACTCCTATAAGATGCTTTTAATAGAAAGTTCAGTTCATCAAAGTGTGACTAAACAAATAAGAAACTAAAACTTTTAATACAAAATTAGGTTTTAATTATTAATTCTTATTCTTAACTATTACTCTTTGAGTTTAGCAACCTCAAAATGTCATTTAACCTAGCTTAATCGGGGATTGGTTTCCAAGTCTGTAAAATGAAAAAATGTGTTATATAAAACACAGAGTAATCTGTACTCAGTAGACACTTTAGGATTCAAAGAATCCATGCTCCTCAATACCATACAATTTCTATGAAAATGATTTATGGTTTAGGAAATTAGTACTGTCAACTGTAATTTTATATAAGCAAGCTTATAAAATTTGAACAATCATAAATATAAAGGTAATATATTATTTTATAATATTATCTGCTACTTAAATAGCCTAAATTTTTTAATAAGTTTTATGCATAGGAAATCCCCCATCTGCCTTTGAAATGCAACATTTAGAAAAACCATTTATCCTGACCTGGTTCCTTTGTCTCATTCTTGTGTCTACCTATAACCGTAACTGTCGTACTATGAATGTTGATTATCTGTGCCAAAATAAGTGAGCTCTAGCACAAAAAATAAAAACAATTCACCAATTTGCTGTGCTGCAAACTTGTTCCATTAGACCAAGGTCATGACCATTTTTTCTAAAATAATATACCTTCCTCCATCCTCAACTTTGCCTTTTTGTTTTTAACGTTTATTTATTTATTTTGAGAGAGACAGAGAGAGAGAGCATGCACACAAGTGGGGCAGGGGCAGAGAGAAAAGGAGAGAATCCCAATCCATGCTGTTGCATAGCCCAATGTGGGGCTTGATTTCAGGAATAGTGAGATCATAACCTAATCAAGATCTGAAATGAAGTTAAGAGTCGGTCACTTAACTGACCAAGCCTCCCAGTTGCCCCCTTCCCATCTGTGGCTTTAATCCAAAAAGAATTTTATTACCTTTAAGAGGTAATATTGTTTTTCACTATGTTAATATTACTAATAAGTGCCAAAATCGTATCTTTTTGTTTTTTATCAAATTCCTTATTTTCTTTTCATTCTTGTCATTCTGATTGTTGACTGGACTTTTCTCAGAACCAGAGTGTTCCAGTGGCCTCCAGAAAGGTTTATGTAAATTCAGATACTCCCTTCCAGCCCCAACACCTCAGCCTTCTTTTCACTTCTCAATGATTATGTCAGCCTCCTGCTCAGATGCCATCAATAGCATTTGTGGCTCACAAAATATTTCTACTGGGTAATGCTGGCTTATAAACTGTTTCAGGTAGGACAAGTGCTTCAACTTGACTTTGTCTTATTTCCATCATTTATAAAGTAGTGAAAATAATTATACATGCCTTACAGGGTGATTGTGATTCTTCAGAGAGGAAATAGATAAACAAGTTATGGTTGATTGTAGTTATTTTTGCTTTCACATATTATCAGCAGATTATTGCCCAAAAAAAAAAAAACAAGCAAAGAAAAAGAAACAAGCAAATGAGCGACATTTTATCACTAAAGTATATACATATGATACAATGGCATAGGTATAGATACAGAAGAATTAATGTAGGTCAATGTAAAACAATGTGAATCACATACTAGCTGTTTACAGATATGCTTAATCTTGAGAAGCTTAAGTGTGAACATTTTCCTCTACATAATTACATACATTTCAAGTGGGAAATCAGAAATCTAGAAAAAAGACACTTGAATTTTGAAAGCCATGCACTTAGTTTTGCAGTGTAAAAAATTAAAAATCTAAGTGATAAGTAATGTATTCAAGGGCATAAAACAATTTAGTGCAGAAACATATGAGTATATAATTCTTCTTTGCAAGTTTTTATTTTTAGAACTTTATTTAATAAATGTTTTTAAGTTTATTTAGAAGTTTATTTAATACAGACTGTTACTTCTCTATAAGATGACTGCTTGTAACTTTTGTTATGAATGGTTACTTGAGTTACTAACTTGTGGAGAAAAATAAATTGCCCGTGATTTTCTTTTGATTGATAATTTTTTATAGAGTCAGTCCCTTTTAAAATACCTAAGGGAAAAGAGAAGATACTTATTGTGTCTACGTCTGTAATTAGGAGAAATGAGTCATCTTCCATTGACGGGGCAAATTACCGGCAATTTTCCAATTTGCCAGATTTTCATGTATATCACATGAATAATTGAATAATGAGAATGAGCCAAATCCAGGGTAGTTAATTTTAGTTGCGTGGATTCAGTGCCATCTGGACTTCTGGCTTTACTAACTTTTAATTGACCGAGTTCTTTCAGAAAAGTCCTGATACCTAATTTATAAAATAGTTATTCAAGCTCAAACCAGAATGAGTAAAGACCACTTGCTAGAATACTTGCTTAATTGCCATCTTAGTCTAACCCAAATAAATGAAATAAATGGCTGACTTTGGGTCGTAAAAGCTCATTTCGTTTCAGTGTCATCAGTATAGCAATTCCATAACATTGTAGCCTGATTTCATGACACTTACCTTATATTTTCTTATCTCTCCCTTCTCAACATTTATTGACTATTTTATCTGTGTTACTCAGCTAATTAGAATGTATCAGCTTTATAAAAAGCATGGTCACCTTCAACTTAACAGCTACCCTAATCCCATCTGAAATATTTCTTTCCTTCAAATATTGTAGTTAAATTATCATCAGAATGATCATTATACCACTTAACTTATGTTTACAGAGACACCAAAATGTTAATGTTTCTACACGATTTATTTTTAATTATTCTTTGGGGATCTCCTTGTCATGATCTTCCTATTAAATTTAACAAAAATATGATTTCTATTTGCTGCTAATGTCAAACTTGGAAAATTAAAATGTTATCTAATTAATAGTTATCATTATGGCCTCCACGAAAAAATAAGGCTTCAGAATCTTCCCACACCATTTTGATTTTAAGTGTTTTTAGTTTATTAATTTTAAAAGTTAAAATTTAAATTTGTAGGTATTTCAAGTTGATTCAGTAAAGAACACTGTTCTAAATCTATACATTCAAATATATTTTATGGTCATCATTAATTTTGTGTTTTATTAAGCACAATAATATTCAGCAGATAGGAGCTAAATATCCTCTGCATTCTGAAAAAATATTTGTTATATTTGAAGACACACAACATATAACTATTAAAAAATATTCTTATTTAGAGGAACACTATGGCCCTGTGATTCTTGCCTATTTTTCATATTTATGGCCTGAGCAACCAACAGGAGCAAGTCTAATCTATGAGACACATGAAGAATAGTTAAAATGTGAGGAGTAAGTAACTAAGCCATGTCATAATATATACAAAATTTTGATGTTGCTGTTGTAATTGGTTTCGGTTTGTGTTTTTGTCACAGACTTCATTTTTTAAACTTACAATGTGATATTTGTTTCTTTTATAAAGCGAATTTGACAATCTCTGCCACAACTTTTCGCCATAAAAAAAAACCACTTCTGCTTGTACACGTATATCACCAAAAACACTTTCAATACAGAAATATATTTACAGGAAAATGTATAGATTTACAAATCATTTCTCTAAGTGTAATGGAGAAAGATGGAGTTTAATGTCAATATATCTATACCTATATTATATGTAATTAAATACAGATTTTATTGGAAAGTGCTTGGTTTTGTGCTCCATTTTTAATCTGGACAAATAGCATTTTCTATAGTCACATGGCCTTTCAATAAATACTTACAAAAATCTTACCCTTAAATGAACACAGAAATCTCCTTCAAGACTACCCTAATTATACTTTCACTAAATTAAATTTCCTATGTAATTACAAAAGGATGGTTTCTCCACCTGACTTTATTTCTTCACCAACCTCTTTTATACTTTCCAAAAGCTCTAAAAGAATTTTCAATGTCATATATAATTTTCTCTTTATTTTTTCTACATATCTTCAGAAAGATATATGAAATTGGTAGAAAGGATTTTTGACTCAACGTTTTTCAAGTCACCTGTATTAACTTTAGTAACTCCTTCTAATAATTTAGTGGGGTTACTAACCTCTTAGCAGTGTTTTGCGCTTCCAAATGCAATTACATATTTGCTATCCATTATTAAGTAAATGAAAGTAATTTTAAAATATTAGCATGGTTAGAGCAACTTGTACTTCCAAGGAAATAAATTAAATGTAGCTTTCTTGATTTCTCCTACTAAGTACAACTAAAAACCTGGTTATTACATATAAAACAAACCTAAGAAGACTTTGAAAGTTGTAGAGAAGAGGGTGGACTGTCTAGGGATGTTGAAACCCAAGCAGAGACAAAGAAGCAAAGGCAATACAATAAAGCAAAAAATAGTCTTTCCAACAGATGGTGCTGGAATAACTAGACATGCACATGCAAAAAGGTGAATGTGTGGGTCGCCTGCGTGACTCAGTGGTTAAGCATCCACTTCAGCTCAGGTCATGATTTCCCAGTTTCGTGAGTTTGAGCCCCACGTTGGGCTCTGCACTGGCGTCTCGGAGTTTGCTTGGGATTTTCTCTCTCTTTCCCTCTCTCTCTGCCCCTCCCCCACACATTCTGTCTGTCCCTCTCAAAATAAATAAATCAATAAACTCAAAAAAAAAAAGGATATATGACCATAAAAAGAAAGCATAATACATGTCTGTGTTGAGCCTATTGTATAATGGAAGAGGCAGATACTAATCAAGCAACCACACAAATTATTAACTACTAGGAAGGAAAAGAACACTCAGTTATGAGTATATGTAACAATTATTTGGGGACTGGCTTGGTGTGGTAAGACTACAGTTTCTCCATGTGATATTGGTGTCTTTGAAGTTTGTATATAGTGGGTGATATTTAATACCTTTATTTTAGGGGCGCCTGGGTGGCGCAGTCGGTTAAGCGTCCGACTTCAGCCAGGTCACGATCTCATGGTCCGTGAGTTCGAGCCCCGCGTCGGGCTCTGGGCTGATGGCTCGGAGCCTGGAGCCTGTTTCCGATTCTGTGTCTCCCTCTCTCTCTCTGCCCTTCCCCCGTTCATGCTCTGTCTCTCTCTGTCCCAAAAATAAATAAAAACGTGGAAAAAAAAATTTAATACCTTTATTTTACATAAATTCCAAGCATAGAAGACAGGAAGAGCAAGTGCCTGTTAAATACTAAATTTCACATTGTAATCCATAAATTCTGAGGGTAATGTCTAGAGAAAGGTGACATTACCAGTTTATGTTTCACAAGCTTTTTGTGTGTAAAATGATATTTTGACAACTCAAGCCTGAATCAGGCTGAAAGGTTATAATTTGAGGAATAATCATTTATACTTTGTAAATTTAAGAGTATACACTTTTTTTTCCTGAAAGTTTTTCATAAAAGATCATATCTGGTCTCTCTTCCACATTTTGATGCAAAAGACATAAAATTAACAGCAAGTTTATTTGCCTTAATTATGTGGGAAAAACATAATATTTTAAGAAGAGTTTTTAAAGTACATTTTAAAACTTATTTAAAGAAAAATAAATATTCTATTAAATTGAGTTACTATTTAAAACTAATTTTTATGTGGAAAGATTTCATTCAAAGTTAACTTTGTATTCGCTGTCTCTAAAAATTGTAATTACTCTAAAAGAGAATAACACTTCATCTTATGTTTTAAGCTTAAGTTACTCAAATTGAAGCACCATATGAATTTATAGTTTATTTCAAGTTCAAATATTTAATTGGTTAGTTGCTTGTCATAAATCATGATTTATGAGTGTTTGCTCCAATATTTAAGGTAGGAAAAGGATGACCATCAAGAAATTTTAATGAAGTTTTTACTAAAATGTTCAAAGACATTATCACCAAGCAGATTAATTTTTCATTAGCAAATAGCTATTCTTTTGGCAATAGCCTTCTTCCTGAGCATTTAACTTATTAGTCTGTTCCCAGACAAAGAAGAACAATTTGTAGATACTTGGAGTATGGTTTTATTTATAAGTTATTTTGTTAATTTTACTCTTTAATTCTACTAAGGCTTATTACCTTGACCAATGTTTATATATATTTAAAGAATTAACATCTTGGAACAAAAAATCATGACTCCACAAGCATACATGTCCAAAATTTGCTAAGACATAAACAGTGTCCCCTGCACCATTTTAAAGAGAGAGGGAGGCAAATCATAAGAGACTCATAAATACAGAGAACAAACTGAGGGCTGCTGGAGGTGTGTTGAACAGGGGGATGGGCTAAATGGGTGTTCGTGTTGGCGTGAGCATTGGGTATTATATGTAAGTGATGAATGACTACATTCTACTCCTGAAATCATTATTACACCACATGTTCACTAACTTGGTTTTAGATAAAATTAAAAAAAAAATTTAAAAAGTGTTACACATTTTCTTCTTTAAATCTCTACAGAGTTGGTACTATTAGACATATGTTCCTAAATGAAATGACATCAGTGAGGTTTTAAGAACTTGCCAAAATTCACAGGGCTTTGAATTCTATGAATTGAATTGATGCTGGTGGGACTTGAAACTTTAGCTTTCTGACTTCTATTTTTTTTTTTTGAAAACTAATATTGCCTCCCTAAAGTACTCAAATTATTGTGTGAAATGCAGATATTTTTACTAATTAACCAACATAAATACCCTTTGGATTATAAATATAAAAAAAAGGGACATTCATATTTGTTTATTTTTTTCAGAAAGATTCAGAGTATTTTATTTTAGCTCAGTTGTATCTCTCTCTTGGCTTATCTACACTGTTTAATAATTACCAAATCAGTATATTATATCAATGTGATTGATGGAAAACTTTGTTAAGTTGTAACAGAAGTTAAATTGTAGTTCCAAAATTTAGAAAGAAAAGCTTTTGCCTGTTACTTAATTCCTTCTCTTCAACTTAGAGATCATTCATTGACAGCGTATGTGTATATATTTTACATCAATACTTTGGCTAAATCTCTTCAAAGGAGTGGCTTAATTTAGATGTAAATAACAAATTTCTCTATTATGTATATATCTGTGTAGGCACAAACATGTAGTACCCTTATATTTCTATGAAATAAGTTTCCTTTTGGAATAATGAAATTGACTACAGTAATTGAATTATGTGGTGTCTCTTAAAATTTGGATAGAACCTTATCTATTAAATTACAGAAAGTAACTTAAAGCTAGGTAAGGTAAAATTAATTTTAAGTCATTTCATAGCTCTGAAAATTTAACATTTTTTTAATAATTAGAAATATACATTACTAGCCACAAATCATTCTTTAAAAGATTCTCAGTAACCCCCACCTCCACTTTATGTAATTCAATGATATAAAGAGGCTACAGCTACAATTCTTGTTGCTTTCTGGACTGGGGACGATATTTTGTTGCAATCATGGTAATTTGTCTTCTTTAATCTACTATGTGTTGGCAGTTCTTGCAAAATACTACAATGGTGTAGTATGGTGCAAAATACTACAATGGTGAAGCTCCTTAATGGTGCTTCTCAAAAATTCTGCATGTACAGATTTTACGTAAGTCCTATTTTTCATTGGGTTTTTTATTTCAGTATTTTATTTGCCTAGATTCATTGTACCAAATTCCTAGCCTCACCCAAAAGTATCTCTCAAGCTTTAAAAACTCCACTACTGGGGTGTCTGGGTGGCTCAGTCAGTTGAGCATCTGACTTAGGCTCAGGTCATGATCTTGCAGTCTGTGAGTTTAAGCCCTGTGTCAGGCTCTGGGCTGACAGCTCCCAGCTCAGAGCCTGGAGTCTGCTTTGAATTCTGTGTCTCCCTCTCTCTCTGCCCCTACCCTGCTTATGCTCCGTCTCTCTCTGTCAAAAACAAATAAATATTAAAAAAAAAACAAACTCCACTACTGTTAATTTTTTTTTTAAGTTTTATATCAAGGGGCAGGAGGGCAAAAGAAAGTGGAATCACTATCCTGCCAACTGTTTAGCATTCAGCTGCTTTAAAAACACTAGCTTCAGAGCTAGTCATCCGGGCTGTTAGAACATTTCCCTTTTACTGGCCAAATGGAAAACGACATCATCTGTGGGATGTGAAAGCTTTAAGGAAAGAACATCCAAATAACCTTTTCTATATGTAACAGTTACACATAATAAAAGTATGAGGAACTAGTATTCATTGTTAGTGGCATTTTGAAAGACCAGTATGATTTTACAGATGTAATAAGGTTATTGCTACTGAAGATCAGCAAGTCAACTTACGATTCTTATGGTGAATTTGTTTGGTTTATATTAGTGTTTGGGAAATATATTTTGTTTTACTATTCTGTTGTGTATGCAAATTTAATTAAGATTGATGGAATTAAACTTATAAGCCAACAAATGTAGTATTGTGACAAGTGATATAATGATAGCCTTTTAAAGCATAAACAACTTTATTTAGTGTACATTAGCAGTTAAGGATTTTTTCAGCAACTGCATCATCTGATTTGGTCAATTTTTTTAATGCTGCTCTTCCTTTGGTACTGAACAGTGACAGAGTCTATATTTTTCAGGAACTGGATATACATGTGTAATTTGAAAGAAATTACGGTAGTTAATATATTTTAAATACACTGAGTACTTTAATGTATTCACATAGAATTTAAATACTAATAAGAAAGGTCAATGGCAATATGGCAATGATGTAATCATTATTTAAATGGAATGCGTTGATGTCATTCTTTTTTTCCAACCTTTTCACATGAGATGGGCACGGATAAAATTATAATAAATGTAGAAAAGTAAACATTACATAGACATACATAATAATAGATGCCTGCAAGTCAGACTTTTTAGCAGGCAAACATACAACTCTAATCAACTAATAGAGGCTTCTTAGAGCCAACAAAAGCATTTTCAAAGTAATGTTCTGGCTGAACTGTTTATAGCCCATTTGTGTGTTCCACAAAATAGTGCTGCTTCTAAAAGGGCTGAGTTACATTAAACTCTAATGATTGTGCCTCTTTTATTTAAAGGCTTCCAAAGGTTATGATGAGAAGATATTTATGTACTGTGAAGGCTTCAGGTAGAATGGAGCATTCACTTAGATGCCACAATGTTCTTACTTAATACAAACATAATGAATCTGGATGGAATCCTTGGATCCTTTAGGTAAAATGTTCTCATTATGAAAATCATACCCGACAGCACGTTATCAATTCAGCATTCCATTGCTTTGTTTTTCCAAAATTTAATGAATGCATAGTCTAGTTGCAACTGAGGTGAATTGTATCTTCAGGATGAAAAAAACTGCACCCATAAGTTTCCAATTTATATACAACCATTACTTCCTTATTGCCTTCTCAAGTTACCCCAAAGTCAAAACACTCTGCATTACTTATTATGTACTAGATTATATTACTAGAAAGCAAGAAAACGAACCAACTAATAACCCCATAATCTTGATAGCTTTTCATGACAAAATTTCTTTTTAGTTCATGCACTTGTTCATCCCAACAAGCTGCAAGGCTGGGGTTGGGGGATGGGGATTTGAATTATCATTGTTCATTAGGGCCCCTGGCTGATGGGCCAGCATAACCATACAGGGCACACTTTGTCAGTGAAAGCAAGTCACATGGCCACACCGATTTTAAAGGACACCAGTAACTGCAATCCTATCCTGTGCCCAGGATGAAGAGACACTGAGTATTTGTATTCATATCTAGCGTTCACTACTCACAGTGTGGTACTTCACTGTCCAGAGGGAACTTCCTTTACTTAAAGTGCTGTTATCAGCACTTCTCAGGATTATTTCAGTACTTTCCATCTGAGTTTTCACAAAAAATTTGTAGAGATTGTAAAAGTGATCGTGTGTCATTACAATACAAACCGATAATATGGAGAGTGGAAATGAGAGATTTCATAGCTCAAATCAATATTTGTGTTTTTTACACACACACACACAATTACACTTTCGGATATACATAATGAAAGTATAATGTATTACTTCATCTGTATATAAAATATAAAAGAAAAAGTAGAAAAAAAGTTTTAGATGGAGCTCTTGAGATAAGAATATGCTGGAATTACTAACAATAATGTTTTTTAATTAATTAATTTAATTAGTTAGTGGGTTGTTTAATTTGTGTTAGTATTAGTCTTCATTGGGTGATACCTTCGAAGAGTCTGTCTTTTGCTTTTGGTTGTTGTGTGACAGAATAATCAGAAGGGATGGCAAAGTGTTTTGTCCATCTGAAATGTTAGAATATTCATGTCCATTTTACCTTGCTTAATAATATAGTCTTTGAGCCTTTAAGGTAACAGTTTTTCATCTATAAGCCTAGCAAGATTTCTGGTAATAATAACAATAGTGAACAATTAATACTTTTTTTTATTTGGTGCTGGAAATTGATTTCAGGAAATGACATGTTTGTTTTAGATCTTTCATGATTTATTTATTTATTTATTTATTTATTTATTTATTTATTTGCTTTTTTTATTTGGGGTTTTGGGGTCAAATTTAATAGGAAGAAACAGGAGAAAGTAGTAAATCAAGTCAGAATAGATCATGGGATTTGATTTGACTACTCATTAGCTGGTAAAGATAAGAAAGACTAGAATTGTGCTCTTCAAATATGTATTTACGCATAGTCATCTAGCCCGAAATACTCAATGATTTAAAAAGAGTGTATATGATATGTAAAATACCACAATTGGAGCAATCTTCTTGGTTATTCAAAGTCCAATTAATTCACTTAGCAGCTCACATATTAGTCTATGAATGCATGCATATGAGTTTATAAATTTATCACCTTAAACCATTGAAAAAGATATCCCAAAATTCTAGGTTCATGTCCCTCTCTTGACAAGATCATAACGTTTTTTCAGCAAATAAAAAAAAATAAATGTTCAAGGGTAAGTCTATAAAGTTTGGAACTGAACAACTATTATTTACATCTTGGTTTAATAAATTACTTCTTAGAAGTATTATATGATTATATAGTTTGAGATATATCACAAAATATTAAAGTGTAAATATTTTATTTTTAATTCTTTTAGATTTATTTATATATTGAGAGAGAGAGAGAGAGGTAATGAGTGGGGAGGGCAGAGAGAGAGAGGAAGAGAGAAAATCTCAAGCAGGGTCCCCACTATCAGTGCAGAGCCCAATGGGGACTTGATTTCAGGAACCCTGAGATCATGACCTGAGCTGAAATCAAGAGTCAGATGTTTAACCGACTGAGCCACCAGTTGCCCCAAAACTTATTTTATTTTAAATGCTCTTCTTCACCATTTTGAATATACACTTATATTATATATGTATCATATATAATATTATATATGATACATATATAATATTATATATGATGTATCATATATATGATGTATATCATACATATATATGATGTACATCATACATATATATGATGTATCATATATAATATTATATATGTATCATATATAATATTATATATACATATGTGTATATATAATAAACAGGTACAATTTAGGTAATTTTTTATAAAAAGAAAAGACATAAAATTGTTAATATCAACCCAGGTTTGGGGAAAAAAAGACATTCTTACTCTCTTCTGAAGAAACATGAACTAATAAATCCAGCATAGTGTCACTAAAAATCCTGTATTTACTGAAAACAGAACACTGACCAAATTTTGGAGACAATATACTAAATTACCTAATAGTTTTCTTCAATGTAGCAGCATTAGTGTTGTTTGTTAATGCAAACTCTGGATCCCACTTCAGTCCTAATGGATCAGAAAATTCTGGGGTAGAGTTTCTATGTGAGTCTACTAGGTGCTGAAATTTGAGAACCACTGGTAGAACAAAACTGTTTAGATCAGCTGATTTATAGAGGAGACAGCAAGAGTTTCTGAAGGAAAGAAACACTAAATTGACTTACTCTAAGGCCGAGTCTTCCCTAGATTCCTTAGTGAATCTTATCTTCTAATTAATCTCCAAAAGACTGGGTGGATTGTTGGGCTGACAAATGTGTGTCACACAAGCAAAATATTCATAGTTAGAGACTCTGTCAGAGAGATGCCTCTTTGTTCTGCAAGTATTTACTCTTCTTTATTCTGTGTAAATCTCTTCCCCGCTTCCCCGCCTCTAGCAACCTTTTTTTTTTTCTCCCCTCAGAGACTGCCTAAATATTAAATATCACCTCTCCAAAAGTTGCCATCCTGGTCACTTAAAATAAAATAGGGCCTCACTGTCCACAGCCAGATGGCTCATCACAGCAGGCTGTCTCTGGTAGCTCTCAGCACTTACAGTCCTCTGACATGTGTTTAAAATTTAATTTAATGTCTTTTATTTATTTATTTATTTATTTATTTATTTAACATTTATTTATTTTGAGAGCTAGAGAAGGAGCAGCAGGGGTGGGGAGAGAGAGGGAGAGACAGAGAGAATCCCAGGCAGGCTCCACACTGTCAGTGAGGAACCCAATGTAGGGCTTGAACTCACAAATTATGAGATGATGACCTGAGCCTAAATCAAGGGTTGGACCCTTAACCAACTGAGCTACCCAGGTGACCCAGTTTTATTTATTTTTCAAACTTTCCCTAGAATGTGAATTCCATTTGGACATGGACAGTATTGGTCTGCTTTACTGATGTATCCTTATCATGCACTGTTTGTTGGTGCACTACAGGCATTTTGTGGGGAAAAATATAAATAAATATAGGACATCTTTATACAATATTACTTAATATTTTATTTGCCAAATAGTAATTGAGTTAAACAACACGCCTAGTAGTATTAAGCCTGGTTGAAGGAATTCTTTCCTGTGGAAGGTATTTGAGATTTTTATCAGACCAACCCAGAATAATTCTGTACAGTTATCAGGAGATCCAGTTCACCGTAGTTCTTTTCTGAAGTGTTATTAGTTTGATTTTAACTCAATATAAATGTATAAATCTTTGTTTAAATGTATAAATCATTTATAACCATATTTTCCATTTCCCTAATTTGGCCAAATCCACCTGAATGTCATTTGCATCTAGAGAAATTGCTAATCAAGTTGAATCTACGTTTCAAAATAGGTTGTAAACAATAATTATTGTAAAAATATTTCTCTTTTGGTTATGCTTTTAAAATTCTTCCACAGCTCCATAATATTCTTGAAGTGTTTTACAGGGTCCCATGCTAAAGTGAATAAAGAAAGGAATCATTAGAGTTATGAAAATAAATTCATTCTCTTTTTTCAATTTCCCTCAAAAATAATAAAATATTACCTTAGTGTTTTTTAATGGCTCTACATTCATATTCTATGCATAATGAAATCATTTTATGAGTACGTCTTTCCTTGGGAAAAAACGAATCAGGGAAAGCTGTTTCTTTTACGTGACTTATTTTTCCTTTATGTGATTTGGTTTTCAGAATATTCACTCGAGTTACATAAATTATAAATGTTGCTTCTCCTACTCATAGCATATTATTACAGGCGAGACTCATTGTAATGTGGTGACCCCAGCTAAACTACCAAGTGAACTTTTCAAATGAAAACATTCAGGTAGATTGTGTATTTATGAATAAAAATAAATTTGCTTTTCAGGGAGTTTGGCCGCTGGAAAGTAAATAACCTTGCAGTCGAGAGGAGAAATTTCCTTGGCTCTCCTCTGCCTCTTGCTCCTGAATTCTTCCGCAACATAAGACTTTTGGGACGCCGACCTACCCTGCAGCAAATCACAGAAAACCTTATCAAGAAATATGGGACACATTTCTTGCTGTCTGCTACTCTGGGAGGTACGACTCTTTGAAATATTTGCGCCTATGTATGCTTGTGTATAAAACTGTATAAACCAAGTAAATATGTGCTGATTAATTCAGATAGCTGCAGTTTGAATAATTCTAGAATTCATTCACTAATTTGTTCAATATGTTTACTGAGTTATTACTAAATGCCTTTTATGGTGTTCCCAATGGTGAGGCAGATGGTTATTACCTAGTTCTTACCTGAAGGCAGCCTACAATATAATAACATGCATTAAATATAGTCTTAGTTATTACACTTTAAAATGCAAGGTGATGTGACAAATTTTATCTAAAAAATGAATAACAAACAGCCCAGTCACAAGTGGAAGTCATCACTTCAGGTTGCAGAGAGCAGGAAAATTTCCCTGGAGTAAACCTTAAAGATCTAAAATTATATTTGTAGCACTATTTTAGTATTTTTGATTGTGGTGGATATATGATATGAAAAGACTGATCAATAAATGTCAATTATGATGTACAATGTAAAAGTAGGGATTAATAAAGTCACTTCTTCAATTTATAAATGTTTAAAAATTAAGAAAACGGTGGTTTTAACATCATTAAATATGTTTATTTATCATAGTGATATATAATTCAGCATTTTGAATACACTGAAATGATATTTGGGGAGGTAACATGTTATAGGGAAAATACAATTTTCATAAAACTTATAAGTATCCCAGAATTCCATGTATTTCATTTCTTGCAGGACTTTAAATAATGTCCAGCCATTTTATTTAGAAATAGATGTTACTTTTTCCTATAATGAAGAGCACTGAATATTATTGGGTAGGAAAGCCATGGAAACAGTGATTTCCTGCTTCCTTGTCAGTTCCCCAGTAAGTTTACTAAATACGGGGAAACTGATTCGCACCAATGGGGAGGTGGTGTGAAAGGCCACTTAAGTTCTTCAGTTTTCCTATCTTAGAAAATGAGTCATTTCTTTCCTTTACCTGCCAGTCCAGTCTGTCAGTAAGTCGTGCCAGTATTTCCCCCCCAAATATATCCCATGTCAAACCTTTCTGACTTTTACTTGAACATCCCTAGACCAAGTCATCATGTTTCTCCCAGAATACTCCTAAGGTCATGCTCCACACAGATCCTTATAAAACTTGAATCAGGTCAAATAATTCCCTGTGTCAATTAAAACCTATAACTAGCCACTTAAAATCCAAATGTCTTGCTATGGCTTATAATGCACTACATGAGTGATCTGGCACTGATTTTCATCACAGACCTCAACTTTGCTCTTTCCTCATCATGCTGTATTTTTCAGTGAGAATGACCTTCAAGTGTTTCTGGTCAATATTTCTGCTTAAATGTTACTTTCCCGAGAGGGCTTTCCTGTCCATACCTCCAGGAACAGTGCCCAGTTGTCCACCAATAGCCTCTACTATTTTATGATCTTACTTTGTATTCTTAATTGTATTTATTTTATTTTTTCATGTTTTAGTATTTATTTTGAGAGAGAGCAAAAGTGTAAGAGGGACAGAGAGAGAGAGAGAGGAAAAGAGAATCTCAAACAAACCATGAGATCATGACCTGAGCCAAAATCAAGACTTGGATGCTTAACCTACTGAGCCACTCAGGCGCCTTTTTTATAGTATTTATTTTTATGTGAGATATTTTATTCATTAGTTTCCTTATTTATTATCTGTAATTTCTGCGTATTTTCTTGAAAAAAAGGGACTTGCTTATATTTGTCATCAATTTACTCTCATAGTTAGAAGCACACAATATATCCTCATGAAATATTTTGGTTTTTTTGTTTGTTTGTTTGTTTTATTTGGATCCTGATTTTTATTTTTATTTTCTTAAATAATCTCTACCCCCAACATGGAGCTCGAACTCACAACCCCTGAGATCAACAGTCACGTGCTCTACTGACTGAGACAGCCAGGTGTCCCTGGATCCTAATTTTTTTAAGTATTTTTTTATTATTTATTTTTATTTTTTAATTTACATCCAAGTTAGTTAGTATATAGTACAATAATGATTTCAGAAATAGAATCCAGTGATTCATCTGCTACATATAACACCCAGTGCTCATCCCTACAAGTGTCTTCCTCAGTGGCCCTTGCCCGTTTAGCGATCCCCCAACCCACAACCCCTCCAACAACCCTGTTTGTTCTATTTATGAGTCTTTTTTGTTATTGTTGTTTTGTCTCCCTCCTTGTTTTTATATTATGTTTGCTTCCCTTTCCCTATGTTCATCTGTTTTGTATTTTAAATTCCACATATGAGTGAAATCAATGTGACATTTGTCTTTCTCTGAGAAATCTTGCTTAGTGTAATACCCTCTAGTTCCATCCACATTGTTGCAAAAGGCAAGATTTCATTCTTTTTGATTACCGAGGAATACTCCATTGTATGTATATACCACATCTTCTTTATCCATTCATCTGTTGATGGACACCTGGGCTCTTTCCATACTTTGGATTTTGTTGGTAGTGCTGCTATAAACATTGGGGTGCATTCATCCCTTTGAAATAGCATCCCTGTAACCTTTGGATAAATACCTAGTAGTGCAATTGCTGGGTCATTGGGTAGTTCTACCTTTAATTTTTTGAGGAGCCTCTGTACTGTCTTCCAGAGTGGCTGCACCAGCTTGCATTCCCACCAGCAGTGCAAAAGAGTCCCCCTTTCTCTGCATCATCACCAACATATGTTGTTGCCTGGGTTGTTAAAGTTAGCCATTCTGACTGGTGTGAGGTGGTATCTCATTGTAATTTTTATTTGTACTTCCCTGATAGTGATGTTCAGCATTTTTTTCATGTGTCTGTTAGCCATTTGGATGTTTCTTTTGAAAAGTGTCTATTCATATCTTTTGCCCATTTCTTCATTGGATTATTTGTTTTTTGGATGTTGAGTTTCGTAAGTTCTTTATAGATTTTGGATACTGACCCTTTATTTGATATGTCATTTGCAAATATCTTCTCCCATTCTGTTGGTTGCCTTTTAGTTTTGCTGATTGTTTCCATCACTGTGCAGAAGCTTTTTATCTTGATGAGGTCCCAATAATAGTTCATTATTGCTTTTTATTCCCTTGCTTCCGGAGACGTGTTGAGTAAGAAATTGCTTTAGCCGAGGTCAAGAGGGTTTTGCCTGATTTCTCCTTGAGGATTTTGATGGCTTCCTATCTTACATTTAGGTCTTTCATCCACTTTGAGTTTATTTTTGTGTATGGTATAAGAAAATGGTCCAGGTTCATTCTTCTGCATGTTACTGTCCAGTTTTCTCAACATCATTTGCTGAAGAGACTGCCTTTATTCCATTGGATATTCTTTCCTGCTTTGTTAAAGATTAGTTCGCCATATGTTTGTGGGTTCATTTCTGGGTTCTCTATTCTATTCCATCGATCTCAGTGTTTTTGTGCCAGTACCACACTGTCTTGATGACTACAGCTACGTAATACAGGCTAAAGTCTGAGACTGTGATACCTCCAGCTTTGTTTTTCTTTTCCAGGACTGCTTTGGCTATTCAGGGTCTTTTCTGGTTCCATACAAGTTTTAGGATTGTTTGTTCTAGCTCTGTGAAGAATGCTGGTGTTATTTTGATAAGGATTGCATAAATTTGTAGATCACTTTGTATAGTAATGATGTTTTAGCAATATTTGTTCTTCCAATCCATGAGCATGGAATATTTTTTCATTTCTTTGTGTCTTCTTCAGTTTCTTTCATAAGCTTTCTATAGTTTTCAGTGTATAAAAATTTCACCTCTTTGGTTAGGTTTATTCCTAGGTATTTTATGGTTTTGGTGCAATTGTAAATGGGATCCATTCCTTGATTTCTCTTTCTGTTGCTTCATTCTTGGTGCATAGAAATGCAACTGATTTCTGTGCATTGATTTTGTATCCTATTACTTTGCTGAATTCATGGATCAGTCCTGGCAGTTTTTTGGTGGAATCTTTTGGGTTTTCCATATAGAGTACCATGTGGTCTGTGAAGAGTGAAAATTTGACTTCCTCCTGGCTGATTTGGATGCTTTCATTCCTTTCTGTTATCTGATTTCTGAGTCTAGGACTTCCAATACTATGTTGAATACCAGTGGTGAAAGTGGACATCCTTGTCATGTTCCTGACCTTAGTGGGGAAGCTCTCAGTTTTACCCCATGGAGGATGATATTAGCAATGGGTCTCTCCTACATGGCTGTTATGATCTTGAGGTATGATCCTTCTATCCCTACTTTCTTGAGGGTTTTTATCAAGGATGCTATATTTTGTCAAATGCTTTCTCTACATCTATTGAGAGTATGATGTGATTTTTGCCCTTTCTTTTATTAATGTGATGTATCACATTGATTGATTTGTAGATATCAAACCAGCCCTGCAGCCCAGGAATGAATCCCACTGGATCATGGTGAATAATTATTTTAATGCATTGTTGGAACAAGTTGGCTAGTACCTTGTTGAGAATTTTCGCATGCATGTTCATCAGGGAAGTTAGTCCATACTCCTCCTTTTTAGTGGGGGGTTCTCTGTCTGATTTTGGAATCAAGGTAATGCTAGCTTCATAGAAAGAGTTTAGAAGTTTTTATTCCATTTCTATTTTTTGGAACAGCTTCAAGAGAATAGGTGTTAACTCTTCTTTAAACGTTTGGTAGAATCCCCCTGGAAAGCCACCCGGCCCTGGACTCTTGTTTTTTGGGATTTTTTTCTTATATTTATTCATTTTTGAGAGACAGAGAGAGCTAGATCACAAGCAGGGTAGGGGCAGAGAGAGAGGGAGACACAGAATCTGAAGTAGGCTCCAGGTGCTGAGGTGTCAGCAAAGACCCCAATGCGGGGCTTGAACTCACAGACTGCTAACTGAAGTTGGAAACTTAACCAACTGAGCCACTCAGGTGCCCCTGGGAGGTTTTTGATTACTAATTCATTTTCTTTATTGGTTATGGGTCTGATCAAATTTTCTATTTCTTCTTGTTTCAGTTTTGGTAGTTTATATGTTTCTAGGAATCTGTCCAGCTCTTCCAGATTGCCCAATTTATAGGCATATAATTGCTCCTAATATTCTCTTATTTTTGTTTTATTTCTGCAGTGTTGGTTATGATCTCTCCTCTTTCATCCTTGATTTTATTTATTTGGGTCCTTCCCTTTTTTGGGGTATCAAACTGGCTAGGGGATTTATCAATTTTGTTAATTCTTTCAGAGAACCAGCTCCTGGTTTCATTGATCTTTTCTACTGCTTTTGTTTGTTTGTTTTGTTTTGTTTTTGTTTTTGTTTTTGTTTTTGTTTTTGTTTTCCATAGCATTGATTTCCACTCTAATCTTTTTTTTTTTCCAATCTTCTTCTGGTTTGGGGTTTTATTTCCTGTTCTTTTTCCAGCTCTTTAAGGTGTAACATTATTGTGTACCTGAGACCTTTCTTCCTTCTTTAGGAAGGCCTGAATTGTTATATAAATCCCTCCTATGACCGTCTTTGTTGCATCCCAGAGATTTTGGCTTTGGACTGTGGTGTTATCATTTTCATTGGCTTCCATGTACTTTTTAATTTCCTCCTTAACTTCTTGGTTAACCCATTCATTCTCTAGTAGGATGTTATTTAGTCTCCAAGTATCTGTTGTCTTTCCAAATTTTTTTTTGTGGTTGATTTTGACTTTCATAGTGTTGTGGTGTGAAAATATGCAAGGTATGATCTCGATCTTTTTGTACTTGTTGAGGGCTGATTTGTGTCCGAGTATGTGCTCTATTCTGGAGAATGTTCCATGTGCACTCAAGAAGGTCTGCTGCTTTAGGATGAAATGTTCTGGATATATCCGTTAAGCTCATCCAGTCCAGTGAATCATTCAGAGCCATTATTTCCTTGTTGATTTCCTGCTTACATTGCTGCAAGTGGGGTGTTGAAGTCCCCCATCATTGTGGTATTATTGTCAATGAGTTTCTTTATGTTTGTGATTAACTGATTGATGTATTTGGATCCATCACATTTGCGGCATAAATGGTTACAATTGTTAGACCTTCTTGGTGGATAGACTCCTTAATTATGATACAATGCCCTTCTTCATCTCTTGTTACAGTCTTTATTTTAAAATCTAGATTGTCTGATATGAGTATGGCTTTCTCCAGCTTTCCTTGGCAACCATTAGTATGATAGATGGTTCTCCATCCCCTAACTTTCAATCTGCTGGTATCTTTAGCTCTAAAATGAGTATCTTGTAAACAGCATGTAGATGGAACTTGTTTTCTCATCCATTTTGTTACCCTATGTCTTTTGATTGGAGCATTTAGTCCAATGCTCTTAATATCCATTAAGAGTGGATAATGAAAGGTATTAACTTATTGCCATTGTGTTGCCTGTAGAGTTGAAGTTTCTGGTGGTGTTCTCTGGTCCTTTCTAGTCTTTGTTGCTTATGGTCTTTTTTGTTTTATTTTATATTTTCTCCCCTCAGAGAGTCCCCTTAAAATTTCTTGAAAAACTGGTTTAGAAGTCACAAATGCTTGTAGTTTTTGTTTGTCTGGTAAATTCTTTATTTCTTCTATTTTGAATGACAGCTTTGCTAGATAAAGAATTCTTGGCTGCAAATTTTTTCCAGCTCAGCACATTGACTACATCCTGCCACTCTTTTTTGACATGTTAAGCTTCTGTGGATAGGTCTGCTGTGAAACTGATGTGTCTTCCCTTATAGGTTAAGGCCTTTTTTATTTCCTTGCTGCTTTCATAATTCTTTCCTTGTCTGTATATTTTGTGAATTTGACTATGATATGCCTTGTTGATGATCAGTTTTTGTTGAATCTAATGGGAGTTCTCTGTGCTTCCTGGATTTTGATGTCTGTGTCTTTGCCCAGGTTAGGAAAGTCTTCCACTATGATTTGCTCACATAAACCTTCTACTCTTTTTACCCTCTCTTCCTCTTCTGGGGCCCCTATGATTCGGATGGTGTTCCTTTTTAATGAGTCACTGAGTTTCTCTAATTCTTATATCGTGCTCTTTTGCCTTAGTTTCCCTCTTTTTTTCTGCTTCATTATTTGCCATAAGTTTGTCTTCTCTATCACTGATTCGCTGCTCTGCTTCATTTACCCTTGCTTCTGTGGCATCCATTTGAGATTCCATCTCAGTTATTGCATTTTTAACTTCATCCTGACTAGATTTTACTTTTATCTCTACAGAGAGGGATTCTATGATTTTTTCCAACCCCAGATAGTATTCTTATTATTGTGACTCTAAATTCTGTTTCAGATATCTTGTTTATATCTGTGTTGATTAAGTCCCTGGCTGTCATTTCTTCCTGTTCATTCTTTTGGGGTGAATTCCTTCATTTCATCATTTTGGAGAAAGAAAAGAGTTCATAGAATTAAAAATAAAATTAAAAAAAAATTTAAAAGAACACACAAAAAATCAAATAAAGAAAGCTAGATCCAAGGTGTGTTTTCTTCTGGTTGTTGAAAGAAGCTTGATAGAAGAGAGAAGAAAGGGAAATAAAAGAAAAGAAAAAAATGAAGAAAAAGTAAGATATGTTTAAAGATTTAAAAAAAGTCATACAATAAAATAGAATAAAATGAAATGAATAAAGTAAAATAGACTAAACAATTTACAAAAAGTAGTAAAATATAGTAGAAAAATAAACTCTTTTTTATAAAAACAGAAAAAAAGTCTCTTTTTGTATCCAAGAATAAGAAAAATAAAATTAGATGGACCATCGGACAGAATAAAATCCTAACAAAATTACATGCAGCTTCCCCTAGAAATCAAACTATGAAGTACGTACTTATAGTATGTACACTAAGCACTAAGCAGGGGGGAAACTTGTGGTGCCTAGGGCATGTTTGATGTAGGTGGACAAGACTTGGTTTAATGATTCTATACTCCACTAGGTATTACTGCTTAGCTTACTGGGGTGGATTGGTGTGGCATGCTTATGTGCCTATGCGCATGGGCAGGGGAGGTGAAAATGACATCCTCCATCTTCCCAGTCTCTAGCATCAAATCTCTGTGCTCTCACCAAATGGCAATCAAGCACCTCTCCTTTGTCTCAAGCTTCCATCCACTACCTGCATCTCCAATGCCTGGGACCAAGCTGTCAGCCTGCCAAGTGGTACCTACCTCCCAAATTTTATCTGAGATGGGGCTGTGTTTCCAAACCCTTCACTTCTGAAGGTCTTGTAGCTTGAACCTGCTCCTACCTTCTGGAGAAGTGTCTTGTGGAGTCGGGGCCAGTTGTCGGCCACCCTGAGAACAGTCATGTGACTGCACCACTGTAGATGCCCAATGTCCCAGAAAAATTTCACATGATCATGTAGCAGCAGCGGTTCAAGGACTATGGTAAATCACAACACACATCTGGTGCCAGGCTTCTTCATACCTTAGCATCTTTGTTCCACCAGCAAGTGTGGCTGTAATCTGGGGTCTGCTGGGATCTTTTCCTGTGTGTACACTGCACGGCCTCTACCAAATGTCTTCCTGGCCGGGGAACCATCTTTCCCTGTATGGCCTGAGGACCCCTTGGACCTTGCTGTCTGCTCCTAGGGATTTGTTCTTCCTACCAGAGCACCGCCAGGTATCCAGCTGCGGAGTTTCCAACTCTGCGCTCCCCTGTTTATAGAGTCCTAAAGGCAACAAAACTTCTCCTTTCTCCCTTGCTTGTTCAGTTCCTGAGAGTGTTTCTACTCTTTTGCTCCAGCTGCTTTTGAGGAAAGTGCTTTTCTTGTACTCTCCCCCACTCCATCTCTGTCCTGTCTCTGCAAACAAAAACAACTCTCCACGCCCCTGCAGCTTCTCTCTTCCCCATTGTACCTCTCTGTGCCACATACCTGCCAAATTATGTGCCTTAAGTTATGCAGATTGTTGATCGGTGCTCAGATCAATTTTCTGGGTGTGCAAAATGGTTTGATGCTGACATAGCTGCATTTCAAGAATGAAAGAAACAGAAAATTTCCATGCTGCTCCACCAACTTTGCCCCTCCCCCTTTCTACTTATGAAATATTTGTTAAATTAATATGTGAGATTGCACTTTGCTTAGAGGCTGTGGTTTTCAAGTTCACCAAATAGATGTCAACAATATGATACACACAGAAAGTAACCGAGATCTAATTCAAGAAGAAAGGTGAGTGAAAAGAAAACACAAAGAACCAAAACAGTCGGTTAAACAAAGATTCAGAATTGGAGAGAATCAGGATGCAAGCAAGAGCAGGTGAGCAAGGCATGGAGAAGTTGGTAAAGGAAATTCCTGGGCACATTGAGGAAATATAAGTGTCAGGTGGTCTTAAGGAATTACAGGTGGAAGATGTAGATGGTTCAGGGAGACAAGAAAGGTCAGCCATGAAAACTCATTATCTCTGTCCTCCATAAATCAATACACTAAATAATACGATGAAGAGATCAGACAAAGCTGGTATTGAAAATTAACTCCCCCATCTTTTTTGAACTAATTGTGAAATTGTTAAAAAATGCTAAGTAACTTCTCTGATTTTAGGTTGTTTTTAGGAGAAAGTGGGAGAGTAATATCTATGTCGTAGGGCCATGGGAAGATTAATGTCTATGTAGGAAAATACTCTTGGCACAATATATGGTATGATGTAAACATACAATGCACTCATGTTATTGTTATTACAGCAGTGCAGATAGAAATAATTATAAAATATCCCAATAATTATAAAAACTTATCTGCATCTATATAGGTTAGTGAGGTCAATGATTATTAATACAATAAAATCTGAAGTAAAAGTGAAAATCATTACTCTAACTTATTTTATTTATTTTTATTTTTTTAAGTTTACTTACTTTGAGAGAGAGACAAAGAGCATGAATGGCGAAAGGACAGAGAGAAAGGTGGAGAGAGAGAGAGTCCCAAGCAGGCTCTAGACTGTCAATGCAGAACCCCATGTGGGGCTCTAACTCACAAACCATGAGATTATGACCTGAGCCATGATCAAGAGTTGGACGCTTAACTGACTGAGCCATCCTGTCACCCTGTCTAACTTCCTTTAAAAAGTTCAGTGGTTTGGGAGCACCTGGGTGGCTCAGTCAGTTAAACATCCGGCATCAGCTCAGGTCATATCTCATGGTTTGTGAGTTACAGCCCCATTTCAGGCTCTGTGCTAACAGCTCAGAGCCTGGAGCCTGCTTCAGATTATGTGTCTCCCCCTCTCTCTGCCCCTCCCACGCTCATGTTCTATGTCTCTCAATAATACTTAAACGTTAATTTTTTTTTTTAAGTTCAGTAGTCTTATACTCCTATCAGGCTTCATTGTGGAGAAGAATTTCAGAATATAAAATATATTCTCCAAATAAGAAAAGAAGAAAGTAACAGGGGAAAGGCAGAGACAGAAATTAAAAAGGTGACTTTTTAATTGTTTTCATTGCTTTGACATTGTGAATGCCACATTTGGGCCTTCAGATTGGTTTTTTGTTGTGTATGTTTTTATTTGTTTTTATGAACATGGTTCAAAAATCCTTTGTGGGATTAAATCTTTTCTTCAGGTTGATTATTCAATGATGATAATATAGTCTCTTAAAATTGCTTTTCTTTAGTTATTTAAGTCTTATTCAAGCATTTTCTTAAAGGCAGAGTGGAGTAAGGTGGGGCTGGGGGGTGAAGAAGGGGAAGAAATAGAATTGCCATACTCACTAGCCTTCTAACCTCTGACTATTAGATTTAGTGTTCCTTATATTTTCTATTGGAATTTTCTTTTTTTTTCCTGTAAATATTACTTATGTTTTCTTTCAGGAATCTCTGCTGGATGATGTTAATAATTTAGCTAAAATGCATGAAATTATTTACGTAGCTTAAGGATATAAACTATTTACAATTAACAAGTACACCAGCTTGATTTCAGACGATTCTTTAAATATTGCTGTTGTAATTACACTAAGCCTTTTTTGTTGCTGTAAGTGTAGTTTAGTTTTACATGTTTTACCTAGTTGAACATGAAATTGTGTTTTTCCAGTAAAAAATGAGATTTGTGGTGTTTAATTGGAGCTAATTCTCTCTCTTAACTGAGTAAGTAACAACCCTAATAATAGCACACTGAGGATGTTATGTATATAAGTAAACATTTTAAATGAAAAAACAGTTGTTTTTGCTTCTTAAGTAACTAGATCTTCAACTAAATTTAAACATTTTGAAAACGAGTTGAGTATAAAATATTCACTGTCAGTACTACGGTGATGAAAAACAAATAAATGAAAAATGTCTTTTTTCCCTGAGTTATTTAGTACATCATATTATTGACTTAGACATAAAACTTTGGATAGCATATTTGAAGCCTTTAATGGGATATTTTATGACAGATAAAGCCAGTGATTGAATTATCTCCCTATAGGGAAAAATAAATTATAAAAAAAACCTTCTTCAATCTATATCATTTTCCACATTTATTTCATCTTATAGCTTCCAGACTATTTATCAATAGAGTAATTCAGCTTGCTTCTATTTGGATAATGATATCTAAACTCCATCACTGGTTAAATATCTAAACTAAGCTACTCAATTTGAAGAATCAATCTTGAAAAAGATTGCACTACTGGGATATATTGATTTCTAGCTATGGAATATATTTCATGACTGCTTTTATAATATATTTCATTATAATACAATATATGACAAACACTGAAATAAAAATGTATCTGTGTACTGAATATAAAACAACAACAAATGAGAATAGGAAAAAAAGGAAAAAGATCTTAAACCTACTGGGTTGACGGGAGAGGGAGGGTGCCCACTATGAAGCAACAAACCTAGGTTCTGCACCAAATGAAAAAGACAAAAGCCTGAAAGATGGAGCCCAAAAATTGCACTTAAAATTTTATAAAACCTTGTAACAAAATGTTTATAGTAATTTTATTTTTTAATGTTTATTTATTAGAGAGAGAGAGAGAGAGCACACACAAGTGCACTAGTGGGAGAGGGACAGAGAGAGAGGGAGAGAGAGAATCCCAAGCAGCTTCTGTGCTGTCAGTGCAGAGCCCGATGTGGGGCTTGATCCCATGAACTGTGAGATCATGACCTGAGCGAAAATCAAGAGTCCGACACTCAACCTACTTAGCCACCCTTGTACCCCTATAGTAATTTTAAATGGGACCTGATCCCCATCTCCAGTATTATGCAGATTTGTGTAAGAGTCATTGTTACAGCCCTGAGCCACATATAGTCTCAAGAGCATATGTGTGGTTCCCTATCAACCCAGGCTCTCTAAAGCCTAACACACTGAAGAGGAGAACAAAGCTTGTGCTCTCTCCTGACAAGCACAACCTGTAGAGAAAGAGGAAGAGGTGGGGTTACTCACATAAGTTGCTTTCCTACACCAGCCTCTCTGTTAACTCACTCACTGCACTTCTGGCAGAATCAGGAATGCAGGGACAATGAGGATTGTTTGGGAAAAATACCTTCCCAGGAAGAGGAGTGCAGGAAAAAGTACTCTTTACTTGATAGAGATAGTTTTAAAAACTCAAACTGAAATTCATTCTAGAAGCAACTAGATAATCTATTAAGATTTGTTCATTTGCAACTTTGGAAAATATTTTTCACTCTCAGTAACATAAAAACGAGTCCTGTTTGACTACTGGCTTTGAATGCACAGAGTTTTAAAAGCCATGATTAAATTTTTAGTGGAAATAGTTATATTTTTTTAATGTGTGTGGTTTTTATTAATTTTTTTTCCTGCAAGTTCTTCTTATGAGAACATATCTTGTCATTACCCCATTATTCAACTTAAGCATTTTATCAGATATGTAATTTTTTTATATAAAGAAAATATTTGCTTTGTTATTACAATGGAAAAACACATGATTGAACGTCCACAGTAGCATTAACTTACTAGCATAGTTATTCATTATAATGAATACTACTGGGGCTCCTTGGTGGCTCAGTTGGTTAAGCATCCGATTTCGGCTCAGGTCATGATCTCACAGTTCGTGAGTTTGAGCCACGTGTCGGGCTCTGTGCTGACAGCTCGGATCCTGGAGCCTGCTTCGGGTTCTGTGTCTCCCTCTCTCTCTGCCCCTCCCCCACTCATGCTCTGTCTCTCTCCATCTCTCAAAAATAAATAAATGTTAAAAAATTTATAATAATGAATACTACCTCAATAACCACTTAGTATATAAGTTGTTATGGTTGCAAAGCTCTAGCTTGAAAAGTGTTACCATATGTTGCTTGCATGTGTATTTCTTTCAAGAAGAACAGAGCAGAGTCAGGCAGTAACATACACTATAGGTAGAACAGCAATTCAATTTTTAAAAATTTCCTTGCATCCTTATGAGGGTAAGATTCCAAATATCCTTGTTTAATTTCAGAAATACTCAATTCTCACTCTTCTCTGTGTAAATTACATTCTGTATAAAGTGTCCACAGATAGTTTTAACTCTACATCATATACAACCCTCTTTCAAAATTGATTAGTGACTGTGTTTCTCATTTTCATTTGGCCTCATCTTAGGAAATATAAATTATTTTAGTTTAGTTTAACTATAACATAATTAAAGGAGCAAATCTGATAAAAAATATATGTAATTTATTTCTTGAACAAAAAGAAATACTCACTGAAAATGCATGGAACTATTTCCTCTATTAGAATGCATAGTCTGCTTTAAGAAAAAAAACTGAAAGGAAAAGCAATCTTTTCTGAAACTTGTATCCCAGGGAATCATTAAGCTAATGATATTGAAAAGGAAAAAAAAATATTTAAAAAAAACCTGCCATACTGTTTTTTAGAAATAAGTATATAGTCATGCTACTTAAGATTAGTTGTATCCATTTCTCTCTGTCTCAGTCTCTCATCTCTCTCTTTCACCTTGTATCTCTAATATTTCTCTGATAAATTAAATGTTTTAAAAGTGAAAATTAAAGCAATATTGTTAATTAAGTTTTATTGGTTTATAAGACAGTTATCTATTGAAATGCTTTGAAGCCATTTATATAAATAATCATATATATAACACAAAAGAAAATGGGATTAAAATTGCTATGCCGATTGATCTTAATAATGACCTTACTGGCAACTAAGTCAAAAGATAAATGTTAAGTTTTGGAATTTTATAAATTATATTGTTTGTTTTTTTTCCTCTTCATAGCACTTTGGTAAGGTAGATAAATGTCCACTGTTTGACAAACACATACTGAGTTACCTAGAACAATGCAAAGACCCAAGACCTTCCTTAAAGGAACACACAGGTGACTAATAAATACAGACGTTTAAACTGGTAATAAGTTTACTGTGGTTTAGAGCCTCATTACTCAAGTGTGGTTCATGGTTCAACAGCCAGCACCACCTTGGAGTTTGTTTGAACTGCAGAGTCTCAGATTCCATCTCAGATTAATGAATCAGAATCTACATGTTAACAAGATCTGTGGGTGATTTATATGCACATTAAGTTTGAACAGCACTGTTTAGAGTATCTATATAAATTTAGAGTGTTCTTAACTCTTCCAGAAGTCTCACTTCTGAAAATTAATGTTACCAAAATAATAACAAGAGTCTATAACTATATATGTAACAAAAATGTTCATTATAACATAGTTTGTAAACAACTCCAACATAGAGGGGACTTCATTGCATTTCACTCAGGGTCGATTCAGTTTCATCTGACATGGGAACTATTTATTTCTAGTTCTTCTTTCATGTCATTGTTCTATAGAGAATATAATTATCTGGGTAATTTTGCTTAGAATTTTCTCAGAGGTTGTGGGGGATAACTGTTAATAATCGTAAAGTCAGTTGCTCTCATTTGGAGTGTTTTGCAAAACACATTATGTTTCTTTGTTGAGGCTCTATAAGACCAGTTATTTCCTTTCCGTAATATCTTGTAGATGCCAATTGGTGTTAAGCCAACAAGTCTGTTTTTACTTCTTTTATATATTTGGCTCTGCTTCTTGTCAGAAGCCTAGTTTTCTCAGATTGATGTTTTTAATATCTATTTGTTTCCGAACCACTGTTTGTTTTTTTTTTTCAAGAACACTACATTAGTAGAAAGATATCATGAGGACGTTTACCTTTTAACATGTTAAACTAAGAAAGAATGCTCATTGGTAGTGAGCAAAATATTATCATATTTTAGCACAAGAAATAATGTAATTTCTCATTACCAAAAAGTAGGATAATGTTTTTCAGTTAAAATGTTACATCAAAAGTAAAACCTACAATTACATTAAGCTGTGTTTGCACTGATTATTCCTAAGAGAAATTATAGCAGTTATTTATAAGTAAACCTGACAAAAAGCAAAACAGACATTTACAATCAGATCTTCCAGTGTAAGGAAATTGAATGAACAGGCAGACATCTGCCATAAGTTTAAAGTGTGTGTGTGTGCGTGTGTGTGTGTGTGTTTGTCTGAACAGAATGTTATATGTTATAGGTTGGTACACTAATCCAAAAGCAGAACAATGATAACATAAAATACAGTCAACATATAAGAGTTATTGTCATCACATTAAAGAAATAAAACACAAAATAAACAAACGAACAACCCTCAGTGGACTTTAACTATAATAGCTGTGTCTCCCTAATATGCTTTGATTGTGGATCCTCCATGATTCTGCTCTGGTTGTCTCCTCATTCCAAGAATCAAGGTGAAGAAAGTTCTCTTTGGAACACGCTGTCCTCCTGGCAAATACAAAAAGCTAAAGAGTTTGTGTAACTTTGCAATGCTTCTCAAAAACTTGTACTAGATCATGACCTACTGGCTCTTATGTATTCTACTGACCAGAGTGTTATCCTTTCCAATTCCAGTTTAAAGGGAATCACCCATGAACTGTTTATAGTTCTTCTTTACAATGGACCATTGATCCATGTATGCGTGTTTGCATCCATGATAGTGCAGAAAATAATTACAAAGATAATGCAATCAACTGCATCATCATTATTTATTTATCCTTAGGATGCTTCTATTCATTCTATTATCCATTGTTTTCTGACTTGTTCTGACTTTTTGAAAGCATTACCTTTATCTTCAGTAACCATATATATATATATATATGTATATATATATATATATATATATATATATGAGAATGCAGATTGAGAAAATCCAAGGAAAATATAATAGGGCAAAAGTTCTTTAAAATTTCTCTTCTTCATGGACATAACATAGATGATTTGAAAGTCAGGACAGAAAAATACATTATTGTGAGGTCCATTGCATATCAAATGTACCTCATCACCTCTTACGAGCCAATCATAGGATGACATTAAGGTCATGATTGTTTTTTGTTATTGTTTTATTGTCTTCTGTTTTGCATTCTCCCTAAAAGCAGTTTTCAATATGTGTTCTTAATGTCCATAAATGACCACAGTATTTTAGTTGTAAAAGACACAGCTGCATGATTTCTGTGTGAAATGATCACATCTTTTTATATCCACAGTCATTAATCCTTTTCACTTTCTAACAAACTCAGAATGTTGAATCATTTTCAGAATCACATTTAGTTTTTACAAAATGTGTGGATGCCCTTTGGTACTCATGTCATGCTTATGAGCTACAGCTGGCTTAAAAAAATATGAATAAAAATGGCATACGAACACAAATTTTAGTTGATTGAATAATATCTCAGTTTTCAAATCTGAATATTGTGTTATTTATGTAGAATTTGGATGAACTTTTATAATCAAACACTTAAGAAAAAAGTTACAATTAAAATCCAAAATGCATTCTTCCTTAAGACTGACTGTGAAAGTTTCAAAGAACGTGAAGACCATAAACATCCTCAAAACATGGTAGTTACATATAACCTAAAAAGACCAGATCTCTTAGAGGAAAGAAATAGGCCTATTTTCAATGTAGATTGAGTAGCTTTGTTAAAATATCTTAGATATTTAACAATCCCTGATTTATAACACTTGAAATTTAGCATAAACTACTCAGCTTACATCGCAATGTTGTCTGTTGTTAACTAAGGGTTTAAAACAAGGTATTCATGAGAGAACAATTAGGGTAATTTAAACTGCCTCTCATGCTTCACTGCAGGGAAAGCTTCTGCATGCGTGGATTAATGTTCAACTGTAGACAAGAACTATGGGCAGCTTCTGAATGGATTCCCTTTATCCAATTGTTAGAAAGAATAACCAACTGCTATCTCTAATAATTCCATATATCTTGATTATAAGATCCAGTAGAAACCAGTTTTGACTAAGTCCAGGTTCCTGTGGTGAAATACAATATCTATGAAATGCTAAAACCAACATTTATTATACACCTTAGATGTGTTCTGCCAGGGTCTATGGAGGAATTATATTGCTTAGTCTTTTCAAACAGGTGAGAGTAAGCTATTGCCTGTCTTTTAGAAATGAGAAGGCTAAGGGCATGTATAACTTTACCAAAGACCCATAGTCATCAAGTTAGGGGCCTGTGGGCTGTCAGGATTTACCTTCCTATACAGCTGACTCCAAAACTCATGTTTTCCTTTCTCATATTATATCATAATTCCTTCAAATTAATAACAACAAAGATTGAACTAAAACTAGTAATAAAAGTATATTAATATTTACAATATTTTTCCTTTGATTGTCTCTGTGCACTATAATATATATTTACTCTCAGGATAGAAGGAGGAAAACACATTGACCTGTACCTTACAAGCAAATGTAGACACTTTGGAAAACAAAGGAAATATTTTCTTTTAATCTCCAGTAGATAATGAATGGAAACTACTGTTACTCATGATGATGATTATGGGCCATCGTTTTTCTATGCACATCTTTGATTGCTTGAACTTATATTAGGATTTGTTATCATTCATATTGTAACGTAGGACCACTCTGAAATAGTAATCCTTAGTTTTTGTTACGTGTCATTTTCTAAATTATCATGAGGCACTCTAACATCTGCAAAATATTCTTTTTTTTTGTTTATTTATTTATTTTGAGAGAGAGAGGGAGAGAGAGTGTGTGTGCAAGCAAGGGAGGGGCAGAGAGAGAGGGAGAGAGAGAGAATCCCAAGCACGCTCTGAACTGTCAGGAACCTGACACTGGGCTGGAACCCACAAACCACGGGATCATGACCTGAGCTGAAATCAACAGTTGGACACCTAACCAACAGAGCCACCCAGGCACCTGTCTGCAAAATATTTTTAAATCAAGTATTTTAATTTGCTTTTAAAATAAGTTTATGCTACTCCTCTCTTTTTGCATGAGATATGACTCAACTGAGGGCCTACGAAGGAATTAATAAAATTCCTTCTAAGGAGTTTTCATCAGAAGAGTGAAGACATATAGAGGGATACAGTATTTAAAGGACTATTTTGAGAGATATTTACTTTCTACGTGTGGATACAGATTGTAGGACCAGGGTTCATGGATATGTAAAAGAAGTAGAAATAGAGGCTTCTGTCCATCACAAATATGACAATGCAGCTAAAATTACTAGACATGTGCAGATATGGAATGAGTTATTTTATTTTAAGTTTAAGAAATTGGGTGAATAAAAGAGAATAATACTTTGCCAACAACTTTCAAATTCTTACTGCAGTCTAGTCGTATTCTAAACCTTTTATGGATGTTATCTGTTTCATGCCTATAGCTCCTCTTAGTAGAAGGAATACTATACGCAAGTTCCATGAGAGGAAATTGAGTCAAGTTATACAATTCAAGGTCATTCAGTTACTAAATATAAGCCAGTATTAAAGCTCAAATCTGTTTGGCACTAGCAGTTGGCATAGTTACATTGAAACTATAACAATTAATTCTATATTTTTCTTCCTTCCAGTACCTCATAATTCAGTGAAAGAGTCCATTCTAGTGGTCTAATTATCTCCTCTGCTCAATGATGTATACTTTTTCAATTCATGTTGGACAGCTCCAGTAATAAGAAAAGTCACTACTATACAAAAAGAGACCGTGAGGATGACTCTCCTTACGTATTTAAAAGGCTTTCTTGAATCTCCAGAAGGCAAAACTAATTTCTAATAAATCAATTGAACCAACATTTTAAATTTAATGTATCAGTGAATTGAAGAAAAATTAGATATTATTTCAAAGAATAGATAGTTACGCTTCTTTCCATCTATAGGAATCTGTAGAAAACACTGTAAATGCAAGGAGGCTAAAATTGGATATTTCGGTGTATTTTCTAAATAAAATCACTTGAGAGCTGCCAAATCATCCACAATTTTGTTTTAGTCATAATATTAAACTCATAAAACTTACTTATGTAAATAAATGTTTTAAGTCATTTTCACTTTTTTTTTCTTTTCTGTTTTTAATGTCTATTTATTTTTGAGAGAGAGAGAGAATGAGAGACAGAGAGCATGTGTACAGGGAAGGATCAGAGAAAGAGGGAGACAGAGAATCCCAAGCAGGCTCCCACACTGTCAGTGCAGAGCCCAATGACAGACAACCCATAAACCGGGAGATCATGAATGGAGCCCAAATCAAGTCAGAGGCTGAAGCAACTGAGTCACCCAGGCGCCCCCTCACTTCTTTCTTGTGGCTGCAGTGTATTCTACTTTGTAGATGCAACATAGTTTATTCTTACTGATGAGGTCTCTGGGTTGCTACAAATATTTCAAATAAAGCCACAGTAAGAAACGTTTTGCATATCTTAACCAGTGTTTTTTGGGATAGATTTTAAAAGTAGAATTGCTGAGTCAATCATTGCTAACTATTGCCAGATTTCTCTCTGGTTACATCGTTTTGCATTACCATCAGCAATATATCAGAGGGCATATTTCCTTCCAGTTTGCCAACATCTTTGGCAAGGTTGTCAAACTTCCGGTTTTGGGCAAATTCCGTAATTGCAAAGTGCTATATCAATATATTTTGAATTTGCATTTCTTGTACTATTTTAACCTATATCTCTGGTATTTTCTGCTTTATTAAAAGTGTTGTCATTAAAACAACTTGACAAGTTTCAGTCTTTAGTACTCACTATGCAGTGTTTTTCTTTTTCTCACTTATTAATATTTGGTCCGAATTCTACAATATCTGATATCAAGATTGTTAACTTTGTTTTCTTTTAATTTACATTTACCAAGATCTCTGTCATTTTGTTTTTAACCTTATTTCATAAGACCTGCCTCTTGCTGTATTAGTCTATTTAGGCTGCAATAAAACACCATAGACTGGGTGGCTTAAAAACAGCAGAAATTTATTGCTCACTCTTCTGGAACCTGGAAGTCCAAGGTCAAAGTACCATCATGGTTAGGTTAGAGCCCTTTTCAGTATTGCATAGTCTTGTATTTTCATGTGGCGGAAGGGGCAAGGGAGCTCTCTTGGAACTTCTTTTATAAAGGCACTAATTCCATTGATGTGGGCTCTGATCTAAACACCTCCCCAAAGCATCACCTCTTAATCCCTTCATCTTTGGGGGCTAAGATTTCACATATACATTCTGAGGGGAACAAACATTAAGACCATAGCACTTGCATCTGTGATACACCCTCATTATGAGTTCTCAGACTACCACAGAACTGTTTTTTCTACATCCATGTACAGGATGTTGTTTGTTTTGGTATTCTCTCCCAAACTTGGCACATAGGTGATTTTTTTTTTCTACGATTCACTGGTCTTTCTGAGATACATTCCCTCAAATTTCCACACTAGTTAATCCTCTTTTTCTGGGGGTAAGTAGTCAGTGGGGACTTTTTATTTGCTTGTTTAGTAATTTACATATATATTCACTTTTCTCCTCCAGATGTTCTCACCTGAAAGCCATTTATCATGCACATGACCTAATGCTGTTCATAATTGGACCTACTCATTCATATTTTTGAGAGTTTTTTTTTTAAGCTGCTGTAGTTAGGCTGCTTATTTCTACTCTGCCTGTGAGGATCCAAATACAAACTGAGAATGTGACCTTTCAGAAATAACACTGTTAATACTTTATTTCTGATATCAGTTGACCTGATCTCTTGTGGATAAATATAAGCTGTTACTTAGGATTGAATAGTCTCCGAGGATGTGTCATTTAAAAATTAATATTATTTTATTTATTTGGTATTTTCTAAAACTGGGTTGTAACTTTCTAAGCCAGCATAATGCCCCCTAAACAGTGGGCTACTGAAAGAATAAGAGTAAGCATCAATTCTGACAATTGTGTGTTCGATGAATATCCAAGAATATGGAAATCTGTAGATAGCAAGTTCTTAAAGTTAAGCTTAAATAACATTGATATTCTTATAAACATTTAAACATTGAAAATTGCAACTTAATTATATTATACCTTAAATTTCACCTTTGAAAATCCATTGGCATTACTTAAATCTTCCATTGAGGTTAGTGATTTCCATAGAGCTTATTAACACATAATATTTGTATATAATGCCACATGTCAGGAACCTCTGAATTTAATACATATATTTACATAACTATATTTGTATATAGTAAAACCTTCATTTGCGACCATAATTCATTCTGGAAACATGATTTTAAATCAAAGCACTTGTAGATCAAAGTGAATTTCCCCATAAGAAATAATGGAAAACAGATGATTCATCCCACAACCCCCAAAAATTCATATAAAATGATTATAATATTGTAACATAATACAAAATAATACAGATAATACAAAGTAAAGAAATATAAAGAAATTTATTTATAAAGAAAAATAAACAAACTAACTTGAACTTACCTTTGAAATCCTTCGTGGATAGTGTGAGGGAGACAAGAGAGAGGAGGATTATTGTGTAGGACAACTTTCACTATCACCAACAGATGTTGACTACAGTACAGTATTAATAAACTCTTGACATATACTGTATTTAATGCAGCTGGCAAAAGGGCAGAAGACAGAGGAAAGGGTCTATGTCTGCAGGCAGCCTGATCTAGAATGAAGCAAAGCATTCCTAAGCTTACTCTTTTCTGGACCTCAAATACCTTTCTAGGTACCAGGTGAGCGACACAAAAGTAAAACTTGCCCTTTTGTTACTTATCAGTCTTTTGTTTCATTATGTCTGTAATCTACACTTCCTCACCTGCAGATAAATGAAAAATCGATTTTAAGTGGAAAATTGAATAATTTTAAATATTATTAATGCAGGAGAGGAGTCACTCACAATTTTTGTGGACAAGCGGAAGTTGAGCAAAAGATCTGAAGGAAGTGATTCCAGCACCAATAGCTCTTTGGTCACTCTGGAGACGCTACATCAACTAGCCGCTTCCTATTTCATTGACAGGGACAGCACCCTTCGGAGACTTCACCACATTCAAATTGCATCCACTGCCATAAAGGTATGACGGACTTTACCCTAAAATGATATCATACCATTATTATTCCTAGGTCTAAAATGCATCTTTTTATCTTTGCATGTCTCACTGATGTAAAAAATTACATTATAAAAAACAGTTTAACATTTTCATTTGTCATAAGTTTGGAAACGTATTTCAATGAAATGGTGTTTATCTCAGTGTAATTTTTTGACTTGATAATTGGGTCGAGGTTTTTCATACCCTAATGTTAATTGAAATGCACTGGATACACAGACTCCCTTACAATGTGTATGTGGATGAAACTTTTTAAAATAATATTAATTTATTTTGCAAATATTCATATTTTACAGTAAATAGTTAAAAACATTCTGAGAACATTTTGTGTCAGTGACACAAAAGTCATCAAGCAGCTTGGTTTAAGGAATATTCCCCCCCAATATTTTAAAAATACAATTAAGAAGTACAAGTATTTGGATAGAAGTTCCTAGAAGTCAAGACATAGCACAATCTAGAATTATTGTGTAAATTCCATGAATTCACTAGAATTTTTTTGCCTCTGACTATACTACGGATGACTTTATCAAAACTGAGAGAAAGTGAGAATAAGGCCCCTTTAATTTTATTTATTTATTTATTTATTTATTTATTTACTTACTTACTTACTTATTTATAAATTAATGTTTATTTATTTTTGAGAGAGACAGAGTCAGAGCATGAGCCGGGGAGGGGCAGAGAGAGAGGAAGATACAGAATCCGAAGTGGGCTCCAGGCTCTAGCTGTCAGCACAAAGCCTGACATAGGGCCCAAACTCACGAAACATAAGATCATGACCTGAGCTGAAGTTGGACACTTAACCGACTGAGTCACCCAAGCACCCCAAGAGGTCCCTTTAATTAAAAAAGAGAGAGACAGAGGGAGAGAGATACAGACAGGCAGACAGATGGTGACTTCAAAAACATTAGATTTTTTGACACATTTCTCTGGCAATTTTAAATCAGCATGTTGTTGTGTTTGTTCAATGGCCACTTCAAAACAAACAACCCATTGCAATGTGATAAGGTCATCCTCGACTAAGTTAACAAGAGCAAAATAAAATACAAAGAGCATTTCTTAGTGTCTCAGCTGTAACATTTTGTAATTAATGTAAAAATCTGTCATTAAATATATCATTTTGTTGCTTTATGATTTTAAAATTAATGTGTGAATTTGTTTTGTAAGTTAATTGAAAAACTAGTACTTCAGTATTTTGGGAATGCTATGGAAAATTTGCACCATGTATATATTGTTTAAGATATACAGGAGAGAATAAAATGTGATATAGAAATATCTTTATCATATGGGTTGCATAAATAATACTACCTGTCTTCAAGATCGCTAATCGATGAAGTTGGTTAAAAGAATTCTGTAGATGTAAATTACACAATTATAATTAGTCTACGTCTGACTGTAGGACTTATGTTGGATAATCAAGTATATAAATAGTATTTATGCTGTCTAGATAAAAATGTAGCCAACATGAATACAGATATTTTAGTTAATTTAAAAATATTGTAAGATAGGATACTGTTAGAGATATTTAGCTAGAGGTTTCTGAGGAGACAGAGACTTTCTCAGAAATCAATTTCAATGATATAAACAGTAACTTAAAGCGTATTTTCTAATAGAAGACATCATTATTGTAAGTATGTTTATTATATGGCTATTGATTTTTTTTCTCAGCACCAAGTAGAATTTTGCAATAGAGTTTTATACTTTATTCAGCAAGAAATATTCATTCACATTTTGTGTCAAAACCTAATGGAGGGTCACTAGGGACTTGGACCAGGACGTGGGTCTAGAGAGGCCTGGTCACAGGAATAGGATCTTGGGGACAAAAGGCATCTGCTTATCTCCGAGTAGTAAACTACCCAGATGTGCATATCCCCCCACGAAGACAGAGCTGGAGGATACCGGCCTGCCATCATAGGACAGGGACTTGCTGGTTGGCTGGAATTTCATTTAGTGAGACACCAGGGACTCCTAGCTATTGGAGAAGCCCTGGACCCCATCAGGCAACAAGTCCAAATGGGAGCTGACTGTTGTCAGTCTGTAGCTGCCACTTCAGGGTAGTTTACGGGGGGGTGGGCCTCCTCCTGACTGGAGCCTGTGCAGGTGGTTGGTACTTGGCCCCAGCTCCACAGGTCTGGGGGGCCCAGCTGTCCCAGGCCTGATAAAGGGGTGTATACTCCGTCTGCATGTGGAGCAGTTCAGGGTGCTAGGGATTGGGGGGAAAAAAAGAAAAAAAAAACTTATGGATATTTGTATGTACTTCTGTTCTCCCACAAGCAAGCAGAGTCTGTATCATCAACATGTTTTAATGGTGTAAGTATTGCACACAGGCATTGTTTTTCCGTTCTGTGATACAACTGGGAATGGGAAGTCTTCATGAAACTCATAATCTAGCTTTGTGGTAGAAAAGAGCTTTAGAGAAGTGACTATTTTTAAGTTTATTTATCTATTTTGAGAGAGAGACAGGCAGAGAGAGGGAGAGGGGGAATCACAAACAACCTCCATGCTGTCAGCACAGAGCCCAAAGAAAGGTTCGATCTCATAGGTTTGTGAGATCATGACCTAAACCGAAATCAAGAGTTGGTCACCTAACTGAGTGAGCCACTAGGGCGCCCTTAAAGAAGTGACTTTTTTAAATAAGTCACCTCAGAGAAGCTCTGAGGAAGAGGAAGGAGTAACCCGGAATGTGGGAGAGTGAACAGCCTCACCTTTAGAGCTACAGGGAATGCTGGAATGCTCATTATCCATTAACCATGGGAGAGCCCTCCAGGGCACATAATGGACATATTTAAAGTGTAAAGATGGAAAGGACAAGTGGGGCTTTAGATCAGGGAGAGGAAGCAGAGAACAATATTGGAATGATACAGGGATGGATAGTAAAGAGAAGTAAACATATTTTGTGCTATAACTGAGGGAAAAAAGGAAATGAGGTATGTGCCAATGGCAACAGCATGGCTGAGAATATATAATCACAGAATTACATGGGGAGTGCAAGGGTGAGGTAGTTGGAAATGGGAAAAAGGTAGACTATCAGACTTTGCAGGATTTAATTAGGTCTGGATGGAGTTCTCTTCCGAGGCAGTAGTAATTTTAAGTGACTGGTGATTTTCTGGTGCTGGGTCAGCTGCTGTCTGGGTTACTGTGAAAGCTCTAGGGGTAAGCTCTTGAGGTGGTCTACAGGTTCCTGTCTCACATGCACAATTGTGTGTTCCTGTGCATTTTTCTGGAAAGAGTATCCTTTATTTTCATTAGTTATCAAGTGTGTCCCTACACAGATGAAAGGTGTCCCTCCTCAATTATAAGATTATAATTGCTTAGATGTAAGTTAACACAATAAAAAGGACTGGGGTTGGGGATGAGGTGGGAGGTGTAAGGGGAATCTAAAGGCATTCAACTACTGGAGTTCTTCACACTTGAATACATAGTTCAATGCCAAGGGCTTTTGTAGTATATTTGGATCAAGAGCTGAGCTCCTTTACTAAATCCCTAAAGGTTTAATGCTCTGTTTATATATTTAAAATTTTCAACTAAGCGTAGTGAGATCCACAATTTCTTTGATAGGGCCAAGTGTCTTGTGTTTGAAGTGCCATGTAATAGGTGTTTAATTTCTTGAAAAAAATGTATGAAGTTGTTCATTGATTTACAGAATTTAGGAAACAGAGTATTGTTAAAAAATAACATCAAGTAAGATCATTATCAGATAATGGCAAAAATATAATTAAATCTGGAAAACTGTGCCTGCTTTTATCATGTTAATTCTTGCAGAAACACAAAAGAGCTGGACAAATAGTGTTAACTATGAGCCAATTTCTAGGAAATGGGATAGAATGATGTTGTTTTTATCTCTTACAATTATGAATATAAATGTAGGCTGCAGTTCATTAACACATCTGGAAATAAAAAAAGAGGCTCAAACACCTATGTAGCTTAATTAACTGCCATATTTTTCCAATTAACAGCATTTATATAAAGTATTATTTTCCATATTGTTTTTAATGCAATAACATGTCAAATACAATTTCTAGAATTGGCCATTATTTTCAGAAGATCCAATTCAATTGACTCAATTTATCTAAAAGATCACACCGACCTGTTCTTTAGAATTATTATGAAATAGTATAATAAATTTAATATTATGTTACTGACAATGAAAATATATATTGGGAAACTTTAATCTATTACCTGATGTGGTATGTGCATTTTCCAAAACTTCCTTAGTACTCTAAATTTTAATTATTTTATTTTATTTTTAAGGATTTTTTAAAGTTTATTTTTGAGAGAGAGAGAGAGAGGAGAACATGAGCAGGGGAGGAGCAGAGAGAGAGGGAGAGAGAGAATCCCAAGTAGGCTCTGTGGTGTCATCACAGAGGCTATGTGGGGCTGGATCTCACGAAATGTGAGATGGTGACCTGAGTCGAAATCAAGAGTTGGAACCTTAACCCACTGAACCACCCAGCCATCCCAGTAGCCTAAATTTTAAAAATCAGTTTACACATGGTGAGTAAGGTTAAATTTTTTATTAAAGACTTAAAATTTTTTTTAAATTTTTTTAATGTTTTATTTATTTTTGAGACAGAGAGAGACAGCATGAGCAGGGGAGGGGCAGAGAGAGAGGGAGACACAGAATCCAAAGCAGGCTCTAGGCCCTGAGTGTCAGCAGAGCCTGATGCGGGGCTCGAACTCACAAACCGCGAGATCATGACCTGAGCCAAAGTCAGACGCTTAACCAACTGAGCCATCCAAGCACCCCTAAGGACTTAAAAATCTTAAAAGAACTAAATTATTATTAATTTCTCAAAATAAGTACTGATTAATGTCTGGTATTTCTGGCATTTTTCTTGTACAGAGAAAAAAAACAGATTTTATTATTTTATTTTATCTTATTTTATTTTACAGAGCACAAGAAAGTGTCAGTGGGGAAGAGGGGCAGAGGGAGAGACAGAGAGAGAGAGAGAGAAAGAGAGAGAGAGAGAGAGAGAGGGAATTTCAAGCAGGTCTCACACTCATCTTGAAGTGCAGCATGGGGGTTGATCCCCTGACCATCGGATCATGACCTGAGCTGAAATCAAGATCAGACACTCAACAGACTGAACCATCCAGGAGTCCCATCGTATAGATTTTTAAAATTATAGTATTTAGAAATGTTTTCTAAAAAATTTAGGAAGAAACACAAATAATATGTTAAAGTTACCCTAAAGGTTAATATGCCAATTAAAAATTGCATCCATAAATGATGTCTTAGTGCCACTTGGCTTATTTAAGAGTGATGCAGGTGATTTTGAGAAGAGGCTCCAGAACTTTGTATCTACATTTCTGTAATTATAAAAATCCATTAAATTAAAATTTGAAAAGCTATTTATAATATTAGGCCTGATAATACTTGTCCAAGAAGCTTTTCTGCTATATAAATTATTTTCTCTGTGAGATAAAAATTAGTAAAACCTCACAATTAATTTTTAAATGTTACTTTTATATGTTCAAAAAAGCTTAAAGAAGACACAAGACAACAAAA